>NC_089735.1:1677500-2047500 GCF_035083965.1 Branchiostoma lanceolatum
ACACACACACACACACACACACACACACACACACACACACACAAACGCTACCCTCTGCATAACCTTCTCGGCAAAGGTAAAAATGTTTTCACAGCTTTACATTTCATCACTATTTCTCTGTCATTTAAAAACCTGAACTTAGCATTAGCTTTTTCCAACCAACTCCATGTGTAACAAAAATTAATCTACAACAATGCAAAGATATCCAGAGAAATATAAAAATGACATATTGCTTTCCAACTCTGAAAACTAAAGACACCAGTATTTCCTTACATACATGTGTGTAGCTGTCTACACTAGTTAGTTACAACAGGTATACATGTAGATATCATGTCCACCTTTATTCAGAAATTAGATACAACTCTAAATAATAGCTAGCCTCTACCAGGCTCCACAGGTCACAAACTGTACTCTCTGGCTGGCTAACTGCTCTGGTGTATTATCTGTCTATTTGACCAATCTCCTCTATTTTTCTAGTGAACTGTGGAGCCTGGTAGAGGCTAAATAATAGCCACTTCAGACCAGTATTTCATCACTTTTTCTTCAGTTACATAACTGTCTATAAGAAGTTCCTATCCTGCCTCCCCTCATGTATGAACATTATGTCCACATTCATTCAGAAATTGGATACAAGTACTGAATAATAGCCACTTCAGGTAACAGGTAACACCTTTCCTGTCTTAAGAACACGATTCCGGCCAGGTAACCTGAGGTGTCGTGCCCCATGCTTACCTGTGCACTGTGTAAACACCTTTGTTTACTTATTTATCCAGCCAGGACAACGAGTCTTAAACTGCCGTAAGACTATCCGACACACGATCGCCGGCTTTACAACGCAAACGGACGAGAAATGAGACGCCAACAGCACTTAAGAATGAATCATGTGAGGGGAAGTGACTTATCCCCACACCTCTGCAGCTGCCACTCAAGTATCACGTAGAAGGCGAGAAGTTGTTTCTACTGCGTACACAATGTATTCTACTTGGGTATTAGTCCGATGCTAGTCACTTGGACTCAACTCAAGCCAAGAAACACTAAAGACATCACAAGCTTGGCTATCTGGAGTGTGTATAAAACAGACATTTCTGATTAAGACGTTTGAGTGGGTATGGGTAGGTTAGAACATAGGAAGTCGTAGAAACAATAAGGAAACGGATGTGGACTTACATGTACAACCTCAACAACGAGAGAAGCTGTAAAACAAGTATTTAGACAAGAACCTTAGTGCGAGTGTTTAAAATGTTGTCTAACAATCTTCACTTTTGACTTTGACATACAGAAGTTTACTTCAAACATTCTTAAACCTCCAGCCTGGTAAGGGAGCCATTTGGCACCAAATATGCATTGGTCATGGGTTAGGTGGCAGGGAGAAGGTTAAAGATTAAACAAGCAGAACTGTAGGATGACAAATGGACACATCATTTGGTCACACAAGTCGAGGTTCTATAACCATGACTGTTTTACCAAGTAAAACCAGCAGTGCATGGGACATTAGTGCATTCTTTCCCCTTCTTACCTTTCACCAGGGAGGCTATATTGGTTTCTCTGCGTTGCAGTAAAACAGATAAATACCTCCTTGGACAGATCAAACTCTACGTTATTGGAAAGAACACCTTAAATAATGCATTTCGTCCAGTTGTTAAACATGTCTGTAAATATCAGATGTCTAACCTTCCCTACCATTTTGTAATAAGACACTATAATTGTATACACATATACCGGGCATGTAGCTTACAAGGCCACTTTACACAGTTTGTCTGTGTGGCCTGCTAAATTGTTGACTACAGAACATGCACCATATGTTTCTGTGAATCCCTGCAGGTCTATAAAGTAAAGTGGGGCAGTCCCTGATATACATCATTCACTACCCTCCTTATGGCCACTGTCCCAGGGGACTCGGACTATTACTAACACTGCTAGGATCAAACCCAAATGTATAAACCAGATTTCACTTCGAAAGTGGACATTGCAAGCCCTTCAACATGTGTGATTGTAATGATTGGGACTTTATCATGATCTATATACGGTACCAGGAACAATAAATTACACACATTTTTAGCAGAGCTGCTGCCTTGGATAACGCAGACACACAGAGACACACACAGACACAGAGACACACACAGACACACACACACTTCTTCTTCTTGTACTGTATATAAAACCTCCTTGGGTAGACCAACTCCTCTGGCAAGTTATCCGTCTATTTTGCCAATTTTTACTATTTTTCCAGCGACATGTGAAGCCTGGTAAAGGCTACTAGACATCAGAAGCTGGCAGGATGTTGAAATAGCTCACTTAAACCCATCCAAGTCCAGCCATACCCCCTACCTGGTTCCTCAAGTGGTCCTGACACCACTCACTCCACACTGCAATTTAAATGCCCCCAAGAAAAAAGCAAAGGAAACTGATATCTTGTTTTCCCTCTCAGCTAATTCAAAGATGTTGATAAGATCCTTCTCAAGTTGTACTCCTTCTGCCAATCTTAATACATTCAAAACAAGGCAAGCATTTAAAGGGAGAAAACAGAACAAGACGTTGTTTGTAGGCTGTGGTAGGTTGACCCAAGTGGTGGTAACAACATGTGTGTTATCTCTCAAAACACAATAATGCTGTTTACTAGGGTGAGATAAACAAACAAATTACACTTGTGAAGAGGGCTAGGTGGTCTTTGTTTATCTGTCATTAACTAGGGTAATTAATTTACTTCCTATAATTAACAATGGCATCATTAACATAATACCAGAGGTCACTATGCCCTAATGTCTCATGCAAAATAAAACAAGAACAAACACTATAGGTAGAGTTCTTTGAAATGATAAATTGTCAATTTGAATATACAAACTGTATATGAAGAATGTCTACTCAATAATCTACTGCCAAATAAAATCCAGCAATAAACTATAAAGAAGATCAAAGAAAACTTGTTGGACACAGCAAAAATGGGAAACTTCCTGTATCGAACATATGGCAAATATTGACGATCTGTACACTATTCCTAAACAGGAATCTCACAAAACCAGCATCACTACAAATAATATCAAACTTGCAGTAACACTGTAAAATGAGAGCGTAGGCAGTACAGAAATTGGTGCAAGTTACTGTAAGTTTTCCACACTTGTAAAGATCTCATGCATAACTGTTCCCTTCATAATTTCAAACATGATAATAAGATAACCTGAGAGTTAACCGTACCTAAACCTGTTGGCTTGTCTAGAGCCTTAACAGAAAGCGGTGGACACAAATTGGAGGGAACTTGTCCAATTTTCCTTGTTTGTACAGAAACACAGATGTTTTTAGAAGGACATGTTTCTTGTCGGCCCTCATGCCTGGGGGGACTCTGATGACTTCCGGACAGATGAACTTATAGGAAATCGTCCAACAGCCACAGCCGCGGAATTTGCCTGGGGTGAGGGCTTCAGATTTTTCTCATACTTCCAGCAATTTACAATTCCGACAGCTAAGACGAGCACGAGGAGCTCAAATAAATAAAGAGAGGCGAGGAAAAATAACAGGGGAGTAACAGATTGGGGTCAGTGCAGGCCGATCTCGGCTTAGTTGTAGCCCGGCGAGTTTACAACAGTTGATCGGCCGATTGTGCGATAAATGTAGACATTTTCCACTTACCGAGAGTCCATAATGTCGCCAAGAAGACCAGAGAGTCCGTCCAGTTCATCTGTCTGTATCTTGGATGTCGTCTGAGTCCAGTTTTGTGCAGAAATCCGGTCCGAAACCAGCTGTTTAGGAAATCCATCGCTCTGAACTCTCCAACATTGTTCGTAACTTGACACTTCCGGAAGTGCTGACAAATTACGTCATTTCCTCGTTAGCGCATACCACTGGCGGGTTTTCCAAATTAAATTTAGAGCAAATAGATAATAATTTTCTGCTTCTCTTCCAATAATTCTGATAATGTTAGACATATATCGACTAGTTTAAAAAATCTACAGACCAAGGGAAATTTTTGAGTGGTTAATAGTTAATTTGTTTACTGGTGTGCTCACGACATGATAATAATGGACTCGCCCAATTTCGAAAAGAGCAAACTTTGCGAACTTTCTCCCAGCGGATCGCTTGAGAACGACATCTCATACCTGTTGTGCTATGATCTGGCAAATGCCTAGCGCATTTTGTTTCATGTGTAGTTTTAGCAACAAAATATTGAAATGAATGCAAATCTGTTTCGAAAATCATTGGTGACGTGCATTGTTATGAGGGTCCACATGGGGGTATCCCGGCAACATAATGGTTAAATAGCCGGTAGCCCTGACAACAGCGGTTAAAGCGGTACACTCAGTATTGTAGGCAACGTTTAACGGGAAATGGACTGTGGTTTCTCAAAGACTTTGTTAACGAGCTCATTGGATTGTTCCATTGTATTCAATGAGTGAATTGTGTACCTAGGCTACGAATACCAACACAACAGGACGTTCCGTTGTATGCATTTTATGTTTTAACATTTGAACTACACCACAGACCTAACAATCCTTGTGTTTCACCTAAATAGACAAATCACCAGTTTTTCGTTTCAAGGCATCCTCATTTGAGGTGAAGCATGATGCTTTTTCAAGTAGCTGGTGGTAGTGCAATGCGGCTTCGCTACGGCTCGCGTTTTTGGCCAAGCACACCGGGTCACCCCTACTCTTCTCAATAAGTGTGTTGGATTCTTTTACGTGCAGAGGTTTGACGCTTGAGGCTAATGCATGAAGCTCCCTCATACCCGAATGTTTACAATATATCAGAAGTTTCTAGGTAGCGCCACAATACTTTCCCTCTTCCAAAAGGAATGAATGAAATCAAAGGAACGTGACTATTGTGTTCCAACGTACACCTGCATTATTCAACTGAATTGAACGTTTATTACAAACACATGCCCGTTGGCTGATACTGTAAATGCAGAAATATTCAAGGTGGCTTTATGTGTGCGGTTTTCGCGGTGAATTTTCAGCGCGAACTTAAAACCACCGCGAAACTTTGTGTCCACCAACGACCGTAGCGCTACTATTGTTTCAAACGCGAACTTAAACCACCTGGAATACTCCATTTTCTCCCTACAGCGAAATAAAAACCACGCGAACTTAGATAAATTTACAGTATACCGATCCTGGCTGCCCATTACAAGACACTCTTATGGTGTTCGACTGGAACTAGCCTCCGTTGCAGACTCTGAAGCGGCTTTTTGGGGGGCTAAATAATACACTTTTTGCAGCCACCCCGTAACTATCAGCCATCCTGTAACCATCAGCCGCCTAGGCGGCTGATGGTTACAGGATGGCTGATAGTTACGGGGTGGCTGCAAAAAGTGTATTATTTAGCCCCCCAAAAAGCCGCTTCAGAGTCTGCAACGGAGGCTAGACTGGAACGGTCAATTCGTTATCAGCTCTGAGAATCTTTTTTAATTTTTTTTTTTTAATTTTCATCATCTTGATTCATAAATCAAAAAGAAAATTCTGAGAAATTAGCGTAATTCATAATCGGCGGCGAAAATTTTTCGTAATTCGTAATCACTGCCCCCCCCCCTTGCAGGCCCTCTCACAACTGTCGATTCGACAATAAGAGGTGGCTGCGTGTCCGTCAACTGTTTGCATTTTTGATGTTTTTATTTTGCAATTCTACGCTTTATCGATGGTGGATTGGTTACTAGTAGTATTAGATCATTCATTTCATTTATTCATTTATCTATACAGGGAAAAATACACTCAGACAAAAAGCCTTTTTTCAGGTATCCGTGATACTAAAATCTAAGATTGTTTTCTGGACAGTTACTGCTTCTTGACTCAGTTATCGCTTTACGAATGTCAAAGTTATTTATATTATGAAGATATTTTTCTTGTTCATAACAGTTTTTCGTACTAATGCGGGGTTTGATTTCTTCTTTGAAAGCAGTGGAAAATAAAAAGTCCCACTTTCGATGATGAGTGGGTTGGATGATTTCAAGAGTATGAGTTGCTGTGCATTTTTTAATCTAGAGAAGCTTTTAGAGATTTCAGATACTTTCGGACAATATCAATAATAACCGCTGGATTTCGCTTATAAATGATCCCACCGGGAAGAGTACGTTTTTGAGCGGTCGTCCGTTATGACAAAGCGATACATTTGCCGCTGAGTTTAACAGACGTGGAATAAAACGTTACACGTAACGTTTTACATCAAATTCACAAGTAGAATTCTTTTGGCGCTCCAGAAAAGTAGTCATCCTCAATTGAGGTGAAGCGTAACGCTTTTGAAAGTAGCTAGTGGTAGTGCAATGCGACTTAGCCACGGCTCGCGTTTTTGGCCAAGCACATCGGGTCACCCCTACTCTTCTCGACTTGAAGTGTGTTGGGTTCTTTTACGTGCAGAGATGTGATATCAATCTCGACTCGCCTGTCTTAATTCAGTTTATATACCCAGATGGACTTTCGATACCTTTCCATCGTTAAGAAAAAGCAGAACAGACAGACATATCTTAAAGGGAAAATTTATAACTGTGACTTGGAAACACTTGAATTCATTGGATTCAACAAAAAGCTAGGCTTCATCATTGGTTATTGTCTAATAGCTGTCTGTGAATGGCTGGAATATATAACGTTAACTATAAAGTTCACCCAGGGCAAAGGTGTAACTTGACAAACAGACACCTGTTTGCCAGGGTTGGGGGCAGGTGAAAGTAAGAAAGGTAAATATTCCGTCCGGCTGATGTAGATTAATGCATCAATAGTTGTCTTTCTTCACTGTTTGTAGGGCAAGACATTTTGAACTGAAAATCATCTTCAGCTGCTTCTTTACAAGCGGGACATTTCTTGATGGATGCACGCATCCTACGATTGGCTTCAGTTTGAAATGCAATCTAACATACAGCGTCGTTCTTTCAGGTTCAAGCCCCTAACCCTTGACCTTTTGACAGGAGGTCACTCCATGACGTAGTCGTGACGTTTTGGCGGGAGTTGGAAAGTTTGTAGAGAGCTGAGAAAGAGAAATGTCGTCCAAGCTGACAGAAGAGGCGTCGTTCCGAGAGCGTCCTGGCGGCCAAGCTGTGTCTCAGGTTAGACTGGAGTTTGTTTGATAACTCTCTGATAAAGCCACATCTATCTGGTGCTGATATTTTTACTCAAATACTAATTTTTCGGGTGAATTTGCGGCTGTAACGAACAGACACATCTGTGGTATAAAATCCCGACTAGTTCGGTCCCAGCTGAGGATGGAATTCAAGTCAGGTGGTGTTTTGCATCTCACATATAAATGTGTTTCTTGTTTACAAGACCATCAACGAAATATTAACTAGATACAAGGGGCACTTGTGGACATTGTGACATTTCCACAGTTAAGTACAGTATCAAAAATAAACATGAATTACTTTTCCTTTCTCCAAAGATATGATGACAAAATTATGCAACTGTTAATTTTCAATCATTGTTGTTACAAAAAAATAACATTATTGTAATCAAACTCAATTCTTCTCCATCCATTTCTAGAGATGGTTTCTTCCACATGGAGACACATGATATTGTATTAATGGCAGGTACCATTGTTGGAGGGGGCTGGGACGGTCATGACTGGCCTGCCATTTTATAACATGTGGTGCATTGGTTTGTGTTTTCACTTTATTTCTTTTTATTCTGGCAAACATGTTACAACATGATCGTTCTCTTGTTGTAAATGTCTAAATTTCTTCCCTCTTTGTAGATGGACGAAGCAGCAGAAGAGAAACAGGCTTGTCCAGAAACAGAGCATGGAGGGACAAGGAAACAGCACCGCAAGACTCACAGCGGGGAGAGACCACATCAATGTCAGGAATGTGAATTCTCAGGATCCAAGATGTCCGCCCTGAAACGTCACGTTAGGATGTCGCACACCGCGCGTAAGAGTAAAGAAATGAAGAAGGTTGGACTTGTGAAGCATGTCAATGCAGCTCACGGTGGTGAGAGACCATTCCAGTGTGCAGCTCACGGTGGTGAGAGACCATTCCAGTGTGCTGCTCACGGTGGTGAGAGACCATTCCAGTGTGCAGCTCACGGTGGTGAGAGACCATTCCAGTGTGCTGCCTGTGACTATTCCGCTGCACAAAAGGTTCGTCTGAAACGTCACATCATGGCAAGGCACAGTAACTACCGTCCATACAAATGCACACATTGCGACCTCTCTGCAGTCACCAAAAGCCATTTAAAGATTCATATGGCTACCCACACTGGTGAGAAACCTTATAAATGTGAGGTTTGCAGTTATTCTGCAGCACGAATGTCTCAGTTGAAGATTCACATGGCTACCCACACTGGAGAGAAACCTTATAAATGTGAGGTTTGCAGTTATTCTGCAGCACAAATGTCTAAGTTGAAGATTCACATGGCCACCCACACTGGTGAAAAGCCTTACAAATGTGAGGTGTGCGATTATTCTGCAACACAAATGATTCATTTGAAGAAGCACATGGCTACCCACACTGGGGAGAAGCCTTACAAGTGTGAGGTCTGTGGTTATTGTGCAGCACAAATGTCCGATTTGAAGAAGCACATCGCTACCCACACTGGTGAGAAGCCTTATAAATGTGAGGTTTGCGGTTATTCTGCAGTACGAAAGTCTCAGTTGAAGATTCACATGGCTACCCACACTGGTGAGAAGCCTTACAAATGTGAGGTGTGCGGTTACACTACAGCAGTAATGTTTAATTTGAAAAGGCACATGGCTACCCACACTGGGGAGAAGCCTTACAAGTGTGAGGTGTGTGGTTATTCTGCAGCACAAATGTCTAATTTGAAGAAGCACATGGCTACCCACACTGGTGAGAAGCCTACCAAGCGTCAAAATTGTAGTGACTCTGCAGGTGACAAGTCTACCTTGACGGATTCGCCTGAAGAAACACACTGATAGCAAACCACAGTCTTGTGTGAGACCACGGATTTGATACCATTCTCTAGTTTGTGTTTACTTTATTACTGTTCATGGAAGCCAATAATCAATAGGCACAAACAAAAGGCATGGAGGATATGAGACAAACTGAAAAAGTCAGCTTATCATATATTATATTGTGATACTTTCGTTACTCTAGGTGATTGATTTATTCATTTGTGAAATGTTTGTGTCAAATATTAAAGTTATAATGTTATATGAGAACAAAAGACTTAGAAGTTTTTTTTCAAATTATGATGAATATCAGTGTGATCCTAAGGGTGAAGAGAAGAATTGTTAAATTCATGTTTACCCCGAACCTGTTCATTAGGCCACACCAATTTGATTTGTTGCTTCTGTCCTGTTTTTCCCATTTTGAAAAAAATAAATTGGGTCGCCATTCCTATTCACAAATTTTAACTCCCAATTTTACTACTTGTTCAGTTGTAAAACTCAATAGCCACCAAAATATTATAAAGGTCTGCACATATGTAAAAAGTGTGGTCATATTGATCATAATTCATAATCTTTCATTTATTATAACTATTTCTCAATATCAATTCATATATTACGTAGCAAAAGGTAATTAATTTTGTCACTGAAATTATAGTACTAGATCAAAAAAAGGGGTTCATTGCATAAAATGTGTCATACGAAGCCGAAACTTGAATAATCCTATCTTTTTTGTTACCTGAACCCTTATCTTCACCACAGGCTATTTGCAAAAAAAGTCTCTTTTTTTGCCCTGCAGCTTCAATATTTTTATTGAAAAATCCGAGAAGCAACAAATAAAATTGGTGTGGCCTGATCTTACATTACATCATTCAGAGAGGAGGAGGGGGGTTGATTTGACAAGGGAGAGGAGAGGGGAGGGGGTCACCATTTTCGGCGGGAAATGGGGAGGGGGAGGGGGGCTGTCGTTCCGGTCTGTAGACTCTGTGTGGACGTTGGAGCACAAACTCAGGAGCAGGCAGGAACGGGTGCGCGGTCCCAGGCTGGTGAAGAAAACTCGCTGCAGGACGTCGCCAAGGATTACGGACAGTGTAGAGACTCAGGGTCGGGTGGAGCCTCTCGCTTAGAACTGGCGAATCCAGGTGGGCAACGTTACTGGCGGCCCATGCACGCTGCTGTACTTGCACACCGCGGCCCTGCTGTCTAAGTGCACGTCGGGCACAACGGGGACGGCAACCCGCAAGTTTCGGCGGATATGTGTGCCTCGGTAGTTGGGGAGCACCGCACGGTAGGTTGAAATGCTTCGTGAAGACTCGAGAGGGGAACATTTTCGACGGAACATTGAGCGGGAGGCGAGCCCAGCCGTAGGGACGGCGGATGTCGCTATTAATGAAGGCGGCACGAGCGGAGGTCAAGGGTCGCTTTCTCAGCGTAATTCCCTACGATTGGTCGACTGACCAATCCTACTATTTCACCAGCAGTACCAGTTAGGTAGATTGCAAAGGTTTGGGGTGTTTTTGGAGCGGGGTGGTTAGAGAATGGGGGTTGATTGGATGAAAGTTTATGTGGGTGTGGGTGCGGCTACCATGTTCTGTTAATCAGAAGCATCATCTCAACTAAAAGAGGTTACAAACAAAAGAATACAGAAAGGATAGTTTAAGCCAGCATTTAGGTGATTCTAAACATCCTGCTTGTCATAGTTCAATAATGCAGGTCAGTTCAGTTCATGGTTTTGAAGCATAGATTTTTCTGTGCATTCTTCTATGCTGGTAGAAGTCATTCAGGATCAAAGTTCAACAGACACAAGCAATTGGACTTACGCAAACTTCAGACTGACTAACCCGAGTCTTTCAGAAGGAATGAGCAATCCACCACTTCTGTGACGCCACAAAGTGGTGGAAATTACAGTTCAACTTTAATTCTGCTTCTTTTTCTGTTAGTCAAGTGATATTTATTTCACCTCTTTTTTTTACTTTACTTTTAAAAAGTCAGGTTTAATAACTACGATTTACATTGTAGTAACAATCTTCCCTGTTAATTTTGATAGTTTGCCAACCTGTAGGAGGCATTTGTAAAACCGTTGCTTTACCGGCTCATATAGGACTACACATTTCAACACTTAGTCTTTTGTAGTGGTTTTGAAACCAGCTTATATTTGTTATGCATGGTCTAAGATTTGAGCAGGAAGGTTGCGTTCATTTACGCATCTTATAGTTTGCTTGTTCAAGTTATTAATTTTCCAAATAAAGTTACTTGTATGTCTTGTTTCATGCGCACTTGTGTGGAGGTGCCAATTTTGGAATACTGTATCTTAATAGCTGTAGTAATGTTTAAATGTAGTGTGTTCAAAGCTTTTATCATTTCCAAACTGCCATAATTGTCAATCTGAAAACATCCTTTAAAAACTAACACCTTCCCGCAACCGGGCCCAAACCAATACTACTTCACTTGCCCATAGGCTGTCTACAATTACAGATTGATGACCATTGCTTGTCCAGAACATGAGATATGAAAACCGGAAGTTCTATTGCAGTACTATAGAAAGCCGGTAGGAGGTCCATAATCGATCTTGCCCTTGGTATTGCCGACAGCTATCCACTACTAAAAAATATCTTGTGGATCCATCCACAGCTTCTCGTGTTATGCTTTCCACAAACCAAGGAGGTTAAAATATTTTAACCTCCTTGCACAAACAAACAAGACAAACCACAAACGCACCCGCAAGTGGCACCTTACACAACCTTCTTGGCGAAAGTGATGATTTGGGTTAAAGACTATTCAGCTATCACAACGGCAAGATCAGCTACAGACACTTGAAGAACGCAGAGTTGCTCTATGTTGAAAGTTTGCAAAGAACATCCATACTTCTACCATGTACCGACACTGGCTACCACAAACCAGAGGGGAGATAAGTGGGAGGACAACGAGACAACAAACAAAACTTGACCGATTGCCAGCGCGCACCGAAAGATATAACAAAAGCACATTACCGTACCTTATCCACCTCATAAATAACCCCATGTAGTTGGTCTACCAAGAATTTTATAAGAATTTTATCAATGTTAAGGTATGTGGTTTTATTGTCACTGTTTGTATACGCCATGTTTTCACATAATTCAGCCAACATAAGGCTGCGAGGTGAATGGCAGTGCATGACTCTATTGAGTATTGTATTAATTGTATTTTGTCTGAAATGAAATGAAATGAATAAACCAATATGAATGAGTAAGATTATAAGCCCCTTCGTAGATTCGAGTACGCATGTGCAGTGTCAAAGGTGAAGGCCCTGGCTTGTAAACAGTTGTCTGGACATTGTCTCAATTTGCATAAGAATGTGAGGGGGTTTGTTTACGTCTCAGGGGCCTTCACCTTTGACACTGCACATGCGTACTCGAATCTACGAATGGGCTTATGCCAGTAGCGTTACATGTACAATACACTATTTGGATAATGAGGTATCAAATAGGTCAAAGGTTACTCCACTCTTAAAATTGGAGGGAAAGTGTGTTTGGGGTTGGCTTCGTGCTTCACGTAGCTCAGCTCAGGATCGATTTAATATTACTACCCTTGTTAAAACAAGCTCCGCAAAATTTGCTCAGTATGACCGCAACGAACGAGGACTACCCCGGGAGAGTTCTCCGCGGGCTGAACAGTCAGAGGGAACGGACAGAGCTGACTGATGTGGTTCTGGAGGTGGGAGGGAGAAGGTGAGATGGAACGAGGGAGGGGGGCAGAGCTAGCAGTAACCTGGAATCCAGTCAACAACGTCGTTAGGCCGGGCGTTCTACGTGGCAGCTGGCGCTGTCCGCCGAGATTTCGTGGCAGTTTATCGGGAAAAAATGAAACTACAGCGTCAAACTACTACCGGATGGCAAAGATAGCTCGGCGACGGAAAGCGCCTGCTGCTTGCCGCCCCGTAGCTACAGAGCGCCCGGCCTAACGACGAATAGACTGGATTCCAGGTTAAGCCGGCAGTATCAAATATGGCACCTTTTGAACGTTTATTAGTAATATAGCCAGGGTAGCCCCCCTCTTAATCTTTGTATCAGTTTAGGCCATTTGAATATTAAGTAGCTCAAGCTCAAAAGTAACTGATGAGCCGCTTCAACTGGAAGTGATCTTCGATACCTACCTGGCCGAACGGATCTACTATCGGGTAAGGGGAAAACCCTGTATAGGTACCAGTACCAGTATAGGTACCCGTATAGGTATACCGGTATACCCCATTTGGGGCCCTAACAAGCCAGGAAACACGCTATGACGACCGCCATATGGGGCACCCAGAACGGTTGTTTTTTTACAGTCTCCACATTGATATAAGACACAAACAGTTGACTATATTTTGCCGATACAGTCAGCTAAGTTAAATGACATCTCTATGTGTGAAAAAGTACAGAAGAGTTTCAGCATGACTTTCAGGGGGCAACACCCTCCTGACATACATCGCCCTCTCGACATATCTTTTCCCCAGACCGGCGCGATATGTCAAGGAAAATTTTGAAAACCTGACCCCCTGAAACGCCGTTTCTAGAATCTTGAGGGGAAAATTTGGCTGGTAGGGTGAAAAAATACAGAAGGGTTTCAGGTTGAATTTTGGGGAGCGACGCCGTCCCGACATATATCGCCCTCCTGCCATATCTTTCGGCGGAGGCGCGGCATGGTCCCCCAGTTTTGAAATCCTGACCCGCTGAAACACTACTTCCTGCATTTTGAGGGGCAAATTTTGCTGGTAGAGTAACCTAAGTTGAGGACAAATCTATTAGTAAAAAAATACTAAGGGTTTCAGCTTGATTCTCTTGATGAATCCTTGACAAAAGACAGTATAGAATGAAAATATGATCTTTTCCAGTTTCCCGTGCCATCGCGCCATCCTGGCATCATGCAGTCCCTACTTCCGTGGCATGTTCATCGGCAGCTACGCGGAGGCCAAACAGGAGAGGATCAGGATCCAGGATGTGAGTGGGGTCGCCATGGCGACCATTCTGGACTATGCCTACACAGGCCGTCTCCAGATGGAGCCAGACCAGGTCCAGGCTGTGATGACTGCAGCTGGGCTGTTCCAGGTAAGGATGCTGCTTCCCTGGTAAGGCCACACGATCTTGTGTTTCGGTCACATAACATGCCCGTAGCCAGGATTTTGCCTTAAAAAAAAAACGTGGACGTTAAAAAGTGGACCTTCCAGCTTGTAAAATTTAAAAAATTGAACCTTCTGAAATGGCATTTCCTGTGTTTTTTAGAGGATTTCAGAGGAAAAATCAGAGACAAATTGAGCAGTTTTTCTAGGATTCCAGCCCCGCTGGTGATACAAATAAGTCTGCCTTGAAAAAAAAAAATTGGACGTTAAAAAGTGGACCTTCCAGCTTGTAAAATTTAAAAAATTGAACCTTCTGAAATGGCATTGCCTGTTTTTTTTAGAGGATTTCAGAGAAAAAATCAGAGACAAATTGAGCAGTTTTTCTAGGATTCCAGCCCTGCTGGTGATACAAATAAGTCCGCCTTGAAAAAAAATGTGGACGTTAAAAAGCGGACCTTCGAGCGTGTAAAATTTTAAAAATTGAACCTTCTGAAAGGGCATTGCCTGTGTTTTTTTAGAGGATTTCAGAGGAAAAATCAGAGACAAATTGAGCAGTTTTTCTAGGATTCCAGCCCCGCTGGTGATACAAATAAGTCCGCCTTGAAAAAAAAATCTTGGACATTAAAAAGTGGACCTTCCAACATGTTGTTCCCAACCCCCCCTGGCTACAGGCATGCATAATGATAGATCTTGTGCTTCCTTCCCGATAACAATAGATGAAACGTTAGTGAACTGAGAATGCAGAGAGAGTTATGTTGTGAACTATGTTCATTACTTCCAGGTGGGTTTTATATGCTGTAAGGCAGCAGAATACATGAAGGACCATCTTGACGTGTCCAACTGTGCAGATGTGTTGATGTATGCTGACATGCTGGGGGACTCTGCCCTGGTGGAGGCCAGTGGGAGGTACATCGCATCCAGGTCAGTTTAATGGCTGTCACACCACAGGCAGGGCTCGAAATAGTGGGTGCATGTGCACCCAGTGCACCCAAAATTGGAGCTGTGCACCTAATTTTTGACTCTGGGTGCACTGGTGCACCTCTATATTTTTGTAGCCTATAGGGTTAAGGTACTATTGTACACTAGTATACAGAATATGCTTGAAATGTAAGTATAAAAAACAGCGTGATAACTTTTTGCTGTACTTTATTTAATGTATTATTTGTTTGAAATTTTGAAGTTAGCTATAGAATTACAGATTGAAGTTCTTAAGAAAGGCAGCAGCGTTAAACTTTGTAATTATGTTCTGAAAAACATTCAACTTTATTTTATCTGGTGCACCCAAAATTCTTTCTGTGCACCCAATTTTTTGAGTTGGGTGCACCAGTGCACCTATTCCCAAAGATGAATTTCGAGCCCTACCACAGGGCTTGAAATTCATTTTTGGAAATAGGTGCACTGGTGCACCTTACCTAAAAATTCAGGTGCACAGAAAGAATTTTGGGTGTACAACATAAAATTAAGCAGAATATCAGCAAAACGTTATAAAAACCCTACTGCCTCTCTTATTGAATCCGTAATTCTATCTGGCTTCAAAATCTTAAGCAAGTAGTACATCAAAGTACATTTGTACAACAAAGGTTTTATTGCTTTTTCTGATATATATTATAGTACCTCTATGGCCTAGAGTCTACTAAGATGTGTAGGTGCACTGGTGCACAGTCAAAAAGTAGGTGCACAGCTCCGATTTCGGGTGCACAAAAGTGCACATGCACCCATTATTTTGTGCCCTGCACCGGGTATATTCCACACCAGTTTTAATGGCATGTTTTTATGAACTATAAATTATAAGGCCATGTTGATTTGATTATATGGATGACATCCTCTTAGAACCCCAACACTGGTGTGAGCATGCAAATGAAAAAAAACTTTGGCAAACAAATTTGTCTTCATTATGAAATCCCAGTAATCAGGACAGTTGAACAAATGACTAAACACACAGAGTATGGTTTCTTCGTTTTTGTTCTTTTGCATCTTCTTTGACTTCGGCATTCTACTGAAAATCCATTTTTATTGTATAAGTCTAAGATAAGTAAATTTTGGTCGCAATTCAACTTTTGCTGTAAGGCCGATTTGTTCTGGATTTTATCAAATAAACAAATTACTAATACCAAGGAGGTTTTATATAAAACCTCCTTGCTAATACTAGTACTATATGATGAGACAGTACAGACTGTTCTACACATAAAATGCAATCAGTAATCATAATATTATATAGAAACTATATGAGCACAAGAGTGGAGAATAGATAAGATTTGAAATGATAGGCTACAATTTTTTTATATTAACTGGTTAATACCTAACTTTCCTAGGTTCAGCCAGATGGTGCTACAACCATCCTTCCTCCAGTTGCCACTTCCCCTGCTCCAGTCACTGCTCAACAGGGATGATCTAATGACCAACTTCGAATACGATATTGTGCAAGGGGCTCTAAGATGGATTGATTTCGACAAGGAACGCTTGCGGCACTTTCCTGTCTTCTGCAGTTCCTTTCGTCGTTCCTTTATCAGCGAGAAACTTCGTATGGAACTTGAGAGCAAGTACTCAACAACAGACTACAAGTTGGTCTACAGTGACAGTACAGTCAAGCGTCTGGGACAGACGCGAACCAGGATGCAGATTTTTGTAACTGATAACTATATTGCTCCATGCTATGACCCTTCCAGTCGTAAGTTGTACAAAATGAAACTGCCTGAAGGCGTGAGTAACTTCTCAATCACAGTAACTCGTGATGATGAGATTTACTTGGCAGGACACACCAAGGGGTTTAGGAATGGATTAAGGATAGACACACAGAAGGCCTTTTACCAGTACAATCACCTACTGAATACCTGGGAATCCAGATCTCAGATGATTTCACCAAGAAACAGGTTGGTGCTTCATTTTTTAGTGCAAGCTACATGTACACAGTACCGATACAGTATCGGTATAATCAATTAGGTACAGGTCCAAAAATACCGGAAGTTGTAGTATCGGTACTGTACTGATACTGGCCAAAATCAAACATATACTTACACTGTTACACTGTTTACACATGTATATATACTTCTTGGAACAGACCACAACATTGCTAGTGCCCTACATGTACCTCCAGAATAGTAACATTTAAAACAGGGAGTCGGCTATAATTTCAAAGCACCGCTTGCATCCAGACAAGTACCCATTCATACACGTAGTTTCCAGCGGGACTGACTGTACATGTGTGTCTGTGGAGGGAATTCCTGGAACAGTTCACTTCAAGTTACTTAGTAGGGTAAACATCTCTTTGAACTGTAAATAATGTTCCAATATCAGAATTGTATAAGTGCACAATGCACTTCAATATAGTAAATTACTATGTAGACATGCACAGAAAACAGTGAATCATAATCTAGACATTGTAATTGTCACAAAAAGTTTTAAAGCAGTGTGCAAAAAACACACTGTTCCCCCTGCTAACAGCATACCCAACTCTCCCTGGCAACAGTAACATATGTGGACAAAAGGCAACATTGAAGCACAAACGGCTTGGGATTTCTCATGCACTGCATCTCCCACAATGTATATTTTTTCCCTTTTCTATAGACAATTTACTTGTTTAACACGTAAGTCAGGCTTCTTTTGAGGTTGGGGGTTGGTGACTTTGTGAGAACTGAAACTGATACGGCCTATTATTATGCCGCTGCCCATAATTGTTACAAGTTGCTGCCAATCACACCAACTAACCAAGGCTAACACAATCAGGTTTTAGCGATATGATTGGTTGAAATCAGTTACCGCCTGATGCAATCATTTTTTTGTGATTTGATTGATCTAAGTAGGGTAGCTGCATTCTACTGTTGATTTGATTATATGGATGACATCCTCTGCTACTGAAATTTTCAACTGATCAGCTCCAGTCTTTGTCAAGGAATGAGCTATCTATTGCTCCTGTGATGTCACGTTATGTAGGTAGAACATGTGATTCGGTGAGCAGTGGATCATATGTTGCAGAAATCTAAGATATATAGTTATGCAGTGAGATCTACGATTTTAGGGACACTAAATATATCCTTCACTGTTTTTCTCCAGCTGTGCTCTGGTATGTTTGAAGGGATTCATCTATGCCATTGGTGGGGACAGCGAAAATACGGCGGAGCGGTATGACCCAAGCTGTGACGAGTGGACGTCCATAGCACCCCTCCCTTCTGCAGCTATGCTCTCTCCTTGTGCTGTGCCCCTTGATGACAGCATCTATGTCATAAAGGGGAAAAGCTGCTACTGCTTCAGTACCACAGAGGACACGTGGAGAATTGTTGCAGACACACTCCCAACCCCGCTGCACGAACAGGTCGTGGAATACGCAGGGTGCATCTACAGGGTCTGTGGGGGGCATGTGGCGTCATCTGTCCAGATATACAGCCCAGAAGATGGCATCTGGAAATCTACTGGAAATTGCAAGTCTTTCCCCTGTGACTACGCAATGCTAACAGTCTATAAGAGGCCCTATAGTAGAAAAGGTATGGTGGTGGATGTCTTGTACCTCATCACAGTGCGCAGCAAAGCTGACCCTGACGATGACCCATGGGAATCACTGGGAAGGAGGTGGCCTAGGATTGACCTCTACGAGTACCAGAATTGGAAAGACTCTTGGTGTAAGCAGGACAGCAGAGACAAAATGGTTCCACCTATCTCACAGTGGTTGGAAGCCAGGAGGTTGACAGAATGCCTGCTGGCACGGATGGTCCCAACATCTCTGGAGGATGGAAGTTCATACAAGGATGAGCAGGAACATTCTGACCACATGTATGGTTCTGACTACATGTATGGTTATCACTCTCCTCCCCATCCATATGTAGGGACTGGAGAGTGATAACTGCTTCTCAGATTCCCTTGAAAGTGGGATGTCAGATGACAGTGAGGACGACCTGGCAGACTAAGAGAGCATTGATGGTGACAATGATGACAAAGACAGGGAGATTAGAAGGGATGTTGGGGACAACTGAGATACCAATCTATGGAAGATGTTCCCAAAGGATGTAAAGTAGCCATAGATAGAATTCTTCTTAAGAAGTGTCTCACTCGACTGTGTCAAATTGCGCTAGGAAATCGCAACAACCTTGCAGACTTTGCCAATTTTTTCTTGTGGTCACACTGACGTGCGACATATGGGTGAAACATGTGACAAACAAAATGGCTGCGCCTAGAATGCCACATTCTCAGTTTCGGTTCCAAATCAGATACAAGATAATAGTGTTCAATGATTAATTTAAGATTCATCCACAAGAGATGTGCAGTGATTGCGCAATTTGGCCAATCGTGAATTTTCTGAAAAATTCGCTACTTTGGGTGGCAAAGTGGCGCCGATTGGTGCATTGTTTGCAACACTTTGCGAAAGCCCTTGGCAATTTGGCGCTGTCCAGTGAGATATGCTTTACTCTAGGGGGTTCACATGATCATATGGGTAGTTGCATAGAAAAGTATGAGTTCTTCTTATTGTATTTTATTACATGCTGAACACGTTTTTAACATTCTTTTAGCTTGAAGAGGATTGGCAATTTCTTAATGCTACCTCTGGTCTCTAGTTATCACCTATGTTCTTTTGCTTTGTATTCAATAATGTAATGTGTTTTGTTCTTTTTTTTGTAGAGAGGTTATTATCAATGTTAGATTTGTTTTATCTTAGCACATACACTTCTTAATGTTGCAATGGCGGCTTTTTCATAAACATGATTCTTAGCTATGATTAGTCCATTTCCAACATCTGAAAGCTACATAACACTATACTGCTTGAAATTTTTTTGCAGTGGTCACGATGACTGCTTCACCAAAAACTTAAAGAAGATGTACAGTGTGTGACTATAGCACCATGGGCACTCCATTTTCTCCTTACCGTTGAATAAAATCACCACAAACTTAAACGCATTTACAGTACATCATTCGGAGCAAGTGCCACAGTCAACAGTGGCTGACCAAGCTTAAGATTTTACATTCTCATTTCTGCAAAATCATAAATACATGTTGATACTGCCTCATACCTTCGCCACATGACCTCATACCTTTTCGAGTGACGCATCATAAACGTGTCTTTTAGATTATGCAAATAAGGTCCTCATTTGCATGATTTTTGTGCAATACTGTCCACATTCACTTAAGTGCCCATCATTTACCACAGTGACTACAATTGTTGTATTTTCTAATTCATTATGCAAATAAAGTTTCATTTGCATAATTGATAGCTATCAATATTCCTCCCACATACTACAAGACACCCTCCTTTAGCAGTGCTGAAACCCGCTTGGGAAATGCTAGGAAAACCCTCCCGGTCTCAGCCCTGATCTTTTGAACGGAGATTTTGGCTTCTGGGGGCGTCACTGACAGTTGCTCATAAATAATTAATGAGCTAGCCTTATTTGGCACAAACAGCTTGTAGTTGCTCATGAATAATTAATGAGCTAGCCTTATTTGGCACAAACAGTCGTTATCTTGTTCTGAACCCAAAGTAGCGATGTAAGACGTAACCTGATTGGCTGATAACTTCCCAGCGACCTTTGCGGTTTATGCACAAGATGAGCTTGTGCCACTCCTGTGATTGGCTTAAATAAAGCTGTTTGCTGGTGACGCCCCCAGAAGCCAAAATCTCCGTTTAAAAGAGCAGGGCTGAGACCGGGAGGGTTTGCCGAGCATTTCCCGAGCGGGTTTCAGCGCTGCTAAAGAAGGGTGACTACAATAGTTCTGTTATAGAATGCAGCGGTAATTATTTACTAGTATGCAAATTAAATCTTGATTCTCATAACAAGCATATGTTTATATAAATCCTCACTAAAGCTATCTTCATTCGAAACATCATGACGATGCGTCAACCCCTTCTTGAGTTATTCTCTTTCAAAATCGGCCACTGCTGTTCGCAAAAAAACGTTAGGGGCCCAACCTACACAACACACTCTCCCTCCCAAGAGCTATCTAACACTCAAAAATCATGACCATAGCATGTCCAGAACACGAGCTATCAAAACCGGAAATTCACCTGCAGTACCAAGGAAAGTCGCTAGCGAGCCCAAAATTTAATCATCTCGGTCTCATCAAGACCTACCCAAATATCAAGGCAACCGCCCAGGCATTCTCGAGTTACCGTGTTCACAGATCTAGACACACGCACAGAGACACACACCCCAAAACATAAACTTCTTGTCGAAGGTAAGAACAAAAACCCCTTGCCGCGAACTGACTCCTGGCCAATCATTACTCGCCCTATTGGCCGAATTCTACCGGTACATATAGGTGTATAGTAGGGGAGGTGTCTAAAACGTTTGTTGAAGATAACTAACGTGAAGAAAAGTTGTTAGGGATATATATGCACACATCAAAGCGCTTCCCCATTCCTTGGAAGAATGTAGCAACAATTGCGACCTTGAAAATTGTTAATGTTAACTCAAGAAACATCATATATCTTTCGTTGACGTGACATGCGTCTTTTTTCAGCGGTATTAAACTGCTGGTTACTCGCTTGTAACGGTCCGTCTCACTTTTGTCGTGCAGTGCAGCAGTGTCATCTAGCGACTTTATCTAAAAGCGCAGGTTGATCGATCTTTGAAACTATGTGGACTACGTCATCACTTCCTGCGATCAATACGCAGGTGGGAGGGCAGCTGACTTTTGAAACTTCCAAGTGGCTCCGCCGTATTTACAATATTCCTGGGCGCTTTTCAGACTTTTAACCACTAAATCAACAAGTTCGGAGCAAGTTAGAGCAACTCCAAGCTTTGCAGAGTCGAGGAAACGGGAATGTTTTGGCGATAGGCGTGTGCTTTCAAGTGGAAACTGGCGGCTTTTGGTTGAGATAGCAACGACTCCGGAGGGCACAGTTTTCAACCGGAAAGGCGAAGATTCTGCAAAAACTCGGGAAGAGTCAAAACTTTGCGGAATTATCCCGGTTTCTGGAGGCTTTTGTCGGCGTTTGTGGGCGCCTGTTGTGAGGAATGCATCAGAAAAGGAGCTTGCAGGAAGAAAAGGAGATACCGAGGATGTGAGTCAGAGAAAGACAGACTCAACAGAGAGGTAAACAAAATAAACTTCTCTTTCTTCTTCTCTTCATTTGTTTTCTTTTTTCAGGTTCATCTGTGATCTTCAAAAGAGAGGAATGTTGCCTGCTTTGTGTGTGTTTTAGCTCATTTTTGTCGCGAACAGTTAAAGATCGTATCAGTTGAAAGGTATAACACAAAACATGATCACAAAACTACATTTATGCAATACTAACAGTTCACGTTACACATCTAATTCAAGATTGACACATCTTGACGTTTTTTAAATATAAAATCAACTGCCAGACGAAATATTAGCTGCTCTGCTCAGTGCTTTAACCAATCTATCAAAGCCACCGTTACTGATATTACGACAAAGAACGGAGATAAAGCTAATTAATTATTTATATGACATCTTGTTATTGTTATCTCTATACATGGGGGGGGGGGCAGTCGAAGTATTGTTGTTTATAACAAAAGAATATCTATCTGAAGTACAGCCAGTAGGTACCCATCTGAGTAATGACGCTGTAACATGCTCAAGGCACCTCCTCAATCACGGGACCCCCATTTTTACGTCCCTTCTGAAAGAGCAATGCAGCTCCAACCAGGATGCCCTTCCCCGGATTCAATACTAGTATTACCGGGTACATACATCTACTGAAAGATCCTGTTAGTAATGTTGATGTTAGGTTCATAATATGTGATTGAATAGAGAAAGAAGTGTCAGTGTATTTTTGATTTACAAATAGAGTAAAGCTCCCAAATTAATCAAATCTTACATGTGACATGTTACTAGTACGTCTTTCATGTACAAAATGTATGATATTGAATGTATAAGCAAAAAAACATGGACAGCTGTGCAAAAACAATTATTTACTAGATACTACCTGGAACCTTTTCACAACATTGTTTTTTGATTGAAAAAAATCAAAAAGGGAAATAGAACGAGTCGTGCAGGTGAGCAGAGAACAAAATTATTTAGATTCCTGCAAGAGTAACTATAAAACTGCAGGTCACAGCTGTTACTTCCCAGCAGACACACACAGTTGTAAACTTTTACTTGACCTATTTCTGGAACATCATTGATCCATTGATGCGCTGCTAACCTTGCCCCAGCTCCATGTCCTGAAAACAGGTGTTTGGTTCCTACTTGTTTTGTAGGTTCTTTTGTGCTAAATTGTAATAAACTGCTCCAGTTTTTTAGTCTGACCAAAGATATCTGGATGCATTTATTCGAAAAGAAAACACAGGCCAAAACTAGCAAAGTAATTTGGTGGCACAGTTTTTGGACCAATGCATTACACCAGCCACACATTTTGAAAATAAGTGTCTTAAATAGCAGATTTGTTTGGTTCACGCTCAAGTTTTATAATACTGGTAAGTTGATTTTGATTTGATGTAATTCTTAGGCAACTCTTCTGAACCAATTCGTATCTGCTTGGAGATGAAGCGATCAGTCGGTGTAGCCTCCGTCGCAGGCCTTCTAGGACGCAGCATCCATCTCTGGGGGGGAGCGCAGATTCACAAATCTCAACATATCGGAGCCAGGTTCTAATGCCTCTATATGGAGGCACAGAGACGATAGATATCCCCAGCATTAGAACATGGCCCTGATATGCTGAAAATCGCGAAATCAGCGCTCCCCAAAAATAGACATCGGCGATCCTCGAAGGCCTGCCATGGAGGCTCAGTCTGTGCAGGAAGTTGTTGAGAGGAAGCACATTTCCAGACAGGGCTGTTGATAGAAGACATGGGGGTGGGGGCAGCAGAAGCTCAAGCAAATGTTGGGATGAAAAGTTAACTCAGTTTCCCCCAAAAAATGCTAATACAAAAACAACAGTTGGCCAATGGCCAGCCATAAGAATTACCCTAACTTAGCAAATTCTCTCTTTCATATTAATAGTCATATCATGGGACACTGATTTTTCTCTGTCAAGCTTGCTGAGTAGATAGCTCACAGATGTGAGTAGGTCTACCAGCTAGCAGTACTGTGAATGCATTTTAGTTTGCATGGTTTTTATTTCACACTAAGGTGATAATGAAGAGTTTGCGGTGGTTCTAAGGCCCAATTTATACAGAGTTTTTTCAGATATCTAAAAATCCGCCGACATCTGAGCCTTAGATATCTGGACGCATTTATACACACCGATAGGAAGTACCGCAGGACTCACGCAGCGCGCTGATTGCACTCGTGACCCTATTTAACCTTTTGCGCGCGTTTCAAAATGGCGGGAGAACCGCCTGTGTTTTTCGTCATGATGAATATGGTATTCTTTCTTTATCTGACTCGCGTGTGGCTAAACATGAGGCAGCAAGCAAGGGTTGAGCGTAAGAGGCGTTTGAGGTACCGGGGAGGACGACAGCGACCGGTCAGAATCAACGCTGCGTTCCTACTCGCTGCCCTTGTCGTGGCGGAGGGGGGAGGGCCGATCCACCGACCGATCTGGCATCACGAAAGATGTCCGTCGTCCGTTTGGGAACAAATGGTCCTTGATGCTAAGAAGTTTTCCCGCTTTATCGCCCGCCAAATATGCAAACTAGCGTGAACCCCGACCTCCAGATGTCTACTACGCGACACATTCTGTTTAGACGTCCGGCTGGAGCGGTCGGGGACTCCCGCTGAGTTGTCGGGCGAATGCTTCAGAGTGGTCGGCTGAAATTTTCCCGACATCTAACAAAACCCTCATTAAGACCATAAAATTCCTGTTTAGACACAGAAAAAAGCTGTCGCCTGGCAGATATCTGCAGTCCAGATATCTAGACAAGCAGTGTGTAAATTGGCCCTAAGTTTGCGGCAGTGCCATAGTCACATGCTGCTACAATATAGGACAGAAATGTTCGTGGTGGTCTTCAGTTCGCAGTGAAACAGTCACCGCGAAAACTGCGAACATTTCTGCATTTCCAGTATTCACTACCAGTGTTGACATGCTGACATCTGGTATTTAAGTTGTGGGACTTTGGGAGTTACTTACCCAGGCTGGCATTTGGGTGCTGATATACAGAATTGATACTGGGATGTAGCAAACCTCTGAATAAAGGTTACTACTAGTAAAGTTATCTTGCTTTTTTTTCTCAGGAGACCATTTTTCAAGCAGACGTTACTTGTTTAGATGATAACATTATGTATCATTATAGATCACAATGTATCGCTATAGAGCTACCTTGAAGGATTTTTTCATGTCACTTTCTGTCTGTACATGTTACATTTTTTAGAAGACTTCAAGTTATACACCTTTATGATTTTAGATCTGTTTCATTTATTTTTTATCAATCAAAGAAACATCAAATAGCAAATGAATGGATGAAGACAAAGTGACGGCGGACTCAACTTATATTCTAGCTGCCACATGTACATTGATAGAATATTTGCTAATTTGACAAGACACTAAAAACGTTTAGATTTCTCGCAATGCAATTATCTTTGACCGAAAAGAGGGAAATGAGATTTTTCAAATGTCACAAAACTTAAATGTATATGATTATTAAAAAAAAGTGTAATGCATACATCCAACGTGGTGACTGTGTACGTACATGTACAAGGACGCTTGTAAAATGACGAGGATTATATATTTTGTCCCTTTTTTCCAAAGAATGCAAGTAAAGTTGAACTTAATTTGGGACTCAAATGTTAATGTTTGGAATTATAAGAGGAATAAAAAGTGCATGTATGGATGATAATTTCAGTGTTTCTACCTCATTTCTGTAGTTCAGTACATACAGTACTAGGCAAATGTTTCAGATGTCCAAAAGATGAGACAGCCAGGTGAACAATACTCAATTATACAATTAGAACTGTGCTACTAGATAAATTACAGAGATTACTTCCAGACGTTTATAAGTATTTTTTAATTCTGCTAGTTCATTCTAGTGACGCTGGAGAAGAGTGATGGATGTCACTCGAAACGTCTAGAAATAATATTTGTAATTATTTATCCAGTAGTAGAGCTTAAATTGTATATTATGAGTGAGATGTGACTCATAGTTTCTTGTTATAGTACAGATTTGTCAGACTGCAAACTTTATTCTTTATTGTTAAGTTTTGATCTTCAATCACAACACAACAAAGAAACTCACCATGAATATTCTTCGTTCTAGATCTTTATTAAAAAATTGCAATAAGACAATACATAGTGGAGCGCCAGGTAGACAAGCTGATGTTGCGGACCACTCAACATTACAAGTACATTGAATACAGCAACAAAACACTTAAAGCAATTCATAGAATGACTCACACTTGCGAACGTTGAGTCACAATGTAATGTGTTGCTACAGCTATGTTGAAAGTTGTTACACCTGTTTTAAACAAACAGACAGGTGTGTTACCTGGACAGGTAAACATTAACCACAGTATATGTGCTCTAAACATGACCAGGTGCTTTGTTAATATTTATCCCCAACAAGCTTTCCAGATAAACAGCGCGGGTTGGGACCGTTGGGTACCATCCTGGTTAGTTTACATAAGAGGACGATATACATAATTATGTAAGAGTTTACCAGTGTGTCAAAGAATTTGTAAATACTATATGTCCAAGGGGTCGAAGACGAAACACATTTTATTTCCAAGTGTCTATTTAACAGTGACAAAAGAATTTTTTAAACAAGTTACCACGAAATATCCCTACTTTTACACATTCACGGATGAACAAAAAGCTACATTTCTCTTGAAATCACAGAACCCACAAATACTAGAAAAAGTGGGACTTTTCGTCTTCCACTGCCTCCAAAAAAGAAGTCAAACCCAGCTAGTTTAGATATAGCCAACAATTGTATTTAGTACCAGTAGCCTATTGTTACAACAAATAAAGTCAGACACAGTTTACTGACGCATGTATGTTTTTCCCTAATAGCATGTTTTTACCATGTATTTGCAATTAGCCCACGGGCATGAACTTGCAATAAACTTCTACATTACAGCAGGGGTTTAGTCCGTGTATTCTAGCGTAATGGGCCACCATGATAATGATTTCTGACTACCACAGCTAGATTAATACCATTACGCTTAATTTTCAACTACTACTAGTACTAGTAGTAGCATAGTGGTACTTTGCAAAAATTTACTTTTCGTATGAATGATGTGAAAAATGTTAATAATATGATCCTCCAGACTGACCCAAAAATCCTTCTGATCACAAACAGTCTTCAGCAGTACATGTATGCTTTGATTATGTATGCCTGCAGGGCGCATTGAAAACCGCCCTTGGTTGATCCTCAGTAAATAAATTAAGATAAATAAATAGATGAACAATTGAGTCATCCCATGGGTACCCTTATAATGCCAACTTTTCACCTTACACAGTTACAATTAGTTTCAAAATCTCCTCAATGTGGAAGGACCAAGTCCCTTAAAGTTTACATTGTACACCATCCCCCACCTATAGCTAGCGAATACCAAATACTAGTACGCTGAATGAAAATCCTGGCTAGAACCCTGTTACAGTGATGTGATACCCTGGCTATAAAACATTGTACCACAAAGTTTCTATTTATATAGTATACATTGATCTACTTAGTACATGTTTTGATAAACTTTACATCAATGAACATGTCAGTATTAAGACATGCATCTGCACTGGATTTGTGCGTTTCTCGGCCAGAAGATAAAGGTACGCAACTAGTGTTAAATTTAAACTTTGATTTGAATCAAACTAAAAGAAAGGGGGAAAAGAATCAGATAACCGTGCAAGTTTTACTAAATGACATCAAGTACGAGACAATGCACTTTCTACAAGTAAACAATTGGTAAATCACACAATCATATTTTTTCTGTCTTTCAGAATAGCCTCTCTCACTCTTACTAATAATTAGTAACATATATTCATGTATTTACATAAAAAACTGAAAGTATCTCTAGACCTATAGTGTTACTACGTGCAAATCTTTTAAAAGTCAGAACTGCCACATTATCAAGACACAAAATTCAATTCATGATCATAAAAAAGCAGATTTTCCTCGGATAATGAAAATGCACTGTTTAGTGGAAAAAGTAATTTTGTACCATATAACTATAAGACGGTTTATTGTACCAGGAAGTTTCCCCCTGTTCTGACAAATAGAATCAGACATGGATCACAGCTTAGCATCTGGTCAGGTCGTATATAGGGGTGGATACCGGTTCGCTGGACCTGATTCGGACCTTTATAACATCCAAGAACCGAGTCCAGAAAACCTGAAAGCCAAAACCTGAGTCCAAAAAACCTCAACAAAGTACAAATATATGTTTCTATTTTGTTTGATTAAAAGTGTTTTAAGTCTCCCCTCTGACAAAAAAGGCATTTAAAATAAGTGCAACATTCAAATATCAAACACTGGTTTATCTTAAAAGTCTTCTCACTAAGAAACTTTTATAGTCGTGCATGTCAGTATTAATTCTCTATGCTTGATATTTGTCTAATAAAACAAAACATCAACTGCACAGGATCAGGTCCAGGTTCAGGTCCAGACCTGAACCTAAATCTCTGGACCTTAACTTGGACTTGGACCTTATTAAGCCGAACCGGTATCCACCCCTAGTCGTATATACATCTGGGATTCAAACTCTCAACCCCCTCAACCGTCTGGGTTGCTGACTTTTGTAACCGCTGGACTCCTTATTACATAGTGGCTAATGTATCTGCTGGAGGGGGATATCATAATTGGTAGCCACGGTGTTATCAATATCGTCCGAGCCGTGGTTTGGACAGAGCTTTCTAATCATGCATGTAAGCACAACCATTGACGCCAAACTGATGCCGGATGTGATGACCACAATGTAGTGGCCATTGAGCCTCGGTTTGCTGGTTGTGTTGATGGTGTCATGATCGATAACGACAACCTCATGATCAGTAGCAGGCCATGGTTTGCTGCAGCTGCTGGTTGGTTCTCCTGAGGTGAAAGATGAGCTCGCGGCTTCTTCGGTGGTACCGGTAAAAGTGGCCTGGGGGAGATTCGGCAGTGCGGTGGAGTTGGGAAAGTAAAGATGCATGAACGATTTAACAGTTTGTAGGCTTCGTCGTTCGACAGCACGGGCTGTTGACGTAGCTTCCCTCCCACTCCGTTCTGTTCGAAAGGTGGCTCCAGCCGTTGTGGCCGTCATCTCCGTCATTTGCGCGTCACATTCTGTTTCGTTCTCCGAGACTTTCAGCAAAGGAAGCCCCTTCAGGCGGCTGGGACTCGCGCATACGTAGCTTGTGTCGTGGTCTTTTGCGACGAGGAGGCAGTGCGGACACTGGGAGCAAGGGACGAACGTACCTTCCCTTGAATCAGCCTCCATGCACTTGACTTTGGTGATCAGCCACGTCATGGCGCAGTCGCAGGCGAGCGGATTGTCTTCGACGCTCGCTGTTGTTAAGCGGGGGAACCCAAGGTCCTGCGACGTGAAGGACTTTAACCGGTTCTTTGCAAGGTTAACGTACATCAGGTGTGGCAGATACACGATGACGACGTCCAAGCTCACGCTCGTAAGTTTGTTGTCGGACAGGTGGAGGAATTCTAGCGCGGGAAGGTTGCGAAGCGACATCCAGTCCACGGTTTCGATGTCGTTCCATCGTAAATTCAGCGACGTCAGATTCTTGAGTAGATGGACGACCGTCAGGTTTTTGATGCCGCTGAAGTGAGCGTACAAGCGAGTTGTGTTTGCCGGCACGTCGGGCAGTGCAGTCATCTTAGCGCGCCAACAGGCGATACGTAACTGTGGGGTCGAATTAGAGTCTGTTGTGGATGCCTTGCAGCCAGGGTGCAGTGCAGAGTCAGCTTCTGAGTAAAGCCCACAGACGATGAAGCAAACTAAGACTAGTAAGACTAAGAGCTGCATGATTAGTAGCGGTTATGCTAGCTGGAAAACCATCTCAGTGTACATGTACATGTGGTGACAGGTACAAGAGTACTTGTTTGATGTTTGTTTTTGAGAGTTACACTGAAGCCTTCATGCTTTGGCGTACTGGTAAATTGCCTCAGTGTTGTAACTGATTCAAGAGTACATGTTCAGTACTGTACATGTATATAAATTATGATGTTGGCAAAGTTTTTAAGAGTTACATGGACATGTACATGGTGATCAGTCAAAGGATGATACAAATGTTGAGCTGCATGCTGAGGCTTATCAATAATACCGGTAAACCATCTCAGTTTTCTGACTAGTTCCAGAGCTGATGATAGATGTCAGCAAAGTGTTACATATGCACAGCAAGCCTTCAAAGGATGAAATAAACCATGAGCTGCAAGTTGAGGCTATACTGATAAACCATCTCAGTGTCTAAGAGGACATGTATGATATTGGAAGGAGAGGAAAAAAACACTGCCACGCTGAGGCTACTATAGGAACTGCTCTGCAAACCATATACTGATACGAAAAGGGTCAATGAGTTCACCTGGTTTTATACTGAGGTGAGCTCCAAACTCCCAACGTAGAAGGAGGTATGACCACGGGAGCACGTACCTCGAGCTGCGACTTCCGTCAACGCGGTCTCCCAATGGAAGATACACAGGGGTGGCTGGTACTATGTTACATGTACCAACATGTGAGGCCTGCTGCAGTAATTAAGGCCAAACCAAAATATTTCCATGTTTCTCAGACATATATATACCTTAGGCCACACCATTTTAATTTCTTGGTTAACAGAATTTTAGAAAAAATTCTAGATTGGAAAATCAACAGGAAAACAGAATCTCAGAGGAAAGTTACTTTGTACATGTACTTTGGTGCACACAATTTCAGGGAGTGAACAGAGTCAGGTGCAAGTTTTCACCAAAGCCTTCTGTCATAAAAAAATCCGTTAACCAAGACATTGAATTGGTGTGGCCTTAATGTAAAAATTAAGCAAGAGGACAAGATGAAATCAGAAGACTGGGAGGAATTCTGAAACTGTGTAGACTTTTCCCTAGCCTCGGACACTGTATTCTTGTTGATCTTTCAGACAAGCATCATTTTGAGAACCAACATATTCAATTGCCGCGGTCTAATTGTCTACTACCTGTCCTCCCATTCTGATTGTTTCTTTCAATTGGTTCATCATTTTTCAATTCAATTTCCTAATTATACATATACATAATCATACAATTAGATTGGCAGACAATCAAACTTAAGTAACCTTTTGTTGGAAAGTACAAAACAAGAGCTGCTAGAAAAAATTGGTGTGTCTAACAGCAGTGCTAGAAATACTTTTTTTTCAGTGTTCTACAATATTACACAATGTCACAATTTTCTTCTGCAATTTGAAAATATTTTCTGCAAATACACTGTCACATGCCTCCATACTATGTACAACCTTCTCAACCTAATAATGCCTACTTATTTACCTCATATCTACATGTAGCTTTGCAACATTGTTGTTAAATCCGATCAAACTTTTTGAGTGTGAACGGGGTCAGAGTTTGTCTTGAAAGCTAAATACCAGGGTAGCAAATACATTTTGTTGTGTGTAATGTTTAAATTATTTGTCAAAAGTGATCCATGTTCCTTCCTGCTGTTGCCTAGGTAACGGAAGATGCCGGTGTCCGTCAGCCTCCAGGTGTCGCTGGAGGAAGCCCTACAGGTGCGGGCCGGTCCACTCCAGGAGGGGGAGGTGTGGGGTGTGCTGTGCCAGAGTGCAGAGGCTCTACAGGACCTCTTCCTCAAAGGTACCATGTTTTATCAGTGTTCTCACCAGGATTTTTTTCACAGTGTAGGTGTCAAGTACAGAGGGCCAACTCTGCGTGGCGCAAGTCACTCGCGGAGTACCAAAGACATGATAATGGTTGGGAGTCTGGCACCTTCCCGCACAAAATTTTGAAATTCATATCCAAATAAAACACTCTTTCCTGCATTTTGAGGAATAAATTTGGTGAAGTTAAGTTTTTCCTCTGTCACATCCTCATTCTTAAGCCAAATATGAACTTTTTATAAGATTTATAAAAGGTTCTTCCCAGAAAGAAACACCTCTATGCTCATTGAAACACAGCATCGGGGTCCAGATCACAGCATCGGGGGTCCAGATCACAGCATCGGGGGCCCCTATGCTGAAAAGGCCTGGCGAGAACACAATGTCATGTTTATGCCAACTGACCTTGCAGGTTTCAGATACTGTAATTCACTTTATCTTCACGGTAGCAACATTTTACAGTGTAAGGAAAATGGACACTTCACAGTGGCAGCAAGTGATTTACAGAATGGATGTGTGAAGGAATTATAACAGGTTTTTCACGGTGATGATAAGTTCAAGGTACAGAGGTGACCGTGAAAACAATGAAGAACATAAAGTTACAGTGAAAGAAACAAGAATTACAGTACCCTCATACTTATTCACTGCCTGGTTTATGGTTTGTTATTTCCTAGGGTTAGATGTGCTTGCATGTACATTAACATTGTAGATGCCCTGTTGTTGAACATGTGTGATTGGCAACCCAAAATGCTTGGGTTGATAATAATACTATTCAAAGTGGTGTTAACAGCTGTAATACACCTGTAAAATGTAAAGGAAATCTCAGATGAACTCTGAACCCCATGTTCTACCGTTGCTAGGTGACAGGGACCTCACAGACGGGCCCACCTTCATCATCACCCCCCAGTCCCTGCTGCTGACACCTACTGGGCATGTGCAGTTCGCCGACTCCATGGAGACCCCAGGGAATGATGGGAACTCGTACGTCGCCCCGGAGATGTTCCAGCCAATCAACACTGACCTTGAGACAGCAGCTGAGAAGGTCAAGGAATATTCTATTTAAAAACCAGGGGGGGATTGATTTTGAGAAACTTGTCCTACCCATCCCTGTTCTCTTTCAATCATGGTCTCTAGTGACTTTTAAGATACATGTATTTGATAGCCTCTTCCTTTTCTTAAGAAAATTCCACCTTATGAATCTGACGATTCCTTGATTATTCAACGTTGGAATGGAACACAACAGGCACTCTCGCACTCGTGTAATCAGATTCTATTAAAGTGCAGATTGAATATCCCACAGATGTATGTGTACTCTCTGGGCATGACACTCTACTGGGGCGCGGACTTCGAGCACCCCAAGGGGCGCGCCCGGCTGGGAGCGGAGCTGGAGAAAGTGTTGCTGGGAATGTGCGAGGAGAACTCCAGCAGAAGGATGTCGCTCATGCAAGTACTCGAGGTAAGATCATGCAAACATAAAGAGAAAAGTGGAAACTTAGCTGCAGAGCTTTAGCGTTTTTCTGGAAAAGAGCTCAAGCTGTACTTAGGATGTAACTCTTACAACACCATTTAAAGTACAGCCGTGTAATTGAAATCTTATGCGTGTTGTATAAATCTTGTTGCACTCATGTAATGACTACTTGTCTACATTATCCAAAAATGCAAATTAAAATGAATTTAACTGGAGAGAGTTTTACTGGGAATATGCAAGAAGAACTCAAACTGCACACCTTAATGTCCTTCTTGACCACCTCAGTTACATGTACCTGGCAATTGCAATTTGGTGATGTCCGCATTAAAACCGATGCGCAGGAACAATTTCCCTATGGCTTTTTAAGTGTCTGTTGTCTTTTCCTCTTTAAGTTTTCTTTCATTCCTGCCAACATGATTCCCACTTTGTTTTGTTGTTGTTTCATTCATTCTCTCTAGATCTCTTGCTCTTTTCTTTGCCAGTCTTTCTCTTCACCCTTCAAACCACTCTTTGGTTGTCAGTGATCAAGCCTAGGGCTCTGACAAGTCTTGGTAGGTAATATAACTCCAAGCACAATGTTTCTCAGATATGTTCATGAATTTGTTTTCATCTTGGCAAGGAATTTAGAATTTGTTGTTGTTAGAATTAGGTTTCTTCATTGTTTTTTTTTTCAGCTTTGCTGTAGGGCACACTTATTATCATGTAATTATATACCTGGAACAGGATAATTCAAACTGCCTATAGCTAGTACGTAACTCTAACAGTGGTGAACTCACTTATTTTCCCAGGGGCTTCATTGTTTTGGCGGTGAATTACTGTAGTACTTAAGAAATGCATATTTGTGGTGAATCCGCAATAGTTGGGTTACTGCAAACCGTGAAAGTGAACATGTCAAGATTTACAGTAATTCATTATTTTTAACTTCACACAATGTTTGTTTTTCCCCAGTTGTGCTCGTCTCACCACCAGAAGGGCCACGCCGTCTCTGCCTTCTCTCAGGTCATCCAGCTGGCAAAACTGGTGCTGGGCAGTCTGCCCGAGGTTTGTTTGTTTGTTTTGTGTGACCAGTTATCTACCTCTTAGCGTAACCAGTTTTGTACAGTATAAAGTAGAGTGGACTCATTCCTAGTTTTATACAGAATGAAGACCTTTATTGCACATTTCTGCCACACTTGGCTAAGTACAGGTCACAACAAAACAAAATACAAGTACAGTTAACGGATATAAAAGAATATGACTATCATTAGATAAATTCTACTTCTCCTCACTTTTCGGTTATAGTAGATATAAAAGAACAGACGTGTTTTTCAATGGGAGGTTTGTCTAGTCGCATTAGGAATATGGATTTTTGTACAGTACTTATTATATATGTGTGAAGTACGGAAATAGGTTCTCTACAAGCTTATACAGTTCATTTCTGAAAAGTGAAATTTGTTTACAGTACATGTAAGTACCAGCTGCATTGTCGCATCCCAGAAGCTGCAGTAGCTGCTGCCATTTCGCCTGATGGGAAAAATTTGGATAGGTTACAATTTCTCCCAGTGTTTGTTTGATATATAGAATTAAGATTTTTCCATCATTTAGCTTACCAACACAGATGAACTTCCCTGTTAAAACTGTTTATTATCCGCAGCTTGACCAGCTGGTTGAAGATGAACCCACCAGGCCAGGGGACAAAGGTCGACCAAGGTCACAGGTCAACAGTCGCTCTCGGTCCCGGTCTCCCATCAAAACCAAGCTCTCCAGACCAGGGCAGTCTTCGACAAGACACAAGGATTACAGTACGAACTTTCCTCTGTCAGAGCTTCTGTGTTTGATGAAGACTTGAGAAATCAGTGGTTGAATAAGTGAACTAACGCTTATGAAACTATACAATACTTGCCAATAGTATTTAAGCCAAACCTGTATAAGTGACCACCTCTACATAAGGACCTCCTGGCGGAAAATCCTGTCTATATGACTGTGACCACCTGTCCACAAAGATCAGTTTATACTGGTCCCCTGAGTGGTCTGCTTGGGAAGGTTTGACTGTAGTAGGAAATGTACTACCTGATACAGTAAAATTGTGCACTCACTCCCTCTGTACTGAATTGAGCATCAATTTAAAGTAGAGCTTTAACCAAAACACTACAGCCAACTCCAGTATGTCAGCTTTTACGTTTTTTTGCTAGCTCCTATCAAAAATGTTAGCTCCAAGGTTCAAAAAAGATCTGTGATTTTTTTATATCATTAACCTCTATTTTCTTCATTTGTTGAACAGGAAGAAACCATTCTCCCAGCAGATACGGGAGGCACAGCTCCCCTGTCACTACTCGAGACTTGGTGGCCTACAGAGAGAGCCTCAAGCCAGATAGAAAAAGGTACAGTCGATCCCCTGTTTCTTCAATGGAATAGTCCTAAATAGGACTGTTGTAAGGCAAATACAAGCTAATATTATGGCTCAGTCCATTCAAGAAATGTCTTGAATTGAAATGGGACATTCTTCTAGCAAAATCAATAATTTTTATTCATCAATTTTGTAGAACTATCTTACTGTACGTGTTATAAATTATTGATTTTTACATTACAATGTCGCTTATGCATGACATGTGTGATTTGCCATGTAAAAACTGTTTTTTCTAGTTAATTGTATATAAGTACTGGTTACTAGGTCTGTTAGTTCACTTTAGTGACGCTGAAGAAGAGTGATGGATGTCACTCGCGAAAAGTCAGAAATAAATCTCCAAATTTTTACCCAGCTGTAGAGTTTGAATTGTCTTTATATATTGTTTACCTGGATGTCTAACCTTCACAAACGTACTGTACGTGTTGTACTGCACTGTACATTTGGAGCTTTTGTACCTCCATGAACAATGGAAGTCATAAATTTCCATCCTGGGACGGAGGGACGGGTCCTGGAGACAGCCCTGATCAATACTTATAACAAAATTTTCATTCCCAGTCTCCAAAGTTTTCCCCGTAATGTGGAGGATTCGCGATCACGAGTGCAGCGCCCCCGTAGCCTGATCGACCTGCCGACCAACCGCCGGTCGCGCAGACGGGCGCGGGACCCGGAGAGGTACTCCGTCCTCAGCTCAAGCTCGTACGAGAGCAGGTTAGTATCCTCACTCACTCTCTCCCATAGCTTAGTCAGCCGTAGGGACAGGTTAGTATCCTCACTCACTCTCTCTGTCCTCAGCTCAAGCTCGTACGAGAGCAGGTTAGTATCTGGGACCAGGCTTTTAGCTAGGATTTATAGACGGGGTGTCCAAAAATTGGTTGGAGGGGGTGAACCACAGTTCTGCAATGGGCTGTATTGATTAACAATTACCCGGTAGCTTTTCTTGTCAATCAGTTTTCATGCTGTCCAAGTGTCTGGTATGAGGGAAAAAAAAACAGTGTCAGCGTATTTTTTTTTTTCTATGCTTGGCACCATGCCTTAGCTTAGCAGCTGACCCGTATCTATATAGTAGGGCGCTGGCGAGGGACACTAAGGTGGGGATTAATACAAGTCTTAAATTTTCATTTGTCCTTAAGAGTCATAATGTCATGTGGCAGAAAGTTCCAGAGTTTAACGGTGGCTGGGAGGAAGGTTCTTCTGTGTGACGTTGTGGACGACTTGACGGGTAGGGGAACACATGTACAGGTGTATGTACTGCAAGTATATTCATGTTCGCGTCAATTTTGTGACTCTCGGAGATTAATCAAGATTGTTCTCCTCCCGTTCAGGAATGGTGTGACAAGGTCGCACCTCACAGAACCGTTGACGAGGCCACGGGCCACAGCAAGACGCGACAACCGGACCGTACCACTCAGCAGGGCCCTCCCCGCTCCCCCGGACGACTTGAGCTCCGAAGCGGCGCCAGATTTACAGAGCGACGCGTACAAACGACTCAAGCAGAGGAGAAGGAGACTGAGTGCAGCAAGGCCCGATGCCGGTGGAGGTGAGCTGTGCACCCCTGTAATAGAGTGCTACAGTCCAAGCTATGTATAGCTATGTATGTCAAGCTATAGGTGAATGGAATATTCTACTATATATTAAGGGGTGTCTTAGTACAGCAAAGCTGGACAGTGGGGGAAGTGAACTGTACACCCCTGTAATAGAGTGTTACGGTCCAAGCTGTGTATATACCTATGCTGAACGGAACATACTATAAAATGTAAAGGGGTGATATTGCACACTAGAGGAATGCTGCATTTCTAACGATAGATGCCAGGGCCAGGCCCAAAATTTGAGTACATTTTCCTTTAGCCTTAAGGTCTTCAACATCTGCTGACAAAATTTTATCAAAATCCATACGCAACTTCTGTGAATAGTTTCATCAGGTTGGTAAGTCACGTTTGGGACCGCATCCTTAAGAAATGTATGTGTTACACTTCTGTACGTTTGGGACCGCATAGTGATGTCACCTCCTGTGATTGTACATATGTAAATATTTTGCGTTTGGGAATGCATCTAATTATGTATAAGCAGCAACACCTGTGCTGCACTGCAATGTGAACCAGTCAGAATTGCCTTGAAAAAGGTGACAGATGGTCACCAAAATTTTGGTGGAATAAATCTCTTGGTTTTGTCTTTTTATTCATACGCAACTTGTTGAGTTATCCTGCCTACACACCCGCAGACCATTGAACTTCCGTTGTATGATGTTCATCCATCTTTGTTCTTGCGTTTTGTTTTTCCCATCCCATGACCGTACCATTCCATATCGTGTTGTCTCCCAGACCGACCGGACGCTGTCCGAGACAACGTTGGTTACCATAGCGACGGCTCCTTCAGCGAGTTTTCCAGCGACGACAGCACGTCCATTCCATCCGACAACACCTTCACCCAGGGTGAACCATTTTTCTGTTAATCAGTCATGATTTAGTGTTTTTGTTGCCATTTGGTTATACTTAGGCCACACCAATTCAATTTCTTGGTTAACGTTTTCTTTTAAATTTTAGCAAAAAGAAAATCATAAAAACAGAAGGCTGGGGTGAAAATTTGCACCTGACCCTGTTCACACCCTGAAACTATGTGCACCAAAGTACAGACTTTCCTCTGAGATTCTGTTTTCATGTTGATTTTGGAATTTAGCAGTTTATCAAAAAATCTGTTAACCAAGAAATTAAATTGGTGTGGCCTTACAGTATTCTCTATCGTACATCATTTCAGTCAGGTCTTTTTTACTTGTCTTGTTTGCAAGACAACCTGTGCGCATAAAAAGTTGCCTCAAACTATATCTGCAGCATCAAGTTTTCATTTTTCACGCTGTATTTTCCTTGTAGGGAGCTACCGTCCTGACCTTTACCCTCAGTATGGGTCAAGGGTCGCCTTGAGAATGGGGGATGATGGGAGTCAGGCTGCCAGTCACCACAGCTCCGGCGGAAATGGCTACGACCAAATAAGGTAAACAATCCATTGGAAAAAACACAAACCAATTTGAAGCTAATATGAGGCAAATTTAAGACTAATTTATTACATGTTAACAGCATAAAGTAGAAACAAAGATTGCTGAGAATACAAAACCCTGCCTGTATAGGATTTGACTACTCTTCATCTATAGTTTAAAGGTGCCCTAAGCGATTTCAGGGGGTAAAGCGTGAAATATTCTGGGGAAAGCAAATCTGTTTGGGGAAATTGAAATTGACATTTACGTCCCCATATAAGCACATTTGCATCATTATTTCATACTTTGGAGAGCGCAGAAACAAGCAGCAAAAGGAGTATTTTATTTATTGGTACCACCCAAAAATCAGCCTAGAATCCAGTAACGGTTTTCTGTAGACAATTTTCGGTAACTTCTGGCCGCGTGGATCAATGCCTGAGCACATTGAGCCATGACCACGTGATTATTTCTCCGGAAGCGTTCGGGACTTATCGGTCAGAATCGCGCATGTTCGGAAGATTTGAAATGATGGCTGGCCTCCAAGTGCTCAGATTTTCAATGAGTTCCCACCACACAACAACATCGCATTTTTGCTCCACGATGGTCGATATGCAATGGGATAGTGTTATTGAAACTTACTATTGGATAGAAATCAATAAAAAAATTGATTTTAAAAATATGACTTTCAATGCCCTAATATTGCTTACTAATAGGTTACCTTTAAAAGATGGTGTAATTTTCCTTTAAAACTGCAGATTGCAGACATATAACTTCTACAAATGTAACAAGTGGGAAAACTATGCCATGTAGGCTGTGAGGATGTATGTCTATAATTATTGTTTTATTATCTCTCTTCCTTATTTGTAAACTCATGCCCGAAGGCTAATTGCAAGGAAACACACAGATATGATATTACAGTTTTGTATTCTCAGTAGTTTTTGTACGTTAAGGCTGTTTTTTTCTAGTGATAGAAACTCATAGAAACTGAAACTAATTTGGAAGGACAGGAACTCCTTTCTGCAATGAAGGACAAAAAATTCTGGAGAACAAACTTCACTTGCTGCACCTCGTTAGAGGAGGACCGATGATGATGATGATGAGATTATTCTTAAATTTGTCTCATATGATGCTCATCTACACACATTTTGGTACTTTTGCTGTAGATGAAACCCATTGCTTTTTTTTACACGTTTTTAGGGATGTCCCAGAAAACCCCCGGGTCATGGGTCGCCGGGAGCAAAGGATGATGGGAGATGTGAGCAGCCCGCCTGCGTCCGAGGGCGGCGGAGCGAGACCCCCTGCAGAGATGGACCTGAGCCGGGACCCGCTGGCCGAGGTGCCGCTGGAACGTAGCACGACTCAGCGCAAACTCAAGGTGACCTTCAAAAGTTCTGTTACAAACCGTCTTCTCTTTTTATTTTGTTCCTTGAATTTTCAGACAGCCCATTTGATTTGGTGAAATTGATTTTCAATGGGGCCCAGACTACAAAACAGTAAAATCATCTGATTCACTATAACAAAGAAATTAAACTTATGACAAAAGCGTAACATAAGTAACAGAGGATTGTTGAGACATAAGGCTACACCAATTTTATTTCTTGGTTAACAGATATTTGAAAAAAAATCTTAGCCCCAGGACATCATTAAAACAGAAGGCTGGGGTAAAAACTTGCACCTGACCCTGTTCACTTCCTGAAACTGTGTGCACCAAAGTGCAGACTTTCCTCTGAGATTCTGTTTTCATGTTGATTTTCCAATATAGCATTTTTAATTTAAAATTCCTGTTAACCAAGAATTTGAGACGTACTATATTGTTCAAAGCCTTTTGTATGAAGGATATTCTACATCTAGATTAGAAAGTAACTTTAAAGACTGGTGTTGTACAGTTGAAAATTTAGGTGTCCAATTTTTGTGTTGGAAATTAACATTTAAGACTTGTTTCACGACTTCAAATAATGTTTGAAAAATGTTGTTGCTTCTTGGAATAGCCTGTCCTGTTTTTCCCATCTTGAAAAAAAAAAAATTCTGTCACTATTCCCATTCACAAATTTTACCTCGGATTTTACTATCTGTTCAGTTGTAGAACTCAATAGCCACCGAAAAAGATTATAAAGGCCTGCACATACCTAAAAAGTGTGGTCATATTGATCATTAGAAACTCTTGTGTTGATCTGTATGAACACTCTTCCAAAATTACTGATAGTCATACATTTAAACTCTATTCCTCCTAAGAAAACAAAACTTCTCTCTTGGCTGTAGTACATCAAGCTACATGTAGCATGTATTTATGATGTTTGTTTTACTGGCTCTATGCCACAGTATGGTTCCAAATCATGTTACCTTTCCATAATTTTGATATTGGTTATGTCCGTAGACATTTTTTGGTCCAGAGTTTGTGCAGATGAGTAGTGAGCCTGCCATCTCATTGGAGGTCCCTCCCTCTCCTGCCGTAAGTATTATGTGTAGTTCTCATCTTAAGGCCTGTTACATGTTCTTATCAATGGCATTTAATCTACTATTTGTTAGTTAAATTGAGGAGACTTATACGCTATTTCCGTACAAAAAGTTACAGTCCTCTGATCCTCCTTAACTTGAAATGACCCGAAGCTTATGTCACATGACCTGAGCAGAAGTGTGATTGAAAGCTTGTTGGTAACAGCTTCACATTGCATACAGAAACAGTGTATCGTTGAAGAGATTCATCAGTCACGTGTGATAACAAGTTACAAGAACATTCATCAATCAGTGACTTGAAAAGGTAACGAGATGCGCACCTCCAAATTTTCGATGTCGACTGTACATCTTGATCACAGAGTGTCCTAGTCTCACAAGAACACGAGACTTGGACGAGACTTGTGTAGATCTTCCTGCCTCCCTGCCTTCTTGCGGAGTAAACACTACACATAAAAAATTTGGAGGTGCGTATCTCGTTACCTTTTCAAGTCACTGATTGATGAATATTCTTGTAACTAGAAACACTCACTCACACTCACTCTCTCCCATAGCTTAGTCAGCCGTCGGGGCAGCAAAGCTAGAAACACTGTAGAAATATTTATCATGTCCATTACCATCACAGATGAACTTTCATTCAAACATACCACTAAAGTTTACTATTAACACTGGCCCCCGACAATCATTTTCAAAAGTCACTTGGTGGTAGCAGTATATTCTAACTTGTTATTTGGATACGGATGCCATAATAGACTGATTCCATAGGCCAGGTTACCTCTGTCAAAATGTAGAATGAAAAAAAAAACATAATCTAGAAATATTGATGGATATGCGGCCGCTATCTCTTTGGTTGAATCGCTATTTGCCAGGCTATCATTGGTTGAACTGTTGATTATGATTGACAGTCAGGATCGGTCTATTGTATGCATACCTTTCTCTTTATATTGTACTAAGTAATCCCTATTTTGCATGCTTAACAAGGTGTGGAACTTTCAAAAAACTTTTGCACCTTTCTGTATCTTACCAGCCTTTTTAAAAGCTTTTTTCAGGATTTGACCAGGTGCGGCTATTGCCTGTAGACGTAGCATACCTCTCCACTCACTCTCTCTATCCTTCCCTCCATCCGCACCGCAGCAAAGGAAGGCAAACTCAAAGGTACCAAAGTGGATGAAAAAGCCCATGGTAACGGTTTCTCCTGTTCTGTCCAGTCCTTCTCTGTAACGTCTCCTCTGCATGCGTAACGCTAATCACAGTCATGGACATTTGTACACACTTTTGCAGACTAGAAAAATTTCTTACATGTCAGGGCTCAAAATAGTGGGTGCATGTGCACCTGTGTGCACCCAAAATTAAAACTATGCACCTAATTTTTGACTGTGGGTGCACCAGTACACCTAGATATTTTGGTAGACTATAGGGTAGAGGTACTATAAATTGTACACTGGTATAGAAAACATTCTTGAAATTCCAGTATCTGAAAAAGTAATATAACCTTTGTAGTACTTTGTACGATGCATTACTTCTTTGAAATTTTGAAGTTAGGTATAAAATTACAGATTGATGTTCTAGACTTAAATATGTTTTGCTGACATTCAGCTTTATTCTATGTGGTGCACCCAAAATTGTTTCTGTGCACCTAAATTTTTTGCTTGGGTGCACCAGTGCACCTATTTTTAAAGATGAATTTCGAGCCCTGCATGTACATCCCATTTCTGTTATCATTCAAACATGTGATAGGCTCAACATGATTTTCCTTTACAATTTAAAATTTTACCACATTTGACTGCTTTGAGCATGTTGAATGCATTGGAATGTTGACAGAAGTGATATATAATCGTCCCTGTAAAGAAAGCAGTTTTTGTAGTCTGAGGTGTGAACTTGTCAGTTGACATATCTATTCATTAATTTCCATTGTAATTAGCTCTGCATGCATGTTCATTACTTTTAGAATAAGAAAAAAATATACACATTGTTGTTATTAATGCTTTATGTAATGGGTTTATTGGCCAGTAATATTTCCATGCCAGGGCTTTAAAAACTTTTTTAGGAATGCCCTAAGTCCTGTTGTTCATGTGTAAGTTGATCTCTCAATGCATTCTGTTCTGTACAATGTACAATGTAGGCGAAAGGCAGCAAGCTTCCCCAAGGTCGTAGGAAGGTCATCGTGGTGATGCTGAACGGCCAGCGGCTCAGCCTGGTGTGTGATGTCACCACGGTTGCTAAGCAACTGTTCGACATGATCGTGGCACAGCTGGGACTGGTCGAGCACTTCTTCTTCGGACTCGCTCATCTCAAAGGTGATTCTCTTTGTGTTAAATAAAGTCAAAGTTCCTTCCCGGATCGATGGTTCATAGGTCGGCACCCATCTCCGTTTCTCTAGCCCTTGGGCCACAAAACTTATAATCATTGCAATCACTACAGCAGGGGGCGAGTCCACTGGTAGTGGTGTGTGTTTTTCTTCCATACTCGTTCACAAATGCTGAGTGCTAAGCAGAGAAAGCAGTATGTACCATTTTTAGAGTCTCCGGTATGACCAGGCCGGGATCGAACTCACGACCTACCGTATGCATGGCAAACACTCTTCCCACCAGGCCATTGCTCCAGCACTTTGTTTGTATTGCATAACTGATACACCACTTCATGGTGTAACACACCTACTGATTACAACACGCTGCTTTGTTTGTTTGTTTTATGTACTGCATACTCTCATGGCGTAAGACACCAGGTTTGTACTGAAGAGTACAAGCTGCATATCCAGACAGCAGGAAGGACCCCTACTGTTTTTTGGCTACGTGTGGTGGGTTCTTTAATGTACTCGAGGTGTGTCCATCCTCAAACATGGGACATCAATTGAATGACCTGATATATATATTTTTTTTTAGAAAAATCAGTGTTGTTTGTCTTGATCTGTTCTGTCCTGCTGTATTCCACCTTACAGATGCAGAACTGTTCTTCCTCGACCCTGATGAAAAACTGGCCAAGGTCGCACCTGCAGGCTGGAAGGATGAGGGCAAAGGTCGTCCTGGGTCAGAGGTCAAGTTCACTGTCTTCTTCAGGGTCAAATACTATGTGGAGAATGTTTCCAGCCTCAAGTAAGTTCCTTAACTTGTATTTTCATATTAAGTCTTTTTCTAAAATTACTATCTTTTGTACCTTGATATAATTAAAAATAGTGTGTTAGATTGGTTTTGATTTGTAGAATCTAGATAAATGTAGACTTTGAGTTACAAAATTCTAAAAAGTATGAAATGCTGATGTTTCAGTTTACATTGTGTGATACTATAATATGAATTGTTCTTTAACTTACAAATCGATAACAGTGTTCACTTTTAAGGTGTTATTTTAGTATGAATTTTTGGGTAGTGGAATATTTCAAATGATTAGATAAATCTAGGTCTGACCCTTGCCCTGACCTGACCCTTGTAACCTTTGCCCTTTGCAGACACCAGCTGACCCGGCACCAGTTTTACCTGCAGCTGAGGAGAGATGTGCTGGAGGAGAGGACGCACTGTCCGAGCAACTCTGCAGTCAGCCTGGCTGCACTCGCACTGCAGGTCAGTCAGAAGGACTTATATACAGAAACCTGTTACAGTACCACCTCTTTATAAGGACCACCTGGCCATTGAAATACAGTTACATTTGTAAACCTGTACAAGTTACCACCTCTACATAAGGACCACCTGGCCATTGACTCTGCAGTCAGCCTGGCTGCACTCGCACTGCAGGTTAGTCACAAGGACTTATATACAGAAACCTGTTACAGTACCACCTCTTTATAAGGACCACCAGTCCTGGCCATTGATATACAGTTAAACCTGTACCACCTCTACATGAGGACCACCTGACCATTGATATACAGTCAAACCTGTTACAGTACCACCTCTTCATAAGGACCACATGGCCATTGATATACAGTCAAACCTGCACAAGTGACCACCTCTACATAAGGACCATCTGGCCATTGATTACATGTACATGTTAAACTTGTACAAGTGACCACCTCTACATAAGGACCATCTGGCCATTGATATACGTGTACATGTTAAACTTGTACAAGTGACCACCTCTACATAAGGACCATCTGGCCATTGATATACGTGTACATGTTAAACTTGTACAAGTGACCACCTCCACATAAGGACCATCTGGCCATTGATATACATGTACATGTTAAACTTGTACAAGTGACCACCTCTACATAAGGACCAACTTGCCAAAGTGACCACTCTTTGGTGGTCCCTTAGATATTTTTCACAATGACATGAGCGTTAAGAATCCTGTCTATAGTGACCACCTGTCCACATAAACCAGATTTTATCTGCCCCTGAGTGGTCACACACACACTCAGTACTCCACCTGTAGACTAGCCCCCTGCTGTAGTGTTTGCACAACAGTGTGGCTAATATCAAGAGCTATAGAAATAATGATTGATGGGCAATGCCCTATACACCCTGGGTTGTAGGAACGATTTCTACTATTTTTAACCAACCTTTTTTCCAGGCTGAGTTTGGCGACTACAGCCCCGACGCCCACGGACACAACTACTTCCTGGTCGAGCACTACCTCCCCGCTAGGGTGATTGACAGTTTGGGCGTGGCGCCCATCAGGCAGGATTTACCCAGAATGCACAGCCAGCACAGAGGCATGATGGAACCAACTGCGGAGATGGAGTTTCTTTTAGGAGCTCAGAAACTTCCGGAATACGGTGTCATGTTTCACAAGGTGTACAGGGTAAGAACAGGGTCAGGTTGGGATCTCAGAAACTTCCGGAATATGGGGTCATGTTTCACAAGGTGTACAGGGTAAGAACAGGGTCAAGTTGGGAGCTCAGAAACGTCCGGAATACGGGGTCATGTTTCACAAGGTGTACAGGGTAAGAACAGGGTCACATTGTGAGCTCAGAAACTTCCGGAATACGGGGTCATGTTTCACAAGGTGTACAGGGTAAGAACAGGGTCACGTTGGGATCTCAGAAACTTCCGGAATATGGGGTCATGTTTCACAAGGTGTACAGGGTAAGAACAGGGTCAAGTTGGGAGCTCAGAAACGTCCGGAATACGGGGTCATGTTTCACAAGGTGTACAGGGTAAGAACAGGGTCACATTGTGAGCTCAGAAACTTCCGGAATACGGGGTCATGTTTCACAAGGTGTACAGGGTAAGAACAGGGTCACGATGGGAGCTCAGAAACTTCCGGAATATGGGGTCATGTTTCACAAGGTGTACAGGGTAAGAACAGGGTCACATTGTCAGCTCAGAAACTTCCGGAATACGGGGTCATGTTTCACAAGGTGTACAGGGTAAGAACAGGGTCACGATGGGAGCTCAGAAACTTCCGGAATATGGGGTCATGTTTCACAAGGTGTACAGGGTAAGAACAGGGTCAAGTTGGGAGCTCAGAAACGTCCGGAATACGGGGTCATGTTTCACAAGGTGTACAGGGTAAGAACAGGGTCACATTGTGAGCTCAGAAACTTCCGGAATACGGGGTCATGTTTCACAAGGTGTACAGGGTAAGAACAGGGTCACGATGGGAGCTCAGAAACTTCCGGAATATGGGGTCATGTTTCACAAGGTGTACAGGGTAAGAACAGGGTCACATTGTGAGCTCAGAAACTTCCGGAATACGGGGTCAGGTTTCACAAGGTGTACAGGGTAAGAACAGGGTCAAGTTGGGAGCTCAGAAACGTCCGGAATACGGGGTCATGTTTCACAAGGTGTACAGGGTAAGAACAGGGTCACATTGTGAGCTCAGAAACTTCCGGAATACGGGGTCAGGTTTCACAAGGTGTACAGGGTAAGAACAGGGTCAGGTTGGGAGCTCAGAAACTCCCGGAATACGGGGTCATGTTTCACAAGGTGTACAGGGTAAGAACAGGGTCACGTTGGGATCTCAGAAACTTCCGGGAATACGGGGGAATACGGGGTCATGTTTCACAAGGTGTACAGGGTAAGAACAGGGTCAGGTTGGGAGCTCAGAAACTCCCGGAATACGGTGTCATGTTTCACAAGGTGTACAGGGTAAGAACAGGGTCACGTTGGGATCTCAGAAACTTCCGGGAATACGGGGTCATGTTTCACAAGGTGTACAGGGTAAGAACAGGGTCAGGTTGGGAGCATTTTGCATCTGTCGAATTCAGTCCATCAAAATGTTAAAATACATTTGAAAATTTAGAAATACAGTATTGGTCAACATTGATGTTTAGGGGGTGGCATTCTACAACAATAAAAATAGAAAATTAAAGAAAATATGACACTGTACCAATTGCAAAGGCAGATCCTTTATAATTATAACTCTTTTTAGAATTTATCTAACATACAAAAAAATTACTATGCAGGTTACAATCAGTTTTATTTATGAACCCTTGTCCTGCTGGAGTTGTAGAGCAAAAATAAACCCCCACTATTGAAGTGCCCAGAAAAATTTGAAAGAAAGGGTACTTGTTTGATATTGTTCAATTTTAGTTACCATGCTTAACAACAACCGTGCGGGTGCAACGTACCCATTCTAGACATATTCCCAACCCAGCAAATGTAAGGGCTTGCATACAGAACAAGCATGTGCAACCCGGCAATTGTCGGGCGTAGCAGGACTAAGGGTTAAGATTAATGGGAAGGTTGTAGGAACATGATATTTATTATTGAAAATGAGCTACATTATACATATAAAACTTCTTGTTTTTTTATTATTTCCAACACAGGAGAAGAAGTACATCCCCAGTAACACAGTACTGGTCGGCATCAACGCAAAAGGTGTGGCTATCTATGAGCTGCGGAACACGGTCCGAGTGTCCCAGGACAAGTTTGCCTGGAGAGGAACCAGGAAGATCTCCTTCAACGTAAGACAGATGTTTCCCGTCTTCCAGTTTTTGCAGAAGGTCTAGTATTTTAGAGTAAAATACTGTAAATGCATTTGATAAGTTTGCATAGTTTTTATTTTGTGCTGAGGGAAAAATGGAGTGTTTGCAGTGTTTTTAAGTTCGCCGCAGCTCTAAAGTAACATACTGCTACAGTATTGGACGAAAATGTTCGCCTTTCGCACTGATGAGGGGAAAATGGAGTGTTCGTGGTGGTTTTAATTTGTGTCAGTGCTATAGTTACATACTGCTACAGTATTGCACAAAAGTGTTCGCTGTGGTTTTCAGTTCGCTGTGAAATGGTCAACGCGACAAACGAGAACATAAAACTACCGTGAACATTTCTGCATTTACAGTAGCTGTTTCTTTTTTTTAATCATGCAAAACTGCACCTGAGAGCTGTAACATATACATGTACCTACATACATTCCTACTTACATTGTACATAGTTGCATACATACAAATATTCACACACACACATGGTATTTGAAGAGACATAAAGTAAGTCATGCTCTAAAAGAGCTGACAAAAACCTTTAATATCTCATTGTTAAGCAATAGCCAATGGAAGTTTTACAACATTCAAGAATTGAAACAGGCTCCAGTTTTCCTCATAGTGCACCAACTCTACGGCCTGCAACTGTGAAGAGTTGTTGTTACGAGATTGCATTGTAGCACTGTCAATTGATGTATTGTGCTTGCCTTGATTTTCAGAGACGAAAATTTGTCCTGGAGTCCACACCAGCTGACAACAACTCCCTGAACAAGCTCACCTTCTTCACAGACAGCTACAAGAAGTAAGTTGTACTACCCTGAGTAGTTTCACAATGTAAAGAAACACTAGAAAAGCACCCATCTGTATATAGAGTGCAATATAAAAACTGCAAGTTGAAGAGTCAATCTGATTGTAGGAATGATATTTTCAATCTTTTATTCTTTAAAAAATGTTGTATTGAAAATTAATTTTCATGAAGAATATCCTGCAGTTGGACAAAATTGTACAAAAATTTCTGTGGGAACAGATCAAATATTGCTACAGTGTAGCTTGTTGCAGCCCCAATTCGATGAAAACATGTTTTTATTTCATATCTCTACTTTTGTTTTTTAAAACCATGAGAATTATACTGTTGATAGTTGAGATGATGGTAATGATGATGATAATGATGTTAACATGATGTTGATGTTGATGATGATAATGGTGATGATGATGATTACAGGGGCCGGTACCTCCTGGGCATGTGCACATCTCAGCACAAGTTCCACATCAGGATGAGGTCCAGACTCAACGCTTCTCATGCCTTCCAGCAAGGTGGGCCAACTGCTTCTTTAGACTGCCTCTTACTTCTCAGACTGATGACTTACTCTTACTAACATAGCTTCATGCAGCCAGAACTAGACTGGGCAGGTTTCTAAATTCATGTCTAACTTTTGTTTGGCCTAGAAGAAATAAGGCTGTATTTCGTGTTACCTGCATGACCCTTGCAAAAACCGAAAGACGAAATGAGCCTTTTCTTAGAGGGGGGTGAGAACCTGACCACTGGCAAGGGACATGAAATTTTCCATCTAACATCTGAGTGAAGAGGACAGTATTCTGTGGAAAAGATCTGACTGACAAGATGTATGATAGGGAATACTGGGAAGTTGTGTGTGATTCAACTCTTTGACTTACGAGTTGAATTTGAAATTGAGATCGAAATTGAGATCTTTCAAATAAACAAACAAATGAATAAGCAAATATGATGATGATGATGTCCTTGACAGAATTTTGCTCTTGACCCAGATTGATGAGCTACTCTAACACACATGTACATCTATGTAGCTGTATGCAGCCAGAACTACATGTAAACTGGCTATTTAGCACACATTTTGACTTCATTTATAAGTTTTGTTATAATAAGTAGATATGATAGAAATGTTTATAGGAAGCCTCAAGAAAAAGTTTTTCTGATTTTCTGTCCACCCCTTTTGTAAGTCTGAAGTCCAGCATTTTTTGGGTTGAAAGTTTAAGTCTAGCAAAGTTAGTTTCCTTAAGAATAAAAGACCTTGTCCTTAAGATGATTTTCCTCTTGACCTCAGACTACCCCTTGGAGAGCATCTCCATTAACGACTCCGTGTCCTCAGCGACCTTCGACCCCATGGAAGCCTCCATCTCCTACAGCATTCCTGAGGCGGACGATTCCGTCAGCTACGACCCGAGCCAGAACGGAATTCCACTGGACGAAAGCATCACCAGCGACTACGATGCCATTGGTCCATCCTACCGACCAATCAAAAGCAGATTAGACGTTCCTCATAGGTCATGTGACCAGAGGAGGACCAATGAGAGAGAAGATGACATGCAATACGAGGAGGTGGATTTCAGGCCTCCTAGCAGGCCCGAGTCCAGTAGGTCACATGACCAGCGGAGTGACAGGTCAGCAGGGCAAAGGTCGCATGACAGGTCAGGGGAAAGGTCATATTCACAAAGGAGTGACAGGTCACATGACATGTCAAGCAACAGATCATTGGACCAATCAGGGGACAAGTCCAGCAACAGGTCATTCAACCAATCAGGCAGCTCCTTACAAGAGCCGTCATCCAATCACCAATCACCAGAGGACTTATATGCGAAGCCATGGCAACAAGGAAGAAGACAAAGAGATCAACCAAAGAGGTAAATGTAGAGAAGTTTTGCTCAATAAAGGTGGTAACAAAAGAGTGCAATATACTGTTACGTAATGTATCTCTGACTTCATGTCTTGGAATATTACATTGTACTAACTTGCATGTATTTCCTATCCAGCTGACTAGGTGGCACGCATGTACAGTGTAATTTTTCAAGAGTCTTCTTTGTACGAGTTAAACATTTTCAGGCTTGTTGTGTTCTAGCCCACTAGTACTTTTTACTTGAAAGGCTTTCCATCTGAACAATACAGGATATCAAGCTTTCATCATCTTTGAGTTCTTAAAATACCAAAATCTTTTAACGATCATTCCAGACCAGTGCCTTACGAGGAACCCCATCACTATGACGATGATCGCTATGACGATATCGAGGAGCCGGCCCCGCCCTCTCTGGCTGCGTACCACCAGCAGAGGTTGCGGGGGGCTGAGGGCGTGGCAAGTCCGGGGGTAACCAGGGGCAACGCTTATGTAGTAGGTAAGTAAACCTTTCAGTTATACCACAACTACAGTATTGTCAAATTACATTGTATGCCTTCAGTCATTGATATCAGTAAAACTATTCTATGTGCATGTATTTGAGCTAGCTTTAGCTTAAAGTTACTATATTATAATAAAAGTTACTTAATATTTTCCTATTGCTTGTAGAAGGATGGATAGGATAGATGCCATGTACAATATATGCTGGTTCAATGTACATGTCCCGTGTTTCTTTACTATAGCTATATTATCACAGGTGCACACACTCAATATTCCAACACTTATATGGAGTCCTTGCTGTTCTCAACTTCTTGGTTTGCATAAAGTTGCTTATGCCATTGCCATTTGAACACGTCTCTCTCTCTACATACATTTGTATGTATATATTCTCTCACTTATGTGTTGTAACATGGTGATACTAGATATGTTGTAAATAAGCTGGTATTTTCTTCTAAAAGTCTTATTTTTGTTTTGTTATTGCAGATGCCAGCATCAGGTCCATGGACCAGACCATGAACATGACTGTCAATGATACCATGTCAGGTGGGTGGGTGGAAACTTGCAGGTACACTGTACCTGTTAGTAATGTTCACTAATGGCTGAAAGTGCAATTGTGCAACATACAGAATGTTTCGTTTGTGGTAGATGAAATGCACTCTCTCACTTACAAATAGAGTCATATTAAAAGTATAGGAAGTTGTCAAAATCGTGGAATATCCTTTAAGCTGTCTGCATATAGTAAGTTTCAATATTAGAAATAAAGACGTGGTGTTAAACTAGTCTTTTATATGTATTATGGTTTAGCTTGAGCCTTGGATATATAAATGTTTTCAGGAGTGTCAGACATGGGTAATATATAATACAAAATGATGCACATTGTACATTGTATACCATTGAAATGTTGTATGTTTGTATATTACCCAGACACCCTTCGTGAAAGACTGCAGGACCTTCCCTCGCCTGAACAGGCAGAGAGGGAAATCATCATGGTGGTTCTGGAGAAGGACCCACAATACGGCATTGGTAGGTAGTGATGACAGGGGTTCCACAAGGAAACGTTCTCGGACCATTACTCTTCCCCATGTACAAACGACTTGCCAGATTCAAATATGAGGTTATTTGTTGATGACTGCCAGTTATATGTAGAATTGTCTTCACAGAATGATTCACACAGACCCAAAATGTAACCGCCCACAGTGCGGCATTGGTAGGTAGTGATGATTGGGGTTCCACAAGGAGACGTTCTGGGACCATTACTCTTCCTCGTGTACATGAACGACTTGCCAGATCAGCTTGATTCAGATCTGAGGTTATTTGCTGATGACTGTTATTTATGGCACAGTATGGCATTGTAGGGTAGTGATAATGGGGGTTCCACAAGGAAGCATTCTTGGACCATTACTCTTCCCCATGTACATAAAAGACTTGCCAGCTTCAGATGTGAGGTTATTTGTAGAAATGTCTACACAGAATGATTCACACAGACCCAAAATGTAACCACCCACAGTACGGCATTGGTAGGTAGTGATGACGGGCTTCCACATAATTCTTCTAAATCAACCCAATGCTGAGGAATCTTTGAACAACTGGTATCTAGATCTAACACCGAATCTTTACCAAGATTTGATCATCGACAATTTTTCCTAAGGTCTATTCGCAATGAGATTGTAAATTCACACATAACTTGGGGTTATCCTGTTTTCCAACAAAGTTCCAGTTAAAAACTTTTGCAAAGATAAATGAAGTAGATGAAGAGAAAACTTTTTCTTCATTTTTCAGGTATCACCATAGTCGGCGGTGAGACGAGGGGAAAGTTGGACCTGGGACTGTTCATCAAGTCTGTCACACCTGGAGGTCCTGCGCACAGGGACGGCAGGCTCAGGCCAGGTAACACACCTGTACACCTGTACACCTGTAAACTCTCAGGCCAGGGAACACACCTGTATAGACTCAGACACCTGTACACTGTATACCTGTACATGCTCAGGCCAGGTAACACACCTTTGCACCTGTAAACTCTCAGGCCAGGTAACACACCTGTACACCTGTAAACTCTCAGGCCAGGTAACACACATCTGCACCTGTACACCTGTAAATTCTCAGGCCAGGTAACACACATCTGCACCTGTACACCTGTAAATTCTCAGGCCAGGTAACACACATCTGCACCTGTACACCTGTTAACTCTCAGGCCAGGTAACACACATCTGCACCTGTACACCTGTTAACTCTCAGGCCAGGTAACACACATCTGCACCTGTACACCTGTAAATTCTCAGGCCAGGTAACACACATCTGCACCTGTACACCTGTAAATTCTCAGGCCAGGTAACACACATCTGCACCTGTACACCTGTTAACTCTCAGGCCAGGTAACACACATCTGCACCTGTACACCTGTAAATTCTCAGGCCAGGTAACACACATCTGCACCTGTACACCTGTTAACTCTCAGGCCAGGTAACACACATCTGCACCTGTACACCTGTAAATTCTCAGGCCAGGTAACACACATCTGCACCTGTACACCTGTTAACTCTCAGGCCAGGTAACACACATCTGCACCTGCACACCTGTACACCTGTAAATTCTCAGGCCAGGTTAACACACTATGTATGAGTATGGTCCTACCCGGATACTTTGAATCTTATTTCAAGTCTTAAGCATGTTCTACCTGTGTTTGGCAACTTCACTGAAGTGTAGTCATTGACAATGGTTACATGATTACTTACAAGCTTCGGTGGATTTTCCAGGTGACCGCATCATCTCTGTGAATGGGCGGAGTCTGGAGGGAGTGAACCACCAGGGGGTGGTGGAGATCATCAAACACTCCCCCACCCAGGTGCAGTTCATCGTCTCACAGGAGAAATCCTACAGGGGTGAGCATATGCCTGTTCTACGATCAAGAAAGAAAGGCGCTGTTTAAAGAGGCCACCAAATTCCATCCAAACTTCTCCATGTTTACAGAACAAAAGAAAACTACTCTCCTGTTAACATCACAAAACCCACACATCACAGAAAAAGTGGGAGCATTTGTCTTCCACTGTCTCGAAAAAAGAAGTTAAACCCAAATAAGATAGACTTTAGTGTTAGTATTTGAACTAGAATAGCTATATTGTTACCAATTGTCTGTCCGTCCTTCCATGTTTCATGTACTTGCAATTAGCCTAAGGGCAAGAACTTGCAATAAACTTATTATTATTGATTCATTCATTTATTTATAAATCTTAAGGGTAGTCCCTTCAGTTAACTGTCAGTGAGTAACTGATTTTAAAGGGAGCCCTCAGTGAGTTTTGGTTAGTTTGTTTTGCATGGTCCGTAAACAGCCTTTGAGTTAACACACCAGATACAGTAAGATCTTACAGGGGTGAGCATTGGTTGGTTTACTGTAATTCTTGATTTGTTAACTTAACTTAGCTACTTTACGCAGCAGTTAGCCTTTTAATGTATTATGATGCTTGCCATATAATTTTCATGTGCATTGTATAACACTCATGAAGCACATTGCTTTCTTCCCAGACCAACATAACAGAACACCACAGCCTGTGCAGAGGCCTTCTGCCACTGATGACATGGACGTCAGTCAACCTAGGAGACCTGCCAATCAAGCTCCTCACCATGCCAACCATCACATGGACAGGCCTGTCAATCAAACTCCTCACCATGCCAACCACAACATGGACTTCGACAACATAGAAATCAGCCTGGATTCGCCATCCACGATGCAAGGTTATGACGGCCGACCTTCTGGAGGGCAGAGTTCAAGGTCCCATTCACTGCTGGGCTCTGCAAGGTCACAAGGAAGGTCAGACGGCGACGACCAATCGTGGATAACGACTCCGGAAGCTTCCGATGACGAGGATGTCCTGCCGGATAACGCCGGTGCGGGAGGGTACCAGCCATCTCAGTTTACAGGACTAAGCAACCCGGCTTTCGAAGATGATGACAGGTTTGCGGAAAGTTTGCTACCGTGATTATAAAATTAATTACAGTAGAAGCTGTCTCCAGACTCATCCATCCCTTGCAGCAGTCAGCTACTGCAAGACTTATTAGGTTTCCTATTTTAACCTTCTTATGTCTGTTTCAGTCTTCTTCCTTGTTTCTTACTTGACATGTTATAGAGTTGCTGCTCTTTTATGGTTCTTGCCTCTGTAGAACAAAAATGAAGCTTTGTAGTTGTGTACATAAGAAAACCATTATGTTGAATTGATGTACAAACCTGATGAAACTATTCATGTACCAACAGAAGAGACTCGTGGACAGACGTAGACGTGGGCACCGCGGCTGCGCAGAGAAGTCAGCACAGAAACTCCACGGACGGTTTCACGTCCCCGGACATCCCCCAGAGATCTGACGACACGGCGTCTCTGCACGACGAGGCCGGGCCATACCAGGCCACCGTCGAGAAGAGGCCGTCCATGAGGCTGACCCAAAACGACCTGAAGCCCGGGGACGTCTTTGAGGTGGCCCTGAGGAAAACCAGCAGCAGTCTTGGCCTCAGTGTCACAGTAAGTCAACAACGTCTAAGTTGATGGTGATTTTGTTGTTCCTCATGTACAATGTCTATGTGCAATTAAAAGAGAAACATACGACCTGAAGCCTGGAGGCGTGTTCGAGGTGTCTGAGGTATACGAAGGACATGTTGTACATCTATTGTGTATACAGCCACAGCCCACAATACACTTTGGCAATTTCAATACTATTTTTGATAAGTGATAGATGGGTAAATGGATCACAACTTCATCCCTTCCATCCTATAAGGACTGCAAAGCCCTTCCCAGTAATGTACAAGTCTGATATAATTGGTAAGAGGCAGGATTGTAACTATCAACATTGTGGTCTATTAGCAATGCACTCTCCTTTTATGTCAGAGGCTTTTCTCTTCGCAAGACTTTTGAGGAAGTTCAACTCTGATCCCTCTCCTTGATGGATTTAAGTCTAAATGACAATATGTGTGTATTGAAGGAATTGCAGGCTACTTTACAAACAGGTTTTGCTTATAGCCTGCAGACGTAGGTAAAATGGTGCTTAGTTTGATGAAGAACTTTTCGTCTACAGGGTGGCGTCAACACAAGTGTGAAGTATGGTGGGATTTATGTCAAGACTCTGTTCCCTAATGGTGCAGCTGATGTGGATGGCAGAGTAAGGATCGGTAAGCAAACCAGCATTGTCTTTTTAAGTGATTTATCACCTACTGACCACAGTTGTTTCATGAAGACAAAACTCGAAGGTTAGTTTGTTCTTAAACACCCTGGATGCAGTACTTCCACCTGACATTTCTGTGGGATTTTCTGATGAATAAAAAGGCAATAGATAAGAAACATAAGACATAAGGAAATTGTTCGGAGCATCCAAAATCGTGGTAGTTCTGAATATGGTACTGTTCTCATCCCAGTATTTTTCACACATAAGTACAAAACCTGAGATATATGCAGAGCTACTTTATCTTAGAATGTCATGTTTCCATTGTCTTTTCGTGCTTCTATAGGTGACAGGGTGCTGAAGGTGAACGGGGTCAGCCTGACAAACGTGACCCACAAACAGGCTGTGGAGGCCATGCGCAACTCACCACAGGTTGGCTCTTTCACTCAGACCCTTGTAGTGCCTAGCGACTCATAGGAAATTTCAAGCATATAGCAAGTTTCCTTGCTGTTTCAGTAGCAAGTTACCTTGCTGTTTCACAGGGAGGGGTTGCTGGCCCTTTCATTTTAAGCCTGCTAGAGGCACCTCCTCAGACAAGGAACCCCTATTTTCCGTCCCTTCCTGGGATGCCCTTCCCAGGATTGAACTGGGGTATCCAAGTTACCAACTAATTGGAATCAGGAGTTCAACTGTGAGGTGACCTGGTACATCCCTAACTCACCACAGGAAATGGGGAAAAATCTCAATCCAGCATTAGCACACTGGAAGCTTTTTCCACCAACGATTTTTACAAAGCCGTCCTTTATAACTGACAGACTTTGTAACATCAGATGTAAAAGTTTCTCAATCTACTGGTGCTCTCGGGAACAGCACTAATTGATTTTTATAATTAAGCATCAAACTGCCAGGCATCGCTAATAATATATTATGAATTTGATTTCTCTTACACAAAGTCTTTTTTTTTGGTCTTTTTGCCTAACAGCCTTGCTAGAAGTCTGCTAGAATCTCTTTTCGTCTTTGAAAGTTCTACTTTTTACCAAGTAAAAACCCTTGTTAAGCAACACTGAGCTTTCAGTACCAAGGACAGCACGACCTTCACAAGTTCTTCTGCTCTCCCACAGGTAACAACCCTGTTGATAGAACGGGGCGTACCTCCAGGCAGTGGGGGGGACAAGTCGGAAACGTCGTCCACACACCAGGAGGAACCTGAAGAGGTATTAATTGATCCATCCATCAATCAACCACTCAATCAATCAATCAATCAGTCTGTCGACATTGCAGCCTAATCCTGAATTATGCCTACACAATGAATGGTATTATTTAAAAGCATTTTCTATGATTGTGGTCATAAGATTAAAACCATGAAATGTAGCACATGGTATTAGGCTGTTTCTTAATGTAACAAATTACACACAATGCCACTAGAAAGGTAAAATCAGTTCCTTTGAGTTTGTTCTAACATATAATTTGATGGACATTGGATTTAAACCATAAAATAACTTACAAACATCATTTTATTTTATCTCATTCAAAAGCTGTGGCAGTGATGGCATCAGGCTGTTTCAAAGTTAGTTCTGTGGAGCTCCCTGACTTTCCCCTGATTTGGACTGCGTCCATGTGTTTGTCCACAGTTTGTGCCGACCTCGCATGACCCTGAGGAAGAGGAGGACTTCAGCAGGAGCCTGTCGCCTGACCCGATGAGCGTGGCCTCTACCTCCATGCTGAGTGGTACGGTCCTGACCCCCACCCCTGAGGAGGAGGAGGGGGAGGGGGGGCACACCAGTCCCCCCAACACCCCACCCCCCGAGTATCCCTTTGTCACAGAAGGTAAAACGCCATCACTATATGAGAGGGGGATAGATAATGGTTTATTCTAAGATTTTAGAACTGTTCCAAAATTTTGTCTAGTTGTCCATCTTTTATTCCTCCATTCTCAATCTTTTTATTACAGTCAACACCTTCATTGTATAACACGTACTACACAATTTTGCAATATCTTTTATTCCTCCATTCTTAATCTTTTTATTTCAAACAACACCTTCATTGTATAACACGTACTGCACAATTTTGCAATATCTTTTATTCCTCCATTCTTAATCTTTTTATTGCAGACAACATCTTCATTGTATAACACGTACTGCACAATTTTGCACTATCTTTTATTCCTCCATTCTTAATCTCTTTATTACAGACAACACCTTCACAGTGAACCTGAACAAGAGCACCACCGGCCTGGGTCTGAGTATCCAGGGCGGCAAGGACGCCCACCCCGACCCCCAGTTCTGCATTCCCCGCATCAAGAAGCTGTTTCCAGGGCAACCAGCTGCGGAGAGTGGAAGGTTAGAGGTCGGGGACGTTATCTTGAAGGTCAACGAAAGGGAACTGCAGTGTTTGAAACACAGTGTAGGTTTCAAGGTTTTTTCACTTCAAGTACTTTACACCAGGTCCTATTTCCTCACTTGACTCAGGTGAAAATGAGTACCCAGCTTCAGCTAGGGACATCCTCTCAGCTGTGGTGTGAAGCTGGAGGCCCTGTGTTTGAGGAGAGCCACAACTCGAGCACATTTATCTACTGCACTCTTTCGAAAACCGTAGGGGTCCTTTGCACTGTGGTTGGATCAAATCTTTCAGTCCGGGCTTACACAGCTTGACATGTACTTTATCTACGTGTTATAGACCCTGCCGTGTGGTTTACCAGTTACATGAAACAAACAAAAAACGGAAACATGAACTACACATATAAGAGCACAAGCTTGATGTTATGAATGATATCTGAGTAGGCTGTTTCTTATGTTATATGTACCTGTAACCGTGCGACATTAAAACTGAATTTTTGTTTTTAGGAGATTGTGGCCCTGCTGAGAGCATCACCCCCACAGGTACACCTGACCCTCTGCAGACCTGAACAAGGAACTCTACCTGAGGTCTCACCTGCTGTAAGTACCTTTCTCACCTGTACATATAGCACACCTGTACATACAACACACCTGTACACACCTCAGGTAAACCTGTCCCTTAAGTTTGCAGACCTGAAGAAGGAACTCTAGCTTAGGTCTCACTCGCTGTAAATTTTTACCACTGTAACCATAACAAAGCAGATTTTGTCCTGTGATGTCAGGGCTAATTTCAAGATTGAATGACATTATTTCTTCCCAACCTCTTGTATCAGCCTCAAAGCTGTTGATTTTACAAATTTTGAAGTTTAAAGGTCTGAAAATTGCTGCTTTAGTCAATTTATCTATCTAAGGACCAAGTCACATACTTGAGTATGTCATAAGATTCCAAAATGACTGCATTCTTGGGATAGTCGTGCATTTGTCCTGTAAAATTCAGCTGTCTTCAAAATTCATCCTTGTTGGCACTTGGTTCTGTAACAGCCTGCTTGAAAATTCTACGGCACCAATAATGCAGGACAAATGTGACCGTACCATAAGTGAACACAGAGAAAGTTCTACAATGGAAATTTTACATTCATTTGTTGTCATACTGTGATAGATATTCTCTGGTCATGAAATGTAACAATTTCTTTCTGAAATTCTGTTGTGTTCCCAGAGCCTGCCCACCTCCCCCACCCCCGACATGCTGGCTCAGTACGGCGCTCCGCTGTCACCTACCATACAGGAGGACACTCAGGGCACACCGGGGTCATCCACAGGTCAGTGCAGTGTCTTCTTTTGATCTGTAGTAACCAATGGTCGTGTGGCGCAAGTGGTAGAGCGTGCGGCTCTCAAACGGTGGGACCCGGGATCTAATCCCGGTTTGTGCCCAGAGACACGTCCGAACTTGCGCCCCGACGTTGTGCCCTTGGGAAAGGCACTTTACACGCATTCCCCCCTCAGTTAGAGGGACAAGTCTCCAACGGCAGCTGTCTTCAACTGGCGGACGAGAGCAGCGCCAGGCGGGCTGGCGTTATCAAGGCGGACCTCGAGCGTAAGAGTCATCCGGCAGCTCGCTGCAAGCATCCTTGGAAAGTCACTTTACACGACTTTCCTCACTCCACCCAGGTGTGAAAATGGGTACCTGACGTTAGTTGGGGAGTTAAAAAGTGGTGGAAGGAGAGGGATGGGCTCAGCCTCCCAATACCTTGCCCTAGACAAAGTGGCTGAACAACCCACTGCCCTCCGGCCTCAAGAAAGCAAAGAACCTTTATCTTCACCAGTCAATGTGCAAACAATTAGATCCCTTTTTGATCTAAGTGGAAAGAAATATATTATATAGTTAAGTTAAATCTTCTTTTTTTGTTTTCTATAGTTGATCCACTGTCTTCTTCCCCACCAGCTGACTTCCCCACACAGAGCCTCTCATCACCAGGGTTACAGTCACCTGACCAGGACAACGGCCAATCATTGTCCAGCCCCACGTCACCTGACCCAACTGACAGTGAAGAGCTCCAATCAGGGGTGAGCTGGATTATCACTTCATCTTACATCTTGGATGTACAGTATAATTTAGAAAATGCACAAATAGCATCTTTACATGTGACAAAAGCCAACTCGCTTATTTGCAAATTTGGCCATTGCACACCTGAGGTGAAGCGGATCCTTTTCATGTCACACTGTAGTGCAATGTACTGTGCTCAGCTTTGGTCACGCTATAGACTACGGGTAGCCTACCATGACGGCTTTAAAATTCTGTCGTCTCAACCGAGAAGCACCAGCAACAGTGAGCTTTTTGTAAACATGCGTGTTGATACATTTGACGCCAAGCGTCGGAAGCTGTTGCATTCGTTCGTATCTCGACTGTTCGTGTCAGAGAATCACATCATTAAGGCACTACTCCGTTTGGAGGCCTTTCCGTCGAGTCCATTCTGGCGACTTTACTGTAAACTTGTTCGCCCTCGCTCATTGTAAATAATTATTTTAGATGTATTGTTGATGTGTTTGTGTCTGTCAATATGGGCCGTCGAGCCCGAAATAAACAATAAAGATAATTAATTTGGTTGATTATGTGTACTGTCCAAATTGACACAAGTACATCGTATTAAGAATCCTGTCTATAGTGACCACCAGCCCACATAGACCAGATTTTATCTGTTATGTGAAGTGGTCTTGCTGGGCAGTGTTGCCCCCCCCCCCCCCCCCCCCAAAGTTTAAATTTTCAAGTTGGTAGAAATCTGAATGTTCTATTGTCTGTAAAATGTACAATGATTCATGTTACATATTTCAATAGACTAATAAAGTTCTAATAATGTACCTGTGCCCCCTCCCATCTCAGGAAATAGAAGTGACCTTGACCAAGAGTTCGACAGGGGGATTGGGGTTCACGGTGGCAGGGGGTGCGGAGACGGGGGGGTGTTATGTGAAGGGGGTTGTGCAGGATCCTGCCAAGTCTGACGGCAGACTGAGACCAGGGGACAGACTCATGATGGTGAGGCATTCTTTGAATATTTCTTCAAAGTTTTTGAAATAGTTTATAAGTTATATGTAAGGCCACACCATTTTAATTTCTTGGTTAACGGAATTTTTAAAAATATGGTAGATTGGAAATTCAACAGGAAAACAGAATCTCAGAGGAAAGTTTGTACTTTGGTGCACACAATTTCAGGGAGTGAACAGGGTCAGGTGCAAGTTTTCACCCCAGTCTTCTGTTTTCATGATTTTTTGTGCTAAAATTGAAAAAAAATCTGTTAACCAAGAAATTAAATTGGTGTGGCCTAACCGGTAAAACTGTAAATCCAGAAAAGACACTATAAATGTGGAAAACTTTTTTTCATAATACTTAGTAGATTGACCAAATGAATGAATGTCTACAAATATGATGTAACAAAAGGTTATCAATATCTCGGTAAACAGTTCATGGCCAGAGAATTCTTCATAATTTTGGGAACGTCAGCCAGAATTTGGGCAAACTGTCTTTTTATTCATATTAGAATAAAACATGTTTTCCTTTATCTATTGGTATTCTGCATCATGATGTAACATAACTAGAACTATTTATCCCGAATGGAAGTTATACTGTAAAACTAATGCAGAAATGTTCGTGGTGGTTTTATATTTCGCGGCGACCATTTCACCTTAAAACCACCGCGAACATTTTTGTCCAATACTGTATAGCAATATGTGACTAAAGCACTACTGGGAAATTAAAACAACCATGAACGCTCCATTTTCCCCTTAGCGCGAAATAGAAACCGTGCGAACTTAAATGCATCTACAGTACTGGCCATATAGGTACAAAATCTGATACAGATATGTACTCCCTTGTTGTTTGACAGGTGAATGGGCAGGACGTGTCGGACATGAGTCACTCGGACGCTGTGAGTCTCCTTCGCTCCACGCCGCAGACGGTCACCATCAGGGTTTTCAGGAGGCCGGAGTTTGAGCAGCCAGCCCCCCTCCCACCCTACACCCTCCCAACTGTCACTCTGCACAGGAACACAGCAGGGCTCTTAGGTGGGTTTACAATAATCCTACAATAATTGTGTTTGTAGAGTAGTAAAGCCATACAGGCTGTAGTAGGTTCTATGGATCAGGGTTTTCAGGAGGCCTGAGTTTAAGAAGACCGCCCCCCTCCCCCAGACACCTTACCTATTGTCACTCTGTCCAGGAACACTACAGTTGTGTATGTAGAATAGTAAAGCCATACATGCTCTAGTAGGTTCTATGGATGCGCAGAAGGTCTGATTTTTGTGTTTGAGTTTCATCTCGACAAGAGGTTTGTTAGCTGTTAATTGTGTATGTTAAAAGATACAACACAGGGCTCTTTGGTTGGCCTGCAATTGTGTCTGTTGAAAAATCTGATGTGTTCCCAGAAGTGTAGGGATGCCAAACAAGCCGTATGCTAAGGAGAAAGCCAAATTAATATGCACCTTGTTTCCTAAACAAAATGAAATGTCAATAGATGAGAAATATTACAAAGTAGTGCTTGCATCCCAGTAAGAAGTAACGCCCGTGCCAAACTGTTGTCTAATGTAGCATTAATGTCGCACTACCCTGTCCATTAATCATCATTTATCACCCAGTCTTATTGGACTGATGATCTGAAGGGGAAGTGGAAACCCTTTCCCCTGGCTGTTGGTCACACCAAATTAAGCCTCTGCCCCCTAACTACAGTCCATCCTTGTCAAAACCCCAGTTGTTGCAGGGTGCTAATGTATAGGTCAAGCATGACTAAAGGCTTTGGCAGAAAGCACTAATGCTGGAAAGATGCCAACTAATTGGTTGAAGCCTTGGTCCAAGGCATGGCTGCTAGGACATTGAGGAACTGGTATTTGGACAGCCATAATTACCATGAAATTACCATGGCAGTGTGCAGTAACCAAGCATTAGTGCTACATATGTATTTCTGGCATAAATGCTATATTAGACAACAGTTTGGCAAGGGCGCGGTGACTTAAAGTAGTATTGTCTGCTATTAAAGGTTTCCTACATTGGCAGGTCTGAATTTGACTGGAGGGGTGGGCTCACCACAAGAGGCCATCTACGTGGGCGAGGTGATTCCTGACCTCCCCGCAGACCAGGATGGTAGCCTCCAACTGGGCGACAAGGTCCACTACATTGGGGACCAGAGCATGCTGGGATTGTCGTCTGAGCTAGCGCAGGCAATCCTGGAGGCAGCAGGACCGGAAGTGGAAATAAAGGCAACCAGGTGTTTGTTTACATTTGTTTGTATTGCATACCCGGCAGGCTTTTAGTTAGGATTTATAGACAAGGGGTCCAAAAATGGGGGGTGGGGATGCTGTGATGTGGGGGTTAGTTTACTACTAACTCAATGCAGTTTGGCTTTATGCCTGGGAGGGGTACCATAGATGCCATCTTCACTCTGAGACAGCTACAGGAAAAACACCTGTCGAAGAAGAAGGAACTGTTTTTCATGTTTGTCGACCTGGAAAAGGCATTCGACAGGGTGCCACGGCAAGTGCTATGGTGGGCAATGAGAAAGCTGGGAGTAGAAGAGTGGATAGTGAGGGTAGTACAAGCCATGTACAGACATGCTTCATCAAGCGTACGGGTGAACGGCAGCTACAGTTCCAAGTTTGAGGTGAAGGTCGGAGTCCACCAGGGCTCTGTGCTCAGCCCTTTACTGTTCATCATAGTCATGGAGGCATTGTCACAGGAGTTCAGAACCGGATGCCCTTGGGAGATGCTGTATGCAGATGACCTGATGCTGGCTGCAGAGACCGTCGAGGAGTTGAAGCAAATGTTCATCCTCTGGAAGAACAGCATGGGTTCACGGGGCCTGCGAGTGAACATGGGGAAGACCATGGTCCTGCACAGCACTCTTGCTGACACTAGGCCAGTGAAGGAGTCAGGGAAGTTCCCCTGTGGTGTATGCAAGAAAGGCGTTGGTACTAACTCCATCTTTTGTGGACAGTGCATGCACTGGATCCATAAAAGATGTACTAACATCAAAAACAGGCTGAAACAAGACAGTAGCTTTATTTGTAAGAGCTGCACTTCGGCAGGTGACCTCCCCCCAGATCCAGAACAACTCACACAAGTCACAGTGGGAGAAGAGAACCTCAAGGTGGTGCCAACTTTCTGTTACTTGGGGGACATGATCAGCCAGGCAGGAGGCTGCTCCGACGCCGTGACGGCAAGGATTAAGTCTGCTTGGAAGAGTTTCCACGAGCTCCTACCCATACTCACAAACAGATACATACCTCTCAGAAACCGTGGACATGTGTTCAACTCCTGCATCAGAAGTGTCCTACTCTATGCCTCGGAGACATGGGCCGTGGCATCAGAGGACATCAAGAGGTTCGACAGGAGCGACAATGCCATGGTCCGATGGATATGTCCCAGGAAGCTCACAGAAACACTCTCAACAAAACAACTTAGAGCCAAATTAGGAGTGCACAGCGTGCAGGACGTGATGAGAACCAAACGTCTACGCTGGTATGGGCACCTTGAAAGGATGGACAGGGAGAGGTGGCCCAAGAGAATCATTGGCATGACTGTGGAGGGCCGAAATCCACGTGGACGACCAAGGAGGAAGTGGATTGACAAGATCAAGGAGGACCTCCACCACCTCAACCTACACGATGCAGACCCACAGGACAGAGGCACCTGGCGAGCTGCCACCAAGCTCCCCCATCAGCATGCAAGCACGTCAAACCCCCAGATGATGGGGACAAGAAGACGCTAAACCGGATAGTGAGTGAGTGAGTGAGTGTGTTCTAGTCCAATATCATACTTTTAGCAGACCATTTTAAGCACTAAACACTGCTGGTTCCCTCTCTGTCTCCCAATGGGCTCTATGGATTAACAATTTCCTGGCATTTTGATCAGTTTTCATGCTGTCCCAGTGTCTGGTAGGACTAAAGCATCAGTGACACTGTAACACAGTCACATGTGTCTGAAATTACCAAGGAAACTGTGCGTCCAGCTGAAAAAGAGGGCGTCCAATTTCCTTGTTATTCTAGTACCGCGCGTCCAATTGACGCATGGACGCATGCCTAGCTAGAAGCCTGATACCCAGTAAACTGCTTCATGGCGAAACCAGGTTTGTACGGAACAGTTTGGATGGTGATGTAAAGCCGGCGGCCCTGTAGATGACTCAAGCATCAAACTTCTGCGCGTAAAAGAACCCAACACACTTATCGAGAAGAATTGGGGTGCTTGACTGAAAACAGGAGCCGTAGCAAAGCCGCGTTGAACTTTTATTTACTTGAAGAAGCATCATGCTCCACCTCAGTTGAGGATGACTGATTAATTACCTTTCAAGGCGACTCGTTTCTGTTTCATGCCACAAAACTGTACAACCAGTCTCTTTCGTAAATTTTTAACGTGTAATGTGGTAAAAACCATCGTTTTTAAAATGTATTGATCTTTAAATTGTCCTAACATGTATATTTGTGGCTATTTAATCTTGTCATTCCTGTCCGACGGTTTATTCTTGATGCCACGCACACAAGCTTGCAATTATCTTATAGTTCAAGGACATTGTGGATCAAATTGAACTGTGACCTGTATTTTGTATATAATGACTAGTGGAACCGACAATTGTTATTGTCAGAACAATTCAGGATATCCGGTGGGATATCCTGCCAGTGTGCATATTTTAAAAGTTGTAAAGTTGCAAAACTTTTCTTTCTCATGTTGCCATAGGAACGGCAGACCTGTGCACCAGCTGGAGGAAGATGATGACCTGGCGACTCCCAGCTCCCCGGCAACCACGCCCCAGCCCCGCCCGGCGATGCAGTCCCGCACGTCTGTCCGGTCGCAGGGCTCCGACTCGGAACTGGAGCGTGGCATGGAGGCAATCTCTTCCCCCGCCATCCCCATGTCACCCCTCCCGCTGACGGACTCCAGTACGGAGAACGAGAGCCCGGAGCACGGGCCGCCCTCGCAGCTCTACACGCCAGAGGTACACGGCTGGCTAAAGAAGGGCCTGGCTTGTTGCATTAGACAAATTTCTAGGCTAAGTATAGAGCCCGGAGCACGGGCCGCCCTCGCAGCTCTACACACCAGAGGTACACCACTGGCTAAAGGAGGGCCTGGCTTGTTGCATTAGACAAATTTCTAGCCTACTAAGTATAAAGCCCAGACAATTCATTTATTAGGTATTTGTTTTTGCGTAACATACTTTAACATCCCGACATGTACTGACAAATACTTCTTAACTAGTTGCATCAAGCCTTTTCCACCCTGATAATACCATTCACATTCATTTTGTTCATACTTATTCCCACATCCCATTTTAGAACACTTATTAGTTGACTTTCATCATGAGTTGCATTGTGTTGTTTTGCACCTCTACTTACCGACTTCACTTGAAACTTCATCTGACAGTGACAGGTGTTGTCAGATTCTGAATAAAAGTTGAACTGTAATTGCCAACACAAAAATTGGACTTTAACAAATTTTGATGTCACGGAAGCAGTGTATTGCTGACATTCCTTGATAAAGACTGAAGTTGATCAGTCGAAAGTTTGGGTCCAATTTTGTGTTGGCAATCTTAAAGTTCAACTTTTAATCAACATGCTTACCATCTTGTTTGCAACCCACAGTTTCATTTCTTCATGTCTTGTTTTTGCACTTGTCTGTATTTTGTTCTCACAGTTTGACACTGATGACCGTTTCCCTGACGACCGTTACCTTGACAACCATTTCCCTGACACTAACACACCCCTCCAGTCCCCCAAGCCGCAAGTGGTGAGCCAATGGGGTCCTATCAATAAATGGATACTGATTCAAATTTAAACACAGATTCAGCACAAGAGATAATTATAGTACTGTAAAGTCATTGACGTTCACAGTGATTTTATTTCAAGGTTGAAGCGAAACAAGTGTGTTTTAAATTTTCTCAGTCAAAACAATGCTGTGTTACAGAAGTAGTTGTAAATTAGAAATACATATTCGCGGTGTCATGACTTTGTGGTGGAGAGGTCACAGCGAAAAACACAAAAATGTAACCCAGGGAAAGTTTTGAGATTTACAGACTGAGTATGTCACCAGAATATGACTATGAGTTTCCAGCCAAAGATTTGGCCTTCGTCAAGATTGCTGACCATGCAACTTACTTCTGACGTGTGTGACTTTTTGGGAGGGGGTCGAAGCTTCCTGGAAGGCTGTAGTGCCTGCTATCCTTGATGAGTATGTAATACTTTATCTCCAAGCAGATGTAAGGAACCGGCTCAGTCTCAGTGTTTTACCTGTGGTTTTCCAACATTTACATGTATCTAGTATAGTGCATCGGTAGCACACTTTGCAGGAGGGTATCCCCCAGAAAGTGTGCACCATTAGGGAAAGGCCTTCATATTTCTGAATAGTCACATGTCAGAAGTGCGTGTGAGTGGGTGAGCAGTGTTGAAGAAGGCAGAAGATTTGGTTGAGAATTCATGTACATTTGTATTTCTCTTTTTTTCTTGCGTTGGATTGAAGTTGAAATAGTATCACAGATGATTCAACATTATAGTACATGAATAAGGGGTTACAGTAATTACATACATGTTTTTGTACATGTAATATTGTTTTGAAAAAGAAAATTTGACATTGAACATTCTTTCATGATCAATGGTAATAAGAACCAGCTAGCAATTCACTGTTTCTGCCAAGGTGTGAGAAAAAGGCCATTGAGGGCAATAAAGCATTTTTTCATACCAATGCCAACACCCCTGTTTCAGAGTGGCGTGATCCGTCTGGAGCTAGAGAAGCCCAGTGGCGGGGGCCTTGGATTCTCGCTGGTGGGGGGTGAGAAGGGTGGCAGCACGGGGATATTTATCAAGACCGTCACGCCCGGCAGCGTGGCAGACAAGGACGGCAGGATGAAGGTCGGAGACAGGCTCCTACAGGTAGGTCAGGGGCAAGGGTTAAAAGGGAAAAAATTGGCAGAGTTTTACATCTTGACTAGTTCTGTTGTATGATCGAAAGAAAACCCAAGGTCAAGTTGGTTCAAGGTCAAAGAACACAGTTTTTATCCGCGACCCCCGGGATCCATGACGCAGTCCTGAAAATAGTGCGGCCCAAACTCTTGAAGACTGGGTAGAAAGCTGCATGTGAGAGACATCCATGTGTAAACTGTGCTGTGTGGTGTAGAAATATGTCGGCTTGTAGACCGTAGGATTAGGATAGTGGGCCTTTTCCGCTTTGTGTATAAATGCGCCATCTTGTGCAACCGCCTCACGGGGTCAGTCGGTGCAGTTCAGTGACCTCTCGCAGAGCGCTGTTTCAAAGTGGGCGTGGGGAGCCGATACGCCGACAGGATTTTTTGGTTTTTTATTTATTTGTAGGTTGTACCCTCAATTCAAACATATTTCGTTTTTCGTATTTCTCAAGTGCACCGCGCTATAATTTTTACCGCGTCGAAGCTAGTCACCTTCGGGCCCTTAACTATAGAAATCCCCATAGGCCGGAAACTGTGATCTGCTTCCTCAAGGATCAGGGTTTGAAGTTCGTCAATTACTTTAAAAGTCCTTAAAATATTTTTTGGCCATGGCTAAAAACTTGCAGGTTGTTTGATAGAACAACTATAGAGATTAAATAGGTTAATTGTTATTGACACCTTACTGCTTTGATAGATGTTTTTTTTGGGGGGGGGCAAGTTTAATAGAGCTCGAAATACCCTCCTGTGGTTCGCAGAAAATTTGCAAAGATTGCACACAAAAATCAAAACCTTTTTAACTCTGCAATTGTTTAAAAGTTTCAGACTGATTATCACTATTATAGATGATCACATTTTGTAGTTATGTTTGAGTAGGGATAACAAACTTTTCCTCTGGATATCATACATTGTAGATCAATGGCGAGAGTCTTATCGGCCTCTCCCACAGCAAGGCTGTTGCCATCCTGCGCAAGTCCAAGGGCAACGTGCAGCTGGCGGTGTCTCGCGCGCCGCCCTCGCGCCCAAGCAGCCGGTTCAACGAGAAACAAGCGGAGAAGATGAGCGAGACGGAACTTCTGCATCACCTGGTGAAGCGCGACAGCACGCCCATGCTCCTCAAGGACGAGGAGGGGTCGAAGAGGGCAACGCCAGTCACCGACAAAGGTGAGGTCAAGGTTGAAGGGTCAGAAGAGTTTGCAGATGTATTGGAAGCAGAAGACAATTTCCAAGAAGATGAGGCATGCAGACCTTTGACTTTTTTCTTGATTATCTGGTTTGGCAAATGCACAAGTGTAACAAGTCTGATTGTGAAATCTAAATGCTGGCCAAATTTGAAAGTGGACTAGCCCCCTGCTGTAGTGACTTGCCTTATGCACCGTGGGTGCGGGAAGGACTGGCTATAGTTTAGCCTAAGAGAGCCACACCAGTTTACCTTTTCTACTCAAAGATGAAATGACCAGCTCAGTAGTAATGCTGGTGGTGATGGAGATGGTATTTGGGGGAACGTTGTTGTTTGTTTATACAGACCCAGGTTGGTTTATTACTAATTTTTTCCCCTCTGCCACTTGTGGACAGCTAAACTGGGCCAGGCTGAAACTGTCGCTCCTAAACCTGCTCAAAGTAAGTTGGTTTGTCTGTTGCCCATGCAGCACAGTGGTGGCGGTTTCAGAGAACTTATGGTGCAATATTTACGCTTTGCTACACAATCCCTAACAGAGTCTATCAATGACATTCACTTGCACTGTGCTATGTTCCTGCAGTTATCTATAATTGTACATGCACATATAATTGTACATTGCCAGAATAGAAAAAGCAAAAAGATTCAATTTGTGTCATATATGAGTCTAAACACTCCTCTTCTAATCTTTCAACAGATATGATAGTCAGAGTAACATATTCTGACTATTTTACTTATAGAAAATGCTCTACTTGAACTATGACCATTTAAACAAGATTTTAAAGGGCTTTAAGTTAGAAAATAGCCAAAGGGTAAAATTGGAAATCACCCCAAAAGATGTAGCATGGCATAACCTTATGAGACATTTTATGCATTTTGGTTTGAAAGAATCATTTTCCTCATTTAGCCTAATTTTTTATTGCAGAAGAGGAATCTGAAGCCATCAAGTCCCTGATTGACTCGGTTCGACCCGGGGCGCAGCATGGGTCATCCACTCCAACCCCACCACCCAGGTCATTCTCCCTGGGACTAACCGGCAGCTGGCAGACAGATGAAGAAGATACAGGTAGGAAAACAGGGTCTTTTTCAGAGTACAACATGGGTCATTTCTTAGCTTAACCTGGGCCCAGCGTGGGTCATCCACCACCACCCAGGTTGTTCTCACTGAGGCCGACTGGCAGACAAAGGTAGGAAAAACTGGGTCTGTTTCAGGATGCATGCAGTGTGGGTCATTCTTCTTTTTCTTGAAATCTTTTTTTATTTCTTAGCTTTAACCCAGGGCCCAACGTTGGTCGTCAAGCCCTGCCCCACCCCCCGGGTTCATCTCCCTAGGGCTGACTGGTAGGAAAAAAAACTGGGTCTGTTTCAGGGCACAATGTGGGTCATTAATCTTAGCTGTAACCTTGGTGGTGCAGCATGGGTCATGAACCCCTGCAGTTGTACATGTATGTTACTTGGTTGGTTCATATTTCCCAGCCCCAGCATGTGGCATCTCTCTGCATGAGGGTTGGCAGATTGCCGATAGGTACATATAACAGTAGACAAACTTTCAAGCCTTAACAGAATGTGTTTTTACCATTGCCTTCCATGGAAAGCCAAAGTTGATAAGTCCACCATCACTTCGGAAGGAAAAACAGCATCAGATTCTGATTCACAAACGAGTGAGTTTAACTTACTGTCGGTGATGTGATTGTGACTTCCCGGTGCTCTCATACATACATACATGTTGTGGTCGTGGTGTGGTCACAGTGGTTGGTAAAATTAAGTTGGTGTTATGATAATTGTACAATTTTGCACCATCATTGTGCAAATGAGATTGGACCTGCTTTAATGTTGTCCTCTTTATTTCTTACGTAATTGTTTAAGACACTGAGGATAGAGAAGAGAAAGTGGAAATTGAAGGGACTTTAAAAAGTGCCTCTACAGAGAGTAAGTTTTCGAATGGATTTCTTACTTTCTGCATTTCTGCAGTTGTGAAGGTGTTTCTTTATGGACTGATAACCTGGGATGTTTGTATATCACATTGAATGTCCTCTTTTCTTGCTTCATCTGCATTACATGGGAATTACATGACTTGTACAGCCCAAGAATCAACCGTTTCCATGGCAACTTCAGTTGCTACAACACAACAGAGTAAGGCTACAAACTAACGATTTTTAAAATTTCTTCCATGCACAAAAGAATTTGACTTATTTTTCCTTGCTGTAAACAATTTCATATCCCAATTGTATGACTTGTGTGTTTAACTTATGATCAGGGATACATGTCATGTACATGGGTTCACAGTTTATTTTTTTAACGATCTCGCTCAATGCAAGGCAGTAGGGGGCCACTTCTGAACATAGAACTATTGTAGCTAAAGTGAGAGATAGTGGTGTATGTTTGTTTTGAAGGTTTGTAGGTTTATATTCGGGGGGAAAGCAGTGGGCTGGGAGGGAGTTCCATAATTTTGCTGGTCGTGGAAAAAAGCTGTTACTGTAGAATGAGTTGTGTGGGAATGTTCACAGTGGTGTCAGATTTAGCAAAACATACAATCATGTAGTCAGACTTTTACTGATGCCTTATGTGTTTCTCTAACTTTGCTTTCCCTCGGGAAGTTGAACACCAGCAAGAACTGGAACAGACCGCTTGTAAGTTACTTTCGAAGGAAGTGTTTTTTGGCTAAAGATGATAACTTATCTTACATCTATGTGGTTTACATCATGTAAGTTGTTGTGGTGACGATGTGTTGTGTATTTGCTAAGATGTGAGTTGACGTCTTCTTCTGTACTTTGTTGTTTAAGTTGAGAGTAAGGAGGCAGTCCTGTCCTTCCAAGATGTGGAAATATCTTCTTCAGTCTTTCAGGGGTTATGTGAGTCCATGTTTGGAAGAAGCACACTTTTTATAACTCACTTTTTTTGGGTTCGTGCAATTAAGATATAGTCAAACCTATACATGACGACCACCTGTCCATTGTGACCACTTTTTGGTGGTCCCTTAAGCCCCCCTTTCACTGGACCCGCGACAAGCGGCCGATCAAATTGACAAAGCACTCAACGAATTTCATCGACAAAAAAAGAACTTTTTAAAGCTTTGTGTGTTTTCTTGTCTTTTTATTTACATTTTGAATGATATTCCCATTATAAAGTCATGTGTAACACAAATCCAGTTTATGATGCAGCGACACCGCCAGCGTGCCGCACGTCCAGTGAGAGAGAGTTTAGATATCTTTTCCCATTGACACAAGAATCTGTCACTAAGAGTCTGGTCTATAGTGACCACCTGGCCACATAGACCAGATTTTATTGGTCCCAAGTGGTCTTCTTGTACAGGTTTGACTGTAATGTGCCCTTGCTGGTGAAAGACTTGCGCCCACCTTTGATTTCTCGCTTGATACTGTATAGATTTTACCACAACTGTCACAGTAGCTGGGGTTTGATATAATTGAAATGTCATGATACCAGTAGTTTTCTTCACAATATAACACACAGGCAACCTTACACGCAGGTAACGGATCAATGAAGCTACAGCTGCAGTGTTTTTTCAGTGCAGTACCTGTATCCCTGTAGCCGGTATTCCCTCCCTTTGGCACAACACACCAGCTTCATAGGCACTGCAGCACTGCATCAGCTGGTTATATCACACTGAACTACCTGTCACACCTTAGAGCCTTTGCACATCTAGCTGTAAGCTAGTGACAGTGCCTCTACTGCCTCTACTGTTCCACTCAAAATAGTTCTCAAAGTATACAATTATACAATGTAGAATACAACAAGGTGTATTCCGTATCGCCGGAGGTACCGGCCCAGGCGATGCGACCCGCAGGAGGGCTGGGACCGTGGGTGATGCGGAATACACCGTGTTGTATTTCATTTATGTCATACCCACCCGAAAAAAGCACATTTCAATTCAAAATGTGCCAGAAGTTGAGAGAGTTTTGTGTCCTCGAACAAAAAAATCGTAACAACATTGATTCACAACCTCCGAATCCGGTATTCAAATTTTTGCAACCGGCGCACTCGAAATACATTCTGAATATTCTATGGAAGGCCGTGTGATACAAGTAGAACGGCGTGTGATACGGAAAATTATCACATGATGCGGAACACCCCTATCGAATGTTTTCGCGGGCCAGGTATGACATAAGATGTGATATGGTACTGACAGTCACTGTTTTCTCCCGTGCTTGCTAACCTGGACAGTTGAGAGTCAGGACGGGTTTGTCAGCTTTCAGGATGTGGAGTTCACCTCCACTGCGACACACAGTGCTTGTGAGTGGCTTGTTTGTTTGTTTGTTTGTTTGTTTGTTTGTTTGTTTGTTTGTAAGATGTAACCTAGTATATATACCACCTTTTGTGAGACACTACAAAACGTAGTACTTTTGAGCTTATTGACTTGTTAGGTGACTTCAAACTTCCGTTGCTGTTTGAAGTCACCCTTAGTTGAGGTTAAGCAAGATGATGCCTTTTCAAGTAGCTTGTTGTGTGCATTCAGTAGGGCATTACTATGGCTCATGTTTTCAAACTTAAATGCACCTTAATCACAAAAAATACAACACAACACTTCATTTTACCAACCATTTGAAGAATGGTTTTGTGTCAATGTGTCGTGAAAACCTACATGTTTTTCCTTCTTGTACGATCTCATGTGGACAGTCCAACTTGAGCAGATATCAGAAACCCAGGAGCTAGAAACGATCTCGACTGTGGAACAAATCACATGTAAGTTTTCACAGTGTAATGTGCGTGCACACATCTTTAAAGTCGTTGTTACAAATCTTGACAAGTCATGCATAAATGTCATGTAGTGCCCAATAATTTAACAACAAAGTACATCATACAATGAATAAAGAAGTTGACTAAATGTGCACCATACAATCCATGTTCAAACTTGAAATATTTCAAACTCACCAGGGATGATTGATAGAAGGTATGGCAGTATAAACAGTTTTAACAGTGGAGCAAGTTTGTTTGTTTTGCATGGCCGGTTAACCACTAGTTTTGTACAGGAAGACAGTACAGGTTCGTTTTACTAATAAGTGAACCCTAATGTGTATGCATTCAGGACTGATATAACTTTTTTCACACACTTTGGGCTACAAAGTCAATTCTACTTGCCTGCAAAGACACCATGACTTGTAAAGGCACAATGTACAGTCTATTCTCTTTGTTTCATCAAAAAGTTGAACATGAGGAAGAGTCGAGGGAATCAGTGTGCATATTTGACCTGGAAACATGTGAGTAGCCAACAACTACAAATCTTTACATCTAACAGTTCTTGAAAGTTGAGATGAATAAATACAGCTTCAGATTTAATCACAGTCATGCATGTATGCAAAGCATTCTTTCCATGTATCGCAATAATCTCAGTTTCGAGACTAACAGAAACGTTGGTCGGATATATATGTTACGTAATATATAGCTTTCATACATTAGTTACTGTAAATGTAAAAGTTCGCATGGTTTTTATTTCGAGGTATGGAGAAAATGGAGTGTTCGCGGTGGTTTTAAGTTTGCGTTTGAAACATTAGTAGCGCTACAGTCATAGGTGGGCATAAATTTTGGCGGTGGTTTTAAGTTTGCACTGAAGAGTTTGCAGCGAAACTGCGAACATAAAACCACCGCAAACATTTCTGCATTTTATAGTTACTGTTAGCAATACTGATATATTACTACTTTGTAAAAAGCTGAACAAGAGGAAGAGTCCACCTCAGAGTCAGGGGAGACAGTTTGTACACTTGAACAGAAAACTAGTAAGTACATGTAGCAAACAGTAACAAATCTTTATACACCAGTTCATGAAATTGGAGAATGAATTTTAATAAATTTGGTGACGTACAAAGCAAGGTATTATTTCTGCATGTTCCAATAATAACAGTTAAAAGACCAACTGATATGTTGGTTGGATATACATTATTACTTTTATATGACTTGTGTTACTCTTACTGGTATCTCTCTGCTTTTTTAAAAAGTTGAACACGAGGATGATTCAACATCAGAAACAGGCTCCACAGTTGAACCAAATACTTGTGAGTAGAAAACTTAAAATCAGATAAAGTTGACAACAAATGATTTCTGTGCCCAAAAATCTTTTCGACAGCTGTCATAATTGTTATATTTGACTGTTGACAGTTCTACTTATAAAGGCTGATTGACAACTTAGTTATTGTTGTAGTTGGAAGGTTTTTAGTCAGCTCTCTTGGCAGCAACTTTCTTGTCATGCAAAACTGCTGAAACGTTCTTTAGAGCAAGTCTTACTGGAATTTCTCTGCTTTGTCCGAAAAGCTTCTCATGAAGATGAGTCAACATCAGAGTCAGGGGAAACAGTTTGCACAGTTGAACAGAAAACTTGTGAGTAGAGAACAGCTACATTGGTCTTGAAATTGGACAATGAACAAATCCTTATACTTTTAGATTCAATGACATACATGTACATCGTACTATCATTCATACCGTGAAAATTGGCAGTTACAACACCAAAATGTTGGTCAGCTACAAATATACATATGTGTACAACTTTTATATATTAGTTAGTCTTACTCATATATCTGTGCTTTGTAAAAAAAGCTGAACATGAGGATGATTCAACAGCAGAAACATCTTCCACAGTTGAACAGAGCATTTGTGAGTAAAACACTTTAAAGAACGTTAAGTAGAAAATTTTAATGTCCAAATCATTTCCTTAGCATTACATTTGGTTGTTGACAGTTCTGCAGCTGGTATCTCGTTTTAATTAGTGTTTTATGGGCATTTTGGGGGGTCAGTTTGCTAAGTCTAGTAAATGGCCTACAAAACTGCCGGAATGTTTAATGACAGAAGCACATCACACTGCTACTAGAATCTCTCTTCTTTTTTCCAAAGTTGATCATGGACATGAAGATAATATCACATCAGAGACAGTGGACACAATCTCCACAACTGAACAGAAAACCTGTGAGTACCTACTACAGACGATCACCAATTGTTGGTATTGAACAACATTCTTCTTCTTTTCTTTTCTGAACAACATTAAAGTTGAACAAAATGGTGTTTTAGTGCCAAATTATCTTTTTATCAAACATGCACCAAAGGAATGCTACAGTAACTGTAATTAGTCTTATATATATATATCTTTATTCTTAGACTAGCAAATCAAACTTTCATGGTGAATGGCACTAGACATAGTACAGTATCTTACTGGTATATCTCTGCTTTGTTAAAAAAGTTGAACAGAAGGAAAATTCAACATCAGAAACAGTGGAAACGGTTTCCACGGTTACACAGAAGACATGTGAGTACCCGTAACATTCAAGACTTAGTACAGTAGCACTGTGGTCATTTGGGCATGTTGATAAAGTTGTATGCACAAAATCAGCTTCAAAGATAGACATTGCGGCCCTCCTACGTTTTAAGTAACATTTTGACTTGTTTGCTTTTTACCATGATCTTTCCAGTTCCATAAGTAAGTCTCATTTTATCTGTCCTCAAATGCCCCCAACAATCAGTCCAACTTGAGGAAATCTTGACCACCCAGAGTCTAAACACTGTCTGCTATGCTGAGAAAAGTAGGTGACCTTATGTGACGTGTATTGTTTCAACTTGATAAGTGTGATACGGACTTGGATTTTATAGAAGTGCAACATTTTGTAATAGAAATTTAATACAACATTTTGCTTGCAACTACTGGTGCAGAATTTTTCACTAGTCCTTTTTCTACAAATTTTATACGAGATTAACTTGGCTGAAGGTTAAACAAAGTCATGCAAGATGGTTTTCTACCCTTTCCTCTCTGTGCCTTCCCTTGGAAGTCACTGTGGAGGAAAAGGAAGCGACAAAGATAGAACACATGCTGTCTGACAGCATCAAGGAAAGTAAGTAGAAATTTCAGAAGGAGATGAGAAATCTTTACCAGCATATATGTACATAGGGTCAAAGGTCATCTTGATAATTGTCTTTTCACAGTTTTCTTTAGTTGCTTATTTACCTCCTTGAAAAATTGAAGTTTTTGGTGCGTGTGTCCTGGGGAATATATATGTTAAGAACCTCTGGAAGGATCATTTCTTGTTTGTATTGTGATATTATATTAGTGATGATTCTTTACTTGTTTTAAATGTACTCTGGAGGTGTTGGCCTTGTAAAGGATGCATCGATCCTGTTGCCAACACCTCTCAGATTTCAGTCTGTGAAGTTTAATAAATAAGTAAATAAAGGATTGCAATAATATTTTGTAAGTGAACCTGACAAGCCAGGTCAATTTTGGGCGTCCTGGTAGCTGACCTTAGTACTGCAACAGGACGTCTGGTTTTTGTATCGTTGGTCCTGGACATGCTGTGGTCTTGTTTGAATAGTTCTGCATGTATGTTTGGTCTTCTCGCAACTGACCTCCCTTTTTATGATAATATTTATTGTTCTATCTGCTTGTCCATCGGAAGGCCAAGTTCAAGTTGAAGAGAAAACAGAGCAACATCAGATGGAATCTGTGTCCATCGCTCAAAGGAGTAGGTTTCCTCTTTGGTCTTTTTTGAAGATGGGGTCAAACCTTCTTGTCATCCTTAATGTTGTGCATGTACATTGTGTCTCATGTCTTATGTCTCATGGTGTGTTACTGTCTTAAGTTGATGTGATGTTGTAACAATTACTCAAGCAACTGGATAAAATTTGGACTCCAGTTGCTTGAGTAGCTGTTACCTTACACGTCTTATTACCTGGATGTCTAGTCTGCTTTATCGACGGTCTGCTAGAAATACATATGAATTGATTTTTATTCTCAATGAGCTTTATGTCTACGTCTAGGGCTGACCCCAAAGTTGTGTTGCGCAGTAGAGTACATTTGAATACCTTTAAAGTCCCTTCTTAAAATCTTTAATACCTTTCTTTTTCTTGAAATTTTTTTGCCCAATCTGGAGACTTTTTTGGTTATAGGGAACAGGTTGGGTCTTAGCTTTCCCATTTTGGTTGAAATTTGTTTAGTTTGCCATTCTAGTTGGCGTAAGGGTAGATGTGAATTGTTGGGTCATGCAGAGGGATACATCAGAAATCTGGGGTCAAAGGTAGGGTTTCCTTGAAACTGGCAGCTTTCCTCGGAGTTTGAGCTGTACAACCCTCTGTTTTCTTTGCATGGTTATCAACTAAACCCTTGTGACTTTCCAGTGTAGAAGAATTTTTAAGATTGAAGTTTGGGTTAGTACTTTTATGAAGTCTTGTTTCAGTGTATCTTAACATGCTTTCCTATGGGCAGCCATAACTTTTAGGTCAGCCCTGTATTTCTCAAGGTTCTTACATGTATCTGTAATGTTGTTCTTACTAATAATTATTGATGATAATAACGTGTCTGTCTCCTTTTGTGGCTTTACCTGGAAGTCAAAATGTTTGAGAGAAAGTGTCAGGACGAGAAATCGTTCTCTAGCCCCCAGGAAACGGAGCAGGGTAAGTCAGGTTGTAATTATGGTAGTGTGTCTTGCATGGTGCGCTTTACTCAGACTAGACTTTCTCTGTGTACTGTGCCAGGGCTGGTGTGTATTGTCAAGGTAATGATGTTGTTTTCCTCCTGCATTACCCAGAGTAATGTACTCTGGTGGTGTTGGCCTTGTAAAGGATGCATCGATCCTGTTGTCAACACCTCTCAGATTTCATTCTGTGACGTTTAATAAAAAATTTAAAAAAAAATAGAGTACTTCATTTTTCCCAGCATGCATGCAATGGGGTCTGTGAAGTTATCTATGTACTTGTACATGCCAAACTGTTGAAGCTATTGATGGACATACATGAACTGTAAATTCCCTTTTTTTTTTCAGGGACATTTCATGTTCGGATGTGAAAAGAGTCTTTTCAAGTGTTGGCTGTTGAAACGATTCTGTAGTACAGTATTGATACAATGGAAACGTATATCAATGGTGTTATGATTTTGTAGTGGAGAGGCCCCCAAAAAAATACATTCAATCATTTCAAACATTTCAAAATTCACAGTACCAATGTCTGTCGCCCCCACAGGAAGTGATGTGGACTCGGCGGCCTTTGACCTTCCTGACGGCTCAAGCCCGAACCCTTTGCTGGGGGCTAAGTACGTGCCCAGCAGCATCGGTCAGGTTAAGACAGCCAAGGAGGTAAAAATGTTGTTCTTCTCTTCTCTCCCCATTTGGAAACATTTCTTTTTGTTTCAAATATCCTTACTTGATGACAGTTCTTGATTTCATAATGGACAAGATCAGTTACTTACTCCCAATTCAAGCTCGCTCAGAAGCTTTTTATGACTGCCTTTTTATTATATCTTCATACCTTCCATCTCAGCAACTTGTGGGTATTTCTGTGAGGGTATTCATCTGGAAAAGAGACATTTGTACTTAAATTTTGCAGTACAATTAAACCTAAAGATCAGCCAGGATTAAACCTTGGCTAAGTTCTTTTGTCTTGATGTCCAAAAATGTCCTAGAATACAGACTAAAAGTCAGTCATTTTCCCCTTGCAGACAAACGACCTTCAAAACTCCTCTCTTCCAACATCCTCCAAGCTGAGCAGGAAGGCACCCCCCTTCCTGGACCTGAACCACACCCCCTCCCCCTCCCCCCCTCAGGACTCCCCACCCCCTCTACCCACATCCCCCCTCCCCAAAGACTCCCCACCTCCTCTCCCAATGTCGTCCCTGCTGCCCGGATCTGGAGGTCGCCCCCCTCCCATCCCCACCAGCCCTCTCCCTGACAGTGATGATGATGATGATGATGTGACGAGCAGTAAGATCTCCTGGGGCAGTGATGACGACCTGCCCATGCCCAGTGACACTGAGGACCAACAGTGTAAGTAAACATGTAGCATACATGTGTGGGGAGGACTGAGTTTGGCTTGAAGTTCACACAGAGGACCAACAGTGTAAGTAAACATGTACATGTAGCATACATGTGTAGGGAGGACTGAGTTTGGCTTCTGGATCCGAATGTCATGAGTTCGAATCCCACACAGTTCATTCAGCTATAATGTTGCCAAGAACAATGGCATCCTGGCAGCATCGTTATAGCATTCTTAATTTGAATTTATTACATCCTGTTAATATTTATCAAACATTCTATCCAAATACAATTATTTCCCACTGCGCAAATAATCCTGAAGCTTGTTGACAGATATCTATTCTACAGAATCATTTATTTAAGTAGCATCTGTTGGCTTCTACATAGGGTTGTGTCAGGTCCAGACCTGTACGTGTACGTAAATAAGTTTGGTCTATAATCTGTAAGTTAAACATGGAGCCAACTGTCTTGTTTAGTGGTAAATTGTCATCTTTGTATGAGGATTTTTGTACTTGAATCTCAAAACAAGTCTATTTGCAAGTTTTCTTCATTTTCAATTGTGAGGTTATCAAAATTGTCATCTCTGTCAAGCGATTTACCTAGTACTTTTAGTCTTAAAAAAATGGTGTCCACTAGTGTTTACTTTGTTTATTAGGTACATGTACAGGTACAGCAGATGTTCAGGTTCAGACCTGTACCTAAACAATTTTACAGGTACAGGTCCAGGGTTTTGGTGGGGTCGTGTGGCGCAACGGCAGAGCGTTCGACTCAGAACCAAGAGGTCCCGAGTTCGAATCCTGTGATGTCACCGATCTTGTGCCCTTCGGAAAGGCACTTTACACGACTTTCCTCACTCCACCCAGGTGTAAATGGGTACCTGACTTCGGTTGGGGAAGGTCGTATTGAGGTCACCTGGTGGCGCCGAATGGCAGCCACCCAGACCCTTGCGACAGTTCCACAAAATGCAAGTGTGGATTAGATATTATATAATGTTGTGTATTATGTGAAACCTTGTAATACCCTGCATCAATTCAGCGCTAGAAAGGCTGCCATTGCGGGTAATTTCTGACCAATAAAACCATTATTATTACACAGTTCTACTTCTCCGTGTAATTTATAAGATTATTTTCTCCATCCTCCCAGCCTCAGGGAACCCCCCTGCTGGTACCAACGCTCTCGTGACGGAGAGCGATCTGGAAGAGATGGAGGTGGTGTGCCCCCCGCCGGGCAGCAGGTACTCCGGAAAACCCCTACAGAGCCTCATTTCCCAGCTCAAGGGCAAGATGGAGGCTGATGAACCAGTGGAGGAGTACAAGGTGGGAAAAAAATCATTTTTGGTTTTATAAAATATTTTAATGTCATCCATTTTCTTATATGAGACTATCCTCTGAAGCAGAATGTTGTCAGAAGTGCCAAATCTAATTATTAAATCTGTTATGAATGAAACTTTGCAAAAAGACTGAAAGGAGTCATTTATAATGGCACAGCACATTTTTCTAAAAGGCAGACAGAAAATAGTGGGAAATCAAAGTTTCAGAATAGGTATGGTGGGAAAAACTGGAATAGCGAAGCTGAACACACTCAGATTTTTTAGTTTCTTGACAAATAGAGTATATTGTCTAATTTTTGCAAATGGCTGCTTAAATTTGCTCAAAAGCATCTGAAAAAATATCAATGAAATCAAATTTATGTGACCTTATTAGAATACTTTCTTACTGATGTAGGGTTAGGGCACAGGGTTCTTTGTTTTGCTCTTAGCAGTAAAAATGTATTAAATTTTGTGTTGTACTGTCTTTCCCGCAGGCCCTGAGGCAGGTGAAGGCGACGGATAACTGCGAGGTAGCAAAGCAGCTGAAGAACCGCGACAAGAACAGGTTCCGGAACGTCCTGCCGTACGACACCACCAGGGTCCAACTGGGGGAGGGCGGGGACTACATCAATGCAAGCCACGTCAAGTTAGTATCTACACTTGAAACTTGAAAGGGTTGTTGTGGGGTCGTGTGGCATAACAGCAGCTGGGTTGCGGCTCAGAACCCAGCGGTTCCCTGACCCTTGGGAAAGGCACTTAACACGACTATCCTCACCCCACCCAAGTGTTAAAACGTGTATATCATGTGTGGGCCACGACACCAGCAATAGTTGTCTGACTGTGTGGTCCAAGTGTATTGCACTGTTGCAGTTCTAGTAAAATCAAATCAAAATCGAAGGTCCTTCTGTGTTGGTAGAAGTCATTCTGACTCAAAGTTGAACTGTAATTGCCAACACAAACTTTTCTTTATTCACAAATTCACCACGAAAGAAGGCCTTAGAGCCACTCCAATGTTTTGGGTTACAGTACTGGACTGTGGATCATTACAGATGTTTGATTTCAAAAGTTTTCTGCGACTTATGATCCACCGCTCACTGATGTGTTTTTTGCCCCCTCGTACCCAGAATCCCAGTGGGCAGTGACACGTTCCACTACATCGCCAGCCAGGGCCCTCTGCAGGTCACTGCCGGGTCATTCTGGCAGATGGTGTGGGAGCAAAGGGCAGAGGTCATTGCCATGGTTACCCTGGATACTGAGGGTAGCAAGGTATTTCTTTTTTTTCATCTTTATTTTTTGTACATTTTTTAAGAATGGGCTACACCTTCTGCGCTCTAGACACAGTGAAGAATAACCCATTGCCCCTACAGCCTCAAAAAGGGCATGGGACTACATTTACTTGTTCCTTCGTATACAACAGTAAGTTCCTCCACTCCCCCCACAGGTGAAGTGCCATCGTTACTGGCCCGACTCGTCGGAAACTCCGCTGACTTTCTGGAACAAGTACGAGGTCAGCCTGGTCTCCTCTCAGGCTCTGGAGGACTTCAACATCCGGTCCTTCAGCGTTCGAGACGTGGAGGTGAGATGGTTTACTGGACCTGCTTTACAGGCTTTGCTTTGCTGCCTACTTTTCAAGCTTTGCTTTGCTGCCTACTTTACAAGCTTTGCTTTGCTACCTGCTTTACAAGCTTTGCTTTGCTGCCTACTTTACAAGCTTTGCTTTGCTGCCTACTTTTCAAGCTTTGCTTTGCTGCCTACTTTACAAGCTTTGCTTTGCTGCCTACTTTTCAAGCTTTGCTTTGCTGCCTACTTTTCAAGCTTTGCTTTGCTGCCTGCTTTACAAGCTTTGCTTTGCTGCCTACTTTACAAGCTTTGCTTTGCTGCCTACTTTTCAAGCTTTGCTTTGCTGCCTACTTTACAAGCTTTGCTTTGCTGCCTACTTTACAAGCTTTGCTTTGCTGCCTACTTTTCAAGCTTTGCTTTGCTGCCTGCTTTACAAGCTTTGCTTTGCTGCCTACTTTACAAGCTTTGCTTTGCTGCCTACTTTTCAAGCTTTGCTTTGCTGCCTACTTTACAAGCTTTGCTTTGCTGCCTACTTTACAAGCTTTGCTTTGCTGCCTACTTTTCAAGCTTTGCTTTGCTGCCTACTTTACAAGCTTTGCTTTGCTGCCTACTTTACAAGCTTTGCTTTGCTGCCTACTTTTCAAGCTTTGCTTTGCTGCCTACTTTACAAGCTTTGCTTTGCTGCCTACTTTACAAGCTTTGCTTTGCTGCCTACTTTTCAAGCTTTGCTTTGCTGCCTACTTTACAAGCTTTGCTTTGCTGCCTACTTTACAAGCTTTGCTTTGCTGCCTACTTTACAAGCTTTGCTTTGCTACCTGCTTTACAAGCTTTGCTTTGCTGCCTACTTTACAAGCTTTGCTTTGCTGCCTACTTTTCAAGCTTTGCTTTGCTGCCTACTTTTCAAGCTTTGCTTTGCTGCCTACTTTACAAGCTTTGCTTTGCTGCCTGCTTTACAAGCTTTGCTTTGCTGCCTGCTTTTCGTGTGGAGTTGTGTGGCGCAACAGTTACTGTAGCGTGTTCGACTCAGAACCAAGTGGTCCTAGGTTCGAATCCTGGTTTGCTTTTTGGGATAAAATCAAAATTTGGTACTTCCATAACCCCTTCATTTATAAGTGATTTTATCGTTATTTCAGACCTTGCTCGACCTTGCCTTGCTCCCTGCGATCCAACATCTTATTATTTTGTTAGCAAAATTTTGTATTAATAATTGAAAGTCCAATAACTTGAATTTTCAATCTTTTTTTTCCACATGTTAACTTCTTCAGTTAAGTCAAGTATTATATTACTGTTAGAGAAGGAAACGAAGCTCTTCCATAATTTAATAAATCCTAAATTGATCTTAAGTGACATGAATTGAAGTTGAAAAGTTTCAGCTGTCTTTCAAGGGAATATCTTTACAGTCACAGACTCAGATCAAGATCTCTCCCCTGATATGCATTCATCTTCTCATGATTTTCTCTAAATATGAAATCGTTGATTTCCCAGACGAGCGAGGTTCGCTCGGTGACCCACCTGAACTTCACCACCTGGCCGGACCACGGGGTTCTCAAGTTCGCCGACCCGCTTCTCCGTTACACCCGGGTCATACGCAGGTTCCACCAATCAGGGCCCGTCCTGGTGCACTGCAGCGCCGGGATTGGTCGGACCGGAGTGCTGATTCTGGTGGATGCTGTGATTGGTCTCGTTGAGAGGGACCAACCGTTTGATATCCAGAAGCTGGTGGAAACTATGAGGGAGCAAAGGCAGGGGATGGTTCAGACAAAGGTATTGTGGGGAGGGGGGAGCTAGCTACATTTAACGAGAACAATAATTTTTCAACAGTGACTTTTGTAAAGTCCTCTTAAACTACAACTTTAGATACAAAAGTGACTAACAGTAGACTACATGTATGATTATGTACTTCTAACAAAAGCAAAACAAAATTTATTGGACAGAACAAAAGTATGGGGACTTTTGTTAGGTCTTCTACAGCTTGAATCACCATAGGAAAATATGGTACATTACCTCAAGTTTGTACATGTTTATAAGTCTATATGATATTGTGCATCATTATGTACAAACGACTACCATATTCAACTTTACCCTACTAAATTCACATGGACTGGGCTTACAATTTGTTGTATTGCAAGGAAATTAAAGAGATTGGCTCCCTTGACTTGAGGGACTAAAAGAGATCTAACTTTAAGTCAACACTGAAGCTCTACACTATAAGAGGATTAGGAAAGGACTTACAGAAGTAAAACGTTCTCCGTCTTTTACAGGAACAATACATCTTCTGCTACCAGTGCTGTCTGGAGATCCTACAGAGTCTCAAGTGAGGATCATCAAGCCAAGACTTCTCAAGATCAGTCTCTTGTCTGCCAAGACATTGTAATCAGAGTCTCAACTTAAGATAGTCAACCAATGTCTTCTCAAGAAGAGTCTCAAGTCAAAAGTGTCTTGCCAATTTGTCTTAAGCAGATTCTCAACCAAAAATAGTCAAACCAAGACTTGTAATTATAAAGAAAAGTCTCAAGTCAAAGGTGTCCAGCCAAGATGACTTAAGCAAGAGTCTCGACTTAAGATATAGCCAGGCCAAGTCTTCTCAAGAGGTGTCTCAAATAAAGCTAGTTAGAACAATATAGCTCAAGATACTAACCTTTGTGACCACTGCTTGCCAGTAAGAAAGATGTCTAAGCTGGCCAAACTTGATGCAATATCATACTATAAGATCTGATCTTTGCTCACAACAATGTATGATAATATCATGTACATGATATAAGCCATGTATTGCTTAGAGTGTGTTACATCATACTGGACGGGTATTAGGTGATTTTTACAGGAACGGATGAAAATGGCAAAATGGTGATCTGTGTGTAACGTTAGATCTGTGCCTTTTTTTATGATATCATTGAGGCTTAAGGGCCCACAACACTGAACTAAGTCAGCTTGTTCAATGAATTCTGTACATATAGTAGAAGGGAGAGTGAAGTGCCTTGAGTTCGAAATTCTAGCCTTAACTTTGTGGGGGTTTTGTATGTAGCAATAAGCCAGCTTACGAATAACTCTACACATGTCAGCGAGATGCATTGTGGGTAACATGTCAAAGTTTAAGGTATGGTCAAGACAAAAACTGTCTACAGGTTAGGGGCCTTCACCTTTGGCATATTCGCCACAACTCATCTTGTTGCACAAGCGTAATTTAAACCATAACAGGTTTATTTTAGCATAAGATGGTGGAAGAAGATCATTATGCAATATAAACAGAAGTAAAAAAATGGTGCATTTTTAAACTTGGGTGTGGAAAATAAGCATATCCTGTAATTCTATGTATTGTTTACATTTTGTATATACTTTTTGTAAGAAACCGTTTTAGTGATATATCTTTTAATGCACATATTGTGCTTGAAATGTAGCTTTTTATCATTTTGTACATACATTATTTTAAACAAGAACTTTGTGGAACTTCTTGTGTACTAACATTTAATCTATCTATTTCAAACACGATGTTGATTTTTATTTCTTTGTAATTTTCCTTGTCTGTTTAACGATACCGCTATCTTTGTTATATATACGTAACCTTTTTTTTTAATTTGAAAATAATTCAGCCAACACAGCTTACTATATGTATTTGAATTGCTAGGCACTAATGGTGTGAACCAAAGTGTTGAATGTCCCTTTAACTGTCTTGTATTCCGTCCTTTCTTATTTCTGATATTGTCTGTTCGTTGTTCAAGACTGTAGAATAGAATCTGCATGGGGATGCCAATAGAAGCCTCTGTACTTTCTGATTCCTTGTGTGTTTATTTCACCATGACTCTTCGCATGACACATTGTTAAGAGTATCGGTTGTCTTGATTGAATTTTTTTTTTCTAACTGTCAAAGGTAATACAATCAAGAGCTTTATAGGGCAAAGTTTTACTAGAATGGAGGAATACTTCATGAAAGAATGAATCAGAAGTGAGGGAAAGAATACTTTATAATAGTGTCACGACAAATATGACATTACCCAGCTTTATATGACATCAGTATTTAATGGATTTATAGTTTCAAGTTTCATTTAAAAAGAAGATCCTCCTGTCTATATCAAACGGCTGTCTCACAAACTCAACCCCTGTCGAGTAACATTTGCTGGGCATTGCTGTGAAGCCATGTAGGAAATAGTTTCATCCGTCCTCCTATGGAAACCAAGAGGCCGAGTGTACTGCAGAAGTTTGACTTTTACTGACACATAGAGATACTGCTATAGAATATGAGAACTTCGAAAAAGCCATGCTAGACAGGGCTATGTGGGGTGAAATATGTACTAGCTTGGTCGCGGATGATACAAAATAGCAAGTCGGTAGATGATAATGATGATGATGATATCAAACGTATGAACGGCTAAGCGGGAATTGTGGATCCTCCTCGGCTGTGTTGAAAGGAGCAACGCCTGTAACAACACGAAAAGAATGGTGGAATTTAATCAATAGTTATTTAGGATCTCACAAGTAACACAGATCTAAACACTGCCCAGGGCTCTTTGGGGCTTTTCTCCAAGCAGATGCTGGCAGGCAAATCGTTACGTCTCTGTTACAGACGGTCGGTTTTGCCTTCCAAAATCTGCTTGGAGGAAAGAGCCTTGGGCAGTTTTTAGATTTGTGTTACTTGTTAGATACTAAATCCCTACAATACGCCACATAGTAGCAAGGAGAATAGTAAGCCATTATGGGATGATGAAACATCAGCTTTATTCTTTACTTTATGAATACTATTAATGCAGACATGTTCGCGGTGGTTTTCTTTTCGCGGCGACCGTTTCACTGCGAACTTATAGCCACAGCAAACAATTTTGTCCAATATTGTAGCATCATGTGACTAAAACTTAAAACCACCGCGAACACTCCATTTTCGCCTTAGCGCGAAATAAAAACCACGCGAACTTAAATGCATTTACAGTACTTTATAGAGTGTGAGAAAGAGACCTCTTTTTCCCCATGGATACAGGTCTGAAAACACACCTGCTCCCAGATCCCGCGGCAGGCGTCTTGCGTTGTTGCCGTCGGCACGAAGTCCCTGGCCACCAGCAAGGCAGGCCAATGTCCAAAGGTCGTTGTCTTCGGAAGGGACATCTTTTGGGCTGAACCATCATCTGACAGGTAGGTAGAAATGGACGTTTGTTGTTAATTACTAGATGATTGGCGCTATAAGTAATCTGATCATTGTCAAGAACAGATACTAGTAGTTCTGTCAGTGATAGCATTATAAGTACGTGTACGTGCGGGCGTGGACTTTTGGCTGTACAATACGTGTTTTGTTACCCGTGAAAACAACCTGTTCTTATTGTAGTACCGCCGGAACATTGAGCAAACATGAACGTCGATTACGCACTAACTGACCTCTCACCTGGTTAGAATCACATGAAAACTTCACTTCCTCTCGACATCGTTGTTCCTAAAACATGTGGCTTATTCCGACAATCCTAGCCGTCCTGTGCGTGGCGTCCGTTCGGGCCTCAGTCGGGTTAACGGCCGACGAGCCGGCTCCCCCTGTCGGCCACTTCGTGGTGAGCAAGAAGCCGCTAATCGGTACATCCGAACCGTGTCTGCTTCTGGATATGTCGGCCACATTCCACATAGGCTACATCAGGACGGATAACACCGCGGCCATCGTGTCCTTCGCCCTCCCAGACGACAGCATGGTCAGCGGAGACTGTTCGCATAGACACGCGAAACTCAACCTACGGTTCGGTCTCGGTTGGGATGGAACGTTTGAGTTAAACCTCGCGTTTGAAAAGAACCTGGTTCCCACTCATTTTTCGCTGTCGGGTGCCACCATGTACTACAAACTCGTACCGGACATGTTTCCGGAGGCTAAGTATGCAAACGCCAGGGTGAAGGCTACCATGTCTAACGAACAGCATTTCTACACGTCATCGAACGCCTTCGTTCCCCATTCCTACCTCTGTGATAAACCTCAGACCTTCATCTTCATTGACCCGGACAGGCCAAAGTCGACTCGAGCTCTGTCCATTCATTCCGTCCAAGTCCAACCCTTCTATGTCCCCGAGAGTGGGAAGTTCTCTCCGCCTGAGACTTGCCCGGACGACATCACGACTTCACCCGCCCCCCGCACCACCCCGGCTCCGCTCAACCCGATCGGGCACTTCTCTCTCACCGACGCCGAAGGAAACCCGTGTTTTCTGCTGTCGGTGGGTGTGTTTTTCCACGTCCTGTACGAGCTTAAGGACAACAACACAGTTGCCGCAGAGTACATCCTCCCTCCAAACAGCAGTGTCGGAGGTGGTTGCGGGGACGCTAAGGCAACCATTGCGCTCTCCTTCTTCCAAGGCTTCAACCTTACCGCAACGTTCAAGACGAAAAGGAACAGCAGCTTCGAACTGGTCGCCGCTTCGGTCGGGTACGTGCGGGAACCAAAGCTCTTTCCGTACGCAGAGTTTCCCGGGACAGAGGTGAATGAAGTACAGCTAGACGGCCCGTCTCTGTTTGTAACAGACCTCGGCAATTCGTACTTGTGCAAATCAATCCAGTTCTTTGACGTCGGCAGCACAGTGAAGCTCTACGTCACTGACCTGCGGGTCCAACCGTTCGCGGTCAAGAGCACGAACTTCAGCGAGGCTTCCGAGTGCGCCCAGGACCTTCCAGCTACAATGGCGCCCATTCAAAACGCCACGACCATTCCTGCATTTAACACCACTGCGGCCACCACGGTGCCTATTGGCAACGTCACCACAATTCTTCCTACCAACGCTACTACTGCTACCGCGGTGCCCATTCGTAACGCGACCACCGTCCTCCCATCAAACACGACCATGGTCCCGATCAAGAACGCTACGACCATAATGACCACTCCCAAGCCCACCACACCGCCTAAAGAACCCCCTGAAGGTCACTTCGAGGTCAAGGACACGAAAGGTCACGCCTGTCTTCTGGCCGACATGAGCTTGCAGTTCAAGTTCAACTACACAAAGACTGACAAGAAAAAGAACACCGGTATATTCGACTTACCCCAAACCGCCAAAGCCACGGGTTTCTGTGGCTCGGACAACTCCAGTTTGACCTTGACATTTCATGATGACGCCTTCAATGTAACGTTTGACTTCGTCAAAGACAAAGCAGTGAAAGGAAAGGAAAGTCGCTTCAACATGTCCACCATCGAGATCTGGTACACCGAGGTGCCGTCCATCTTTCCCGGGACTAAGAGCCCCGACGCCCGCAGACATGTTAGAAGCAGCACGCTGAACATCTTCTCCGCAGACGCCGACAAGTCTTACAGGTGTAGAGCAGACGTGGACATCGCCGTGACCAAGGACGTGTCCATCCTCGCCAGCCACGTTCAGCTCCAGGCGTTCGGAGTCAAGTCCGGCAAGTTCTCATCGGCTGAAGAATGCTCGGAGGATTCTGGCAGCAACCAGGTTCCTGTTATCATCGGCGTTGTTGTTGGCGTGTTCGTCGTTGCTGTGTTCGTTGTTTACATTGTCGTCAACAAAAGGAAGGCGAAGGACCAAATGCTCAGAACTCTGACCTAGACTTTGCGGCTCTACATGTTCATATCGTCCACGACTTGATATTAACTTTACATTTACAGAGATAAACATATTCACGGTTTTAGGTCAGTTTCTTCTTCTTCTCCCGTTCCAAACAAAGAAAAACATCGATTTCGACAACTAGAGCTTGAAATGACTTAAGGTAAACTGTCTACACTTGTTTTGTGAACGTTACCTTTCTAGTTGTTGTTTTATTCAGTTGACGTTCTCAATTGAAGGTTTTATTGTCTGTATTATCTTAACAACAACTTCATAGAAGAAAGCAGCTGTTTGGACATTTAAACATTCTCCATTTGAGAGTTTCTCAAACATTTTTACTACAGTGTCCCAACTTATAACCAGAATATGTTTTATCTTATTTGAGCGATCAAATCAAAATATTTTCTTGAGAAGACATGGCCGCTTTTCATTTCACTGCACGAAATGGCCTCGGATCCTGTCGTATCCTGAAGTATCCTGACGTGATCCGGAACCTAAGATCAGGAAGAATCCGAACGGATCCGGGGCGCTATATTTCTCGGCAGGATAATGGGCATCCAAATATTGGGACTCCAGGTAGTCCGCTTACACAACTTGTGTAAGTATGTACTTACACAACTCAAATATGCAAGTGGTACCATGAGTCCCATAACACCACACGCTTTTTTATTCACACTTCACACGCAGAAACGAACCTCCTGGCTTGACACGAGCTAGTTCAGGACAATTAGTGAGGTATCAAAATATTTGTCAAGAAAACATAGCCACATTCCACATTCTTCTCAAACAAACTAGTCAAACTTCACCACCACTGAATGAGAAAGGAATAACCTGATCAGATCTATACTTCTACCCTTTAAAGATGAAAGGACAGTCTCACCGTCACAGTCTTCCTATATGCCCGAAGTTCCCTACTACAGAAAGTGATACACTTTCGTAGAACAGTAGTCAGTCGTCTTGAAATGTTCAAAGAAGGACAATAGATTCTCCTCAAGTTGTCCACACTTACCTAATACAAGTCGTATAAAAAGCTTAAAGTACCTAGTCTAGTCGCAGCAGTAACTGGTGTAGGTGTGCGTGCATCCGATGTCTCCTTTGTAAGTACATGTAATTTGAGTAAGTTCTGCCTTTCTTTCCTGATCTGTCCTTGACCCTTGTATGTACCTTAGGTGTAGAGAACGTAACCGAAAACTACCTGCCTTTTTGCCAAGGGGCTGTTACAATGCAATACAAGTCGTCTGGTGAAACTAGAAGCCAGTCCCTTTTTGCTCTGGATAAATACTGAGTCAAAAGGAGTAAACTTTGCTTCTTTTGGTCCAGGCATAAGATCTGCGAGATCAACGACTTGAGTTAGACCAACATGCCAGATGTGTTAGTCTTACAAACCAGGGCTAAGCCGATCAGGAAAAATCTTATGAAAATCTGCACACACACGCACGCACCAACGTCTACTCTTAAATGGTGCAGTTAAATCACCAGTGATGTCGGTGTTTTGTCAAACAAATTCTCGTTATGTGCTAAAAGAATGACGTGGAAACAAAGGATTCAGCAGTGAACACCACACGCTTTTATTCACACTAAAAACGCAGAAACGAATCTCCTGTAAATGAACGTCTTCAGAGCGTTGACAGAAAGAACATGAAAAAAATGGTAGCTTTACTACTGGAACTGGCATTGATAGAAACTTTACTGCTTGAATTTTTACTGCAAACTGGAAGTACTATATTGGACCTTATACTGTATTTTATGGTCGTTGTTTTTTTAGCCGTATTTTACTTTTGTGTGTTTGTTGTTGAAGAAGACAGCGCAAAAGTCATCGTAATCTAGTCGTTTCAATAAACCATCTAAATCCTCTTCATTGCAATGAGGGCAATGTTTCTTGTTTGTCAACATGAATAATGCCAAATTGTCACCTGTAGCGGGTACTAATTTTTGTGCACATTGATAAGCGTTTTAAGCCAGCTGAAGGTGATACAAGTGGGACAAATCGCAAACAACTGCGGCTACAAGAACACTAGGAGCCTCTGGTAAAAGGGAATCTACAGAAGCTTGGTTACGCCATGAAACATGCACAGCACTAGATGATGTCTCACCATCCTTCATACGTCACAGCAAGCGAGGCCCATCAGACAGCAACCTAAGGGGTTTAAAAATATTATATTTCAGTGTTTCAACCGGCGTTCATGTATCTTACAGTGTCTTAACAGTCGTGAAAAAAGTGATGAAGAAAGAACTCGTGTTTTTTTTACGACACAGACAAAAAAACGACGCCACATTTTAATTTCACTGGTTTGTTAGGGCATGTTATTACAAACTTAAAGGAATTGAATGAACTGAAGAATCAGAAAAAAAAATTGCAAACATACCTCCACCGTCCAGCTGCTGCTGTCAGAGTGGATCAGGGCCCATCTTCAGCCCTCTCCAACCCCAGGCGGCGGGTGAACATCTGTGAAACCAGGAGCAACCAACGTCACATCATCAATCTCCTTATCATGACGCCCTCCTACGACATCAAAGATTATAGGACTGTCTTACCGTCAAAGTGTTCCTATATGGCCGAAGTTGTCTACTGATTTGGCCTTCCAACATCTACTTGGAGCTCTACTTGAAGCTCAGTAAAACGTACTTGTAGCCAGTCTAGTCACAGTGTGGCCTCATCCCTGCCGGTACGTCATAGTATGCACTAATCATAGCTAGAGACTGAGCGAAAAGTCCGCAGATTATTGAATACTTCATAGATACAGCGAAAATCGTTTTAACATCGTGGCTTTCGTTTACAACGCGGTACCTTCTGCTATGGTGACTTTGCCCCCAGCATGACATCACAACATTTGTAGCGACAAAACAATATGCTTGAAAACTATCTATCTGGTATTTTGGTTTCAATTGGTTTTAATTCAGTGGCAACACTGCGATTTCCAATAAAGTTATCTTGTATCTGGCATTTTCATTGGATTTAGGAAATCAGTGTCGGTACCACACGTCTGTGTGTACATTCGTGGATCGATTGATACAGAGCACGTATACACACCTGCTCCCAGGTCCCGCGGCTGGCGTGCTTCTGCGCTGTTACTGTCGGCGTGAAGTGCCCGGCCGCCTTCATCATCACTCCCCTGGAGGAACGAACCTGGGCGCCACGGTGGCTGGGCGTCGGCGGCGTCCGAAATGATGGCCACCGCTATGACAAACAGGAGCAGGAGTTTCAGGTTCATCCCCATGGCTTCTCGACTCCAGACGGTTCAAAGACAGACACTGAATTCTCCTTTATCTCTGTAGTCGCAGCTCGTAGCTGTCATAGGTTTGCGTCCGGGTGTAAGCGCAGCGGGCGTTGGCTTTGACCCCCAGAATGAATTTCACAACACATGATTCTTTATCAAAAGTAACGTGAGTAGAGTCTGATTTGAAGCAGGAACAATAACATCCTTGATCTTATGGTGATCACGTTGCAACGAATCCCACCATTGACCTTTGTTGGGTCAAGAGAAATTGTCCGAAAACTACCATCCTGTTTACCAGGGGGACTCTAATAGCAGATTCTCCTCAAGTTGTCCACATTTACCATTCACCCAATATTATTACGCCACAAAGTGGCCAAGGGCGCTAGTAAGTGACCCGGACGCGGAGTTACAACTAAGAGCGTTATTCACAAACAACCACAACGGACTCAAGATGGAGGTCGAGTGAGTAACACTGTGAACACGTGATCCTAACATGATGTCATCATTAACATAACCAACTCTATGGCGTTAGGTGTAGGTGTGCGTGCATCCGATGTCTCTTTTTTTAAATGCATGTAACTTGGATAGGTTACGTCTTTCTCTCCTGATGTGTCCGTGGCCTTTGTGTGTATCTTGGTCCAAGAGAACGTAACTGAAAACTACCTGCCTTTTTATCAAAGGGGCTGTTACACTTTGATAGACGTCGTCTATTGAAACTCGAAGCCACTTCCTTTCTGCTTTGGACAAATACAGGATCAAAATGACTAAAAATTGCTTTTGATCCGGGCACAAGGTCTGCGAGATCAACGACTTGATACGTCAGACAAGAAGCCCGTAGTGTTTGTTTTACAAACCAGGGCTGATTCTACAGAGAAATCTAAAGACAGCCCCCCCCCACACACGCGCGCAAACACACATTCACACACACACACACACACAGACGTACACACACGCACACACACACACACACACACACACACACACACACACACACACACACACACACACACACTAACGTCCACCCTTAAATGGTCCAGTTAGATGGCGGTGCTTTGTGGAACACATTCTCATTATGTACTAATAGAATGACGCAGATAAACAAAGGATTCGGCAGCTTTTATTCACACTTCCAACGCTGGAATTAATGTCAAACTTCTTCAGAACGTTGACAGAAAGAACTTGTAACGTTACTTCATGAACTGCATACCACTGGGTCGGGATTTTACTGCTTGGGGATTTACTGCAAACTGGAAGTTCTATATTGGACCGTATGTTACATTTTGTATGTTTGTTGCTGTAGAAGACCTCGCGAAACTCATCGCAATTTAGTCGTTTCAATAAACCATTTAATGCTTATTCATTACAACGAGGGTATGCTTCTTGCTTGCGAAAATGCACAATATCTGACGGATAACAACATTTTGTACGCACTCCCAAACGCTAGCTGAAGATGATACAAGTGGGCCATTTCATGCCGCAAACAGCTACGGTTTCAGGAATACTGGGAGCCTCTGGTAATAGTGAATCTAGTGAAGTTCGGTTACGTTATGAAGCAAGCACAGCACTGGATAATGTTTCGCCCTCCTTCTCACGTCACAGCAAACAAGGCCCACCAGGCAGCAATCTAAGAGGTTTAACAGTATTGTATGTCAATTTAAGCGGTATTCATGTATCCTGCAGTACTTCAACTTCAACTCGTCGTGAAAAAGTCATGAAGAAAGAACTCGTGGTTTACTTGGCAAAGCAAACAAAAACAATGCCTCGTCCTCGTTTCACTGGATTAGTAAGAAATGACAGTACAGACTTTGACGGATTGAAAACGCTTGAAGAATAAGAAAGAAAATGTTACAAACGCACCACTCTGCAGCTGCTGAAGTCGGTGTGGATCAGGGTGTTTTCCCAAGCTTGGCGAGGAGCAGATTTTCATCCCTCCCCTCCACCTTATCATTCACCTGGGGAACATCTGGGGACCATAGATAATTGACGTGACATTGCGAAGCCCCCGATCACTACGCCTTCTTACGGAAAGATTTTGCTCTCCAACAACTGATTGGAAATTAGCAAAACGTACTTGTAGAGTCCAGTCTAGTTTGGAATCACATCCCTGCCGTTACGTCACAGTATGCACTGAGGATCCCAGCTGCCGTTACGTCATAGTATGCACTGAGGATCCCAGCTGCCGTTACGTCATAGTATGCACTGAGGAACGTAGCTGAGTTGTTACCAAAACGTTGGCAGATCATGGAATACTTCATAGATACACACCTTTTTAACACTGACTACCAAAATGTATAATCGGATGGCGCAGAAGACCTTTAAAGACTAGCAGATAACCTTGCCAACCAACCGCAGGTGACCTTACTTACTACTAAGTCCAAACCGTGGTCTGGAGAAGGTCGTGAGGCCATGGTCGGCTGTGGGTGACAGGGCTTAGGATGGCATACTAGTATGTCCTACATACAGTACAGTAACCGTTACCTGCTGCCAGATCTCGAGCCTTGCGGCCTCCTGCGGCCTCGGTCTCGTCCTCACCAGGGGGACAAGTGACGCATCTCCCATGAATGTAAGCGCCGTCCGGCATTAAGGCCACCAAGACGACCAACATGAGCAAGACTGCCAGGGATCCCTTCATCCTTTCAGATACCGATAGTAGAATCTTATTGTGCCCTGTTGCTCGGTCGAAGAAGACTTGAAGCAGCGCTGCCTGGTCTTAGTTGTGTACAAAGCACCTCTGACGAACCTTGCAACTGCGCAGCACCAATTACTTTAGCTGTACGTCTTTGTTCGGATAGTGTTTGCTTAACCCCAGGTCGCATACGAGAACAAGCTGTGTGTTTAGAAACAACTTAATGGGGTTTGAATGATTGCACTTGACGTAATGAATACGACCAGGGACTTGTGTTGGATAAATGGAAGTTACTTGATAACTACGTGGTCCTTTATGATAATAGAATGCCAAACGGTACACAGAACCCCTTTGTTGAAACTGGAAGCCATTCTTTTGTTTCCTTCACAAATAGCCAAGTTCATAACGTTACAAAATTATTGTTCATGAAAGGTGGTGCAAATATATTATTCACATTCTGTGGTAATACCGGGTGTTCTCGACGTAAAGAAAGACAGGACTTGCACACAATGCGCGTTTATTTATGTTTAACACCCAGCAATGGAGATCAGGAAGTCACAAACATTAACGTTACTTTTAACGTGATCGCGTAGAGCTACGTGGGACCGAACAGATTATCAGAAAGTGTCTAATTGAACTTTGAAGGTTGATAGAGTAACTGGCACTTTGTTGTAGCTTGGTTGTACCATAGCTTGCACTTGGCCATCATCTACTACGACTTTGTATTCCATAGTGATATGAATATGAATTGAGCAGCCAAATCTTGTACAGATCAACAACATCTACGAGTGGTAAAAGGTATTACAGATTGATAAAAATCAAGGATTCAGCAATTAAAACCACACGCGTTTATTCACATTTCACACGCAAAAATGAACATCCTGTCGAAATAAACGTCTTCAGAGCGTTGACAGAGAGAACACGTAAAAAATTATAGCTTTCGTACAGGAACTGGCATTGATAGAAACTTAACTGATTGAAGTTTTACTGCAAACTGGAAGCACTATACTGGATCTTATACTGTATTTTATGATCATCGTGTTTTGTAGCCTTATTTTACTTTTGTGCGTTTGTTGTTGAAGAAGACAGCGTGAAAGTCATCCTAATTTAGTCGTTTAAATAAACCATTTAAATCCTCTCCACGAATTCATCACAATGGAGGTATGTTTCTTCTCTGTGAAAATGCATAATATGAAATTGTTCCCTGTAGCGATTGATAATTTTTGTGCACATTGTCAAGCGTTTAAAGCGAGCTGAAGGGGATACAAGAGGGACACTTCAAATCTCAAACAACTGTGGCTACAAGAACACTGCGGGCCTGTGGTAATAGTGAATCTGCAGGAGCTTGGTTACGCAATTAAGCATGCACAGCACTGGATGATGTCTGACGCCTTCACACTTCACAGCAAGCGAGGCCCAGCAGACAGCAATCTAAGGGGTTTAACAATATTGTATTTCAATTTTAACCTATATTCATGTATCCTACAGTAGCTCAACAGTCGTGAAAAAGTGATGAAGAAAGAACTCGTGGTTTACTTGGCAATGCAGACAAAAAACGATGCCTCTTCCTCGTTTCACTGGATTACTAAGAAATGACAGTACAGACTTTGACGGATTGACAATGAAGACAAAACGATACCACATTTTACTTTCACTGAATTGGTAGGCAATGCCACAGTTCAGACTAAACGAATTACATTTGTCAAAGAATCAGAGAGAAAAATTGCATACCACCACCGTCCAGCTCCTAAAATCAGAGTGTATCAGCGGATCTTTTTAAGCCTATCGAGGAGCCGATCTGCAGGCCTCTCCAACCCCTTGGGCGGGACAGCATCTGTGACAGCAGGAGCAATCAACGTTACATCCCTAGTCTCCTGATATCTTCACGCCTACCTGCGTAACTATTTTGCATTCCAACATCTGCTTGGAGCTCAGCAAAACGTCCAGTCCAGTCTAGTTTAGGACCCTATCCCTGCCGTTACGACACAGTATGCACTGAGGAACGTAGCTGAGTTGTTACACATCTGCAGATTATGGAACACTTTATAGATACAGAGAAAAACATTGTGGCTTTGGCATGCAACGCGGTGCCTTCTGCTATTGTATCGTCTATATGTGTACATTGGTGGATCGATTGATATCAGGCACGTATACATACCTGCTCCCAGATCCCGCGGCTGGCGTGCTTCTGCGGTGTTGCCGTCCGCGTGAGGCCCCCAGGGAACCTCACCGGGACCCCCCCACAGGGCGTGCGCGTCGTCCGCAATGATGGCCACCGCTATGACCAACAGGAACAGGAGTTTCAGGTCCACCCCCATGGCTTCTCGACTGAAGACAGTATTCTTAAAGAGCTTCAAAGACCGACGGTAAATCTATCCTAGCCGCAGCACTAGCTGCTCTGGGTGTGCGTCAGAATGTACGTGCAGTGTGCGTTTGCTTAGACCCCCCAAGACGACTACTACAACACCATTTTTTGTCCAGAAGGTGTTTTCGTAGTTGTCAAGTTGCACCAAATCTCCTTGGTTGCACGCAAGATTGATTTAAGTTGACCTAATGAGTATGGCCACGGTCTTGTGTTGGATAAATGGAAGGTACCTGACAAGTCCTGCCCTTTGTAATAGATAACTATGCGGCACACAGAAATCTTTCAAGTGCTGAAACTTGTAGCCGTCCTTTTGTTTCCTTCATGAATAGCCAAGTTCAAAAGATTACAACAAGTATTGATCATGAAAGGTGGTGCAAGTATTTTGTTCTCGCCCTGTGATGATATCGGGTGTTCTCGACATAAAGAAAGACAGGGTTCAGTGGTGCACACAATGCGAGTTTATTCATGTTTAACACCCAGCAATGAAGAAAGTCACTGACATTAAAATTACTTTTCACGTAATCGCTTAGAGTCAATGAAAACCATACAGATCGTCAGAGAGTCTTTACAACAAGCCTGTAGCGTTATTACAGTAACTGGCACTTTGTTGTCGCTCGGTGGTAGCGTTACTGTAGCATTATAGCATGCACTTGGCCATCGATTACTATGACTCTGTGCATGATATTATAATGAACATGAATTGAGCAGCCAAGTTTTGTTCAGGCCCACGACTGGTAAAAGGTATTACAGATTGATAAAACTAGAACACTTCAAATCACAGGAAAGCAGACTAAGGGCTTCTACATTCAGCAATAACTATAGAATAACGCTGGGTTGTATCAAGAAGCACGTGCAGCGCTGGGGGATGTCTCTATATTCTTCAGCTGTCACCGTGCAAGAGAGGTCAAACCATCAGCAGACATCTGAGGGGTTGAACCGACATTCGTGTAAATCACATAAGGCGCAGTTGAACAGACGTTAAAACAAAGTGATGAAGAAAGCTTTGTTGGCAACACAGAAATAGGCGGTGTCACTTCTGAGTTTACTGCGTTGATGGAAAATGCCACAGACCACAGTACAGGCTTTAAGAGCAATGGATTCAATAAAAAAAAACATTTAGGTTACATTCATGTGAATTACATTAGGCGTAGTTGAACAGTCGTTAAAAACAAAGTAATGAGCTCTCTTGACAATGCAGACAACACAAAGGAGCCACATCTTAGCTTTACTGTGATTATAGGAAATGCAGTGCAGACTTACAAGAACGAAATGGATTCAATTATCAGAAAATAGATGTTGCAAACGTACCACCGGTGTGCAGCTGCTGACGTCGGTGTGGATCAGGGTGTTTTCTCACGCTTGGCGAGGCGCTCAAGCAGACTTTCAGCCTTCTCGCCCGCCTCTTCATTCAGCTGGGGGACATCTGGAGAACAATAAAGACGGAAATGTTCACATGAACTAGCAGACATCTGTGATGGGTTTATAAGTTGTCGTATCTGAAATATGTCTCGGCAATATCATTTATTATGTCTACTTATAAAACGTATATATCCTGCACTTTGTACTTCGTAAATTTGCCTTTCATTCGTGGTACTTAACGCGATTTATCACTGTGACAGTACCTGCTGCGGCATTGGTGTCGTCATCACCGTGCACCGTGCACGGCGACCAGCAGCCCCACGACTGGGCATCAGCACCATCCGGCATCATAGCCACCAAGGCGAGCAACAGGAGCACGAGTTTCAGGTATCCGCTCATCTTTCACCGAGCACACGGGAATTAGGACGTGGCTTGCATCACGAGCATTTTAGCATTCAAATAGAAGAAGACATAGTCACATTGACTTTCCACATTCTTCTCAAGAAAATCAGGAAAACGTCACCGCCTTTGAATAAAAAAATGAACGATCCGATCAAGGAGTTTGTAGTGATCAGGTCTATACCTGGACTCTTGACAGATCATCGCAATGCTCTAAAGATTATAGGACTGCTTTACCGGTACAGTTTTTCTATGTGACTAAAGTTCTCTCCTACAGAAAGTGATGTACCTTCGTACAACGGTAGCCAGTAGTCTTGAGGAGTTCAAAAATGGAAAGTAGATTCTTCTGTCTGGTCTCAGTAGTAGCTGGTGTAGAAGTGCGTGCAGCCGAGGTTTGCATTGCCCCCCGTAGATTGACACAAAAGTAACTTGAGTAGGTTCTGACGTTCTCTCCTGATCTTGTTGCATGACATTGAACTTTGGAGAGTCAAGAGAACGTACCTGAAAACTGCATGGCTCTTTGTCATGGGAATGTTATGCTGTAATAGAAGTCTTCTACTGAAACTGGAAGCCGGTTTGTTTGTTTGTTTGTTTGTTTGTTTGGTTCCTTTTGGCGTGGACAAAGACAGGGTCAAGTGAGTAGAATTCCTTTTTGACCGCGACGTAAGGTCTGTGGGATAGATCAACAAGCAAGAGCTGATCGGGCAACGAAACAAACACAAACTGGTCTTAAGAAAATTGGACCCCCTCCTGTACAGACAAACACACACACACACGCACACACACACGCACACACAATCTTATCTTTCTCAGCTAAACCAGTGAGACTTTGTTCACCGCGTTACACAATGATCTACCACGCTGCTATTCATCCCACGTGACCTAGTTGTCCTAGCAACCCTTCCTTCCCTTGTTCCGGTTCCCATGGCGACAAACCTTGTAAGCCATAGAATAAATTATTTGTCTCTTTATTCCGTATTGACTTCACATTATATTTAATCAGTAAACATAAAGTACACAACTAATCTCTGTGAACATCGGCATTTGTGACCGTGTTTCTTTAGAATTTGATAAAAATGACAGTTTATTGATTAAGCATAATCGAGAGAGTATGACCTCTTGTACCTCTTGCTTCTGTTTTAGTGATATCTATCATAGTTTCATATATATGACTCCTTTTAGTATGTCAAGTATCCTTAGATCATCACTGGAGTATACAAGTTTTCTTCCGATAGTCGATAAAATATACTTATACTTTTTTCAGACATTTGAATGTAACGATACAGCACGATTGTTATCACGGCAAGTCTTGTGATTGTTGTACTTTGGCCCCCTGCACTCATTAGTATCTTGATTTAAAGAAATACTATAAGAAGGTTCGCTGTGTGCATACTGCTCGGATATGAACATGGAATTCAAAATCCAACGTCATCAACACTGACAGAAGAACCTAGGCGTCTGTGAAAATGTTCTGAATTTCTCGGTACATTTTCTTCAGCGCCCTGCGGTAGATGTGGTAGCGGAACGCGTACACAAGTGAGTCCGAGAACGTCGCGCTCTGCAGGATGATGGTGGCGACGTCTATCCACGGCGAGGCCGCGGCGAGAGACACCGCTCCGAACTTCATCAGGATCGTCACCACGAACGCCGGCAGCCAGGTGATCCAGTTGACCAGCACCACGATGAGCAGCGTGTACACCGCCTGCATCTTTGACTCCCGATCCTCCGCCTGGGCGTTCCACGTCAGCTTCTGGTCGTGCTTCGTCTGGTTTCGTCTGGTCTCACAGCAGATGAGGACGACCAGGCACACGATGGCTACCATGGCAACGAGATTGACGCTCACCGAGAGGATGGTACCTTCGGGACCGGCCAAACACGGCGTTATCAGGGTCTGCGGCTGCTCAAAGTCCTTGAGAACCTCCTCAGCAGCCCCGACGGTGAAGGCATGGATGGGGGACACACCGAGAGCCGCCGGTGCTGCTGCGATCAGGACGCACAGACACATGGCGTACACCATCCGGCGCCGCGTCAGGACCCGCTTGTAGTTGAGCGGGTAGGCGATGTGGACGTAGCGGCACAGCCACACACCGAGGAGCGAGTGGAGGGACAGGACGGAGAGGAAGATGATGAAGAATGCCTGCAGTCTGCACCACGGCCCGGCCGGGTAACTGCCGTACGCCAAGCCGGAGATAGCGATGGGGTTATAAACCAAGGCCAGCGCCGTGTCGGTGATCGCCATGGCGACCAGGAAATAGTTGCCTGGTTCCTGAAAAGACAATTTGAGTCTTAATTTGAGTGATTAGAATCACAAAGACTGCTTCATGTTTTGTAACATGCGATTTTACACTTCGAGTGCCCCAATCTATCTTGTGATGCATATGGTTATCCAGATCATAGCAGCCGCATGCATGCCTGTCTTGTATCTTCGAGTCTCGTCATCTTTTGCTTGCTTGCACTAGGAAACACGAACCAAGATTTTATACGCGCCGTTTGTGTTATAATGTTCCCTGGCACAAGACTTATATTGTTGCAAGAGAGTCTCTAGAATTAGGTACAGAAATTCATATTTCAACCTTAAATATTAAAATCACATGATGTTGATTATCTGCACACAATACAGGGCCTCACATTCTTCCTGGTTGTCAAATGTAGACTTTTAGCCCCCATCCCTGCTCTGGACAGTCTGTCTGATCAAGCTCTCATTCATTTGCTATTAAGGGTTTATCCTTTGTTTCTTCTGAATGTAATAGTGAAATTTTGGGCTTGACTCAGGCTTATATATTGTAATGAGCAAACGTTTCAAAACTTAGTATGACTGTTTTTATGTATTGATTGTTTACTGCGTGTATTGCCTGTTTGTATTGGACTACCCAAATGCTGTTACTTCTTGTTATTTATTGTATTTGTCTATGTCAGTTGTAATTGTTATTTTCAGAGGTGATGTTTAATATTAGCTACTGCTAGAGTGCATCACCTCTGTGTCCTGTGTATTCTTTAGTCGTTTAATAAAAAAATACAACAAAGAGTTGTAGACTTTGTAGAAGAACCTTACTTTCATGTGGCCCGTTGTTAAGATGACTCCCACCAAGCACCCGTTGCCAAACACCGCCAGCAGAAGGAAGCAGACCAGCAGCATAATCAGCACCGGTGCCAGGGACGGCGCTGCCCCGTACAGACCGCAGAGGGCCGGCTCGAAGACGACGGTTGCCAAGGTGTTGTTGTTTGTCGTCACATTGCCGACAACTTCGCAGACACCGACAACCTCGGAGACGTTCTGCAGCGCTCGAGTCATGGGGGTCGTCACGTTGTTGTGGTTCATCTTTCCCGAGCTGCAGGTTGTAAAAATCCGGGCCAATTGTTGGACGAAACGAAAACCTATTACTGTAGATGAAAGCAGACTGGCGGTTTGGTCGGAAGTGAGAACGACCGTTCATTTCAATTTGCTTGCCATGGTTAGCTTGAATAATTCACCATACAATTGGCAAAAAGTCTTTCAAGTTCAGCGCAAAACACTCGGACTCGGAGAGGGGCAATTAAGGACCTGTCGTCGAGACGTGTCAGTTGGGAGATAAACCTTGGCAATGGAATACAAATGAAGACATAACCCATGCATTCCTAGTAACAAATCACATAAAAATGCAAGCTAAGCTGGGTTAGCAGCGGTCGCCGTATGAGTTGAATGCACAATTTCTTTTACAGTTCCCAAGTCGCACTTAGCGAATTTCACGAGTGCTCTTTCTATGACCGATTCTTGAGTAATGCTATTACTTGATTGATTCAGACGCTGTCTCGGAATATTCAGCGACGATAAGTGTCAAAGAGATGTAAGAAGGTGATACATACTGATAGGACGAATGATGTAGATAAATGAAATAGGACGATTAATCTCCTGTAGATAGAGGGCAGATTACTGTATTTTTGTGAATGATGATCCAGTAATTAACAAATAGATTAAAAAAAGTTTGAAACGGAATCGACTCCTGTATATGTAGTTCCAAGCTATCTACCACTTAAAAAACATGACCATAGCATGTCTATGACCCATAGTACGAGACATCAAACCCGGACGTTCCGCTGCAGTACCATAGCAAGTCACTAGGGGGCCCAAAATCGCAAGAAGACCTACCCACATACCAAGTATGAAGACAATCCACCCAGACATTCTCGAGATATACTGTTTACAGATACACACACACACACACACACACACACACACACACACACACACACACACACACACACACACACACACACACACACACACACACACACACATACACACACACACACACACACACGAACGCTGTGCCAATAAGTACAAGGCTAAGCTAGCTGGCAGAACTCTGGGGAGATATGGAATATATTTAAGATGATTGTGCCTTTGACGCAATAGCTTGCTTTTGGGCTGTTAACATAGTCTTGCTAGAGGCAATATAGACGCCACCTTACGCCAATTGGACTGAAGAAACCGAGACATTGAATCCTTTTGACGCCAGTCTAAGACGTTCGTCGGCTTTTCCTGGTGTTTTTCTAGGGGGCAAAATAATTTTAAAGACTGCATAAAGTGGTTAAAATATCTGCTTGCCTCATTTTCTGCATATTTTGCTACATGGCGGCAATGTGATTACCTGCTTAGCTCACCAAAGAAAGCTTTTACGTGCCAAGACATTTACAAATGCTTTTAGGCTTTACCCTGCTTGGGACAAGAAACCCTCAGCTTTATGATATGATTTCAGTGAAAATCTTGGAGGCAATGGGCTGAATGTCTGATAAGGCAGCCTGTGTTGCGATCAGAGTGTACTGGCGTACTTTCCAAGCATGCCATATGTTGGTATGGGACATTGTGCTTTTGTTCTGGTCACAGCGTTTTGACGCGATTGTGGGTTAGAAAAACGGAGAACCAGGAAACTTAACGATTTTCTATACCAAATATGCCACGAGAAGAATCTGAAAATAAAATCACAAGATCACAATCATCACACGTATAGATAATGTCGAGATAGATTGGTAGTGAGGCGCAAGAGACATAGACTTTCCGACACAAGCCATTTCTACCAGTTAAGGAGACCTTATCAGGTATCAAGTAAGTAATAGTGTCGAGAAAGAAATCTGACAGCAATTCTTCATTTTTTTCTATTACTCTATGCCTTTCAGTTTAAGGTTTGCCGCATACGGCGCAAATTCTGTTATCGTGGCCGAAAGAAGATGGTTTCTTTCGTGACTCAACAAATGACTGAGAATCATCATCGACTTGAATGGGGAATGCAGGTAAGGTCAGATTTTAGTATCAGGGATGCCTGAAAAACAGGCTTGTTGCCTGGGTGTATTTTTCCCTGTTTAAATAGATAGATGAAAAATGAAGCCTCTTACGTCAGACACGTGTACGATTACCTTTCAAAACCACATGTTGACGAGATAGGGTGATTTGTGGCTTCTCTTGTTACGGGTCAAGCGAAGCTATGAGCTAACCGCATTATCATCGACCTGGTTTGGGTTTCTACGGGGTCAACGATCTTAAGGTTATCACATTGTTACCAACCTGTTTTAGGTGACAGTGCATGCTTTTATGGGGGCGTTTAAATAGGTCACAAGGTAGTTTGATACTCTGTGCGGTCAACGATCTTAAGGTTATCACATTGTTACCGACCTGTTTAAGGTGACAGTGCATGCTTTTATGGGGGCGTTTAAATAGGTCACAAGGTAGTTTGATACTCTGTGCGGTCAACGATCTTAAGGTTATCACATTGTTACCGACCTGTTTAAGGTGACAGTGCATGCTTTAATGGGGGTGTTTAAATAGGTCACAAGGTAGTTTGATACTCTGCGCGCGTGCGATTAAAGGGTTGTACAGTGAAAAATGATTAGTCGTCACTTTTCCTTTAAGCCGGCGTCACAATTCATGCGAGCGTCGGCCGAATTTGTAGATCGCCCGAAGCTCGCCGAATCTCAAAATGGCCCGAGAATTGAAATGAAAATCTCGGGTGACGTCCATCGAACACTAAAGACTAAAAGTCCCCCATGGGATGGTACCATCTCTTGTACATGGACGAAGTCAGAATCGACTAACCTGGTAAAAGGTCAATATTTGGATCAACTTTGATTTCTAAAAATCGACCGAAGCCCGCGTAATCGACAGGACGTCGGCCGTAATTCGGCCGAAAATGCACATTTGAAGCTCGCCAACACGTCGGCCGAGCTAAATTTCTTATTTGTGACGGGGGCTTTACCACGCCTCCTCTTCACCCCCGTATAAGTGCAGTTCTTAACCGCAAGGTCTCAGCTCCTGACCGCACGGTCATAGCTCCTGACCGCAATACAGCAAAATCGTCTCAAAAAAGGCCGAAAAAGTTAAAAAGTTGCCCGTTTTGTGACAATTGCGGCACGACATGCAAACCGTTATAGCAAACCATATAGCAAACTCGTCTCAAAACAGGCCGAAAAAGTTAAAAAGTTGCCCGTTTTGAGACATTTGTGGCACGACATGCAAAACCTTATAGCGCTGTCTTCGGTTAACATATTGCTTGTATGTATGTATGTATGTATGTATGCCCTATGCTCAGCATAGTACTGTAGCACGACGGGATGTACGGGGTCATCTCAAAAAGTAGGGTCTTGGGCCGTCATACTCCGTCAGAGGACGGGCGAACATGGTAACCGAAGACTGCGCTATACGATTTTGCATGTCGTGCCGCAATTATCTCAAAACGGGCAACTTTTTTCAACTTTTCGGCCTTTTTTTTTTAGACGATTTTGCACAATTGCGGTTAGGAGCCGAACCGTTCGGTCAGTTAAGCCCCCTCTCACTGGACCCGCGGCACGCTGGCGGCGTCGCTGCGTCCTAAACTGGATTTGTGTTACCCTTGACTTTATAATGGGAATATCATTCAAAACGTACAAGTATGACCAAAACGACAACAAAGCACACAAAGCTTAAAAACATTCGTTTTTTGTCGAAGAAATTCTTTGAGTGCTTTGTCAATTCGATCGGCCGCAGCGACGCCGTCAGCCTGCCGCGGGTCCAGTGAGAGGGGGCTTAACTGCACTTATACGGGGGTGCTTTTATCACTGATTTATTGAGCGCCATCAACATGCATTGGGAATCCTGTTTGTTGAACTTTTGTTTATTCATGAGAAGCGTAAATCAGTCTGCAGACCTCTCTTCTTTGAGGTCAGGGAGGAGGTAAGAGTCAGACAAAATATAACAAAGATACAGATTTCATGACGAATCATTGATAATTTCATGATGAATCTATAAACGTGGAGTTGTATCATTTAGTACAAATACACGGTATCACAAAAACAACATAACAGAGTGAAATTTGGTGTATGGTCCATGTCCGCTTTTTTCTGGTTATTTCTGATACTTTAAGTACGAAACCGTTAAGGTGATCAACCTAACTTCATTCTTTTCAATATTTTCCATCCCCATCACTGCAACGCCTCCTTGATAATAGTGACATTCCATCATCACAATAAAGCAAAAACTTTACCCTCCAATGAAGGGCTAGATTCCGTCTTTAGTCACCGCTACCCGGTGTTGAGTTTCGCTCGAGTTAAAGGGAAACTGAAATGCGAGTTGCCTACACAGGAGATCGCATTGTTATATTGTGGAGCGGCGTTTACAAAACACTACTTTTGACTTGTCCGATGTCATCAGATGTCAGCCCGGCTACTGTGTTATCTATGGGAGGTGAGGAGAAATCGGGCCAGTCGTCATAATTCTAGCGTGTGCTGACGACATGGTCGCAGCCTGACAGGGTCTTCCAGAAAACGTTCATCTTCGTACCTATTAGTCTCAACCACAGTACCGTCTTGAGCAGAGGATGGCGTCGGGAAGGGTTGCTGCCGTCCTGGCGGTTGTCTTGGCTCTGACTTCGCTGCAGGATGCTGAATCAGGTAAGAACCGTTTGTGTCCTTAGACCCTCCCCTCTCACTGGACCTGCGGCACGCTGGCGGCGTCGCTGCGTCCTAAAGCCCCCCTCTCACTGGACCTGCGGCACGCTGGCGGCGTCGCTGCGTCCTAAGCCGGATTTGTGTTACCCTTGACTTTATAATGGGAATATCAAAAGGTACAAGTATGACCAAAAAGGCAACAAAACACACAAAGCTTAAAAAGATTTGTTTTTGTCGTTGAAATTCGTTGAGTGCTTTTTTCGATCGGCCACAGAGACGCCGCCAGCGTGCCACGGGAGACCCCACGCCACTTGTCGGCGCTCTCGCTGTGAGAGCGCCGAAAAACGAAAAACCTGCTGAAGTGGAATTTCTCTGGCGACCCTTGCGCGCTCCTTGCGCGACTAGAATCTCAAATGACAGCAACTTTTATGAGCGACCTAAGATTTCACCGATTACTCAACAAATTACAGACATAAATAACTAATTTTTCAACGTTTTGTGTGTTTTTGTTGTCTTTCAAGTCATAGCTTTACCTTTTTCATCATATCTAAGTGAAGAAATCAAGGAAAAAACAATTTCACTTTTGGTCGCGGTACAGTCGCTCAGCGTGTGTCTTAAGTTATATGTATACCCAACTTGTGTTGTATGTCATGTTACTTGTTTGCAATAAATATTTTTATCATGCTGCAATATCATTGAAACGTAAATCATAGAATTTTAAAACACTTTTTAAAGTGCTGACTATAAAACTTGGAGGGAATTAAATCTGAATGAGAGCATCTATTTTTAGTTACATGTATTCATCAATTTTTATTACCCATGAGTTTAATTAGAAAATCATTCATTACGCAAAAGTATGATTTGACAACAAGATTCCCAAAAATTCAAGATACACCACTTCAAGAATGAAGATTGTTTGAACTAAAGTTGAGACCATTGAATCTTCGTAGAGCGCTCACTGCGACCCTTGAGCGCTTGCTGCGGCCCTTTGAATCCCACCTTGGGCGCTCTTGCCGGCGTCACAATTCATGCGAACGTCGGCCGAATTTGTAGATCGCCCGAAGCTCGCCGAATTTAAAAATCACCCGAGCGTCGACCGTATTTTTCGATGAAAATCTACCCCGTCACAAATTGGACAAGGCTCGGACGACGTCCGTCGAACACTGATAGTTATAAATCCCACATAAGACGGTGCCATCTCTCGGACACGGACAAAGCCAAAATCGACTTACCTGTTAAAAAGCCAATATTTAGTATTGTCCTCGATGTCCACATTTCATTTACAATCAATTATTTTCAATAAAGATTTAACTTTGCAATTGGATTGTCTTTTATTAGAAAAGTTAGGTTATTCTTTGAGAAGTTAATACAGTATTCTTTATCATTTTATCTTATGAACCAAACTGTCGTTATGTTTTATGTATAAACAAGAAGGGGTTCGGCCCGAGCCCGTCCAAGCTCCCACCGAAACCAAAACGACGCTCGCCCGAAACACGCCCAACTTTTCAAAAGTCGGGCTGAACACCGAAGACAGTCGCCCGATTATTGTTCGAAGCCAGAGCGAGGCTCGCGCGAGCCTGAACAGTTCGGGCGACCTCCGGCTGAAAAAAAGGGTCTAAAATCGTCGTATTACCTCCCGACTATTGGCCGAGTGTAGGCCGCTGCCCGGGCGAGCTACGGGCAACCTGTTGAAGAGCTCTCCGAGCCCAAAAAATCGTCGCCGAGGCCTCGCTGAATTTAAAGGAATCCAGAGCATTTTATGAGGCGAGAGACTTGAATAAAAAATCTCCAATTTTTTGTCATTCCTACACAGAGTAAGTTTCAAAAACACTATACCCTTACATATCGACATTAAAGGAGCAAAGATACGATGTTGTTGTGTGGTGAGAACTGATAAAAAATCGAAGTCCAAATAGACTGATCCTGACTGTCCATCACAATTAGCGGTTAGACCAATGAGAGAGTGACTTCATGTCCGTCAAATATTTCCATTTTTATGTTTTAATTTTGCATTTCTACGTTTCGACGGAGGTGGGCGGGGCTATGGTATCAGTCTATTTACACTAGGCGCGTGAAACTAAAAGATCACCATGTAGCTTATTTTTGTGCCGCTTTTGAGCACTTTTGATAGGAAATCCGCACGCAAATGTGGTAAACAGTGGCATTAAATGTCAATTTCATAAAGATTACAGCAACTAGAATATTTCCAGTTTTCAAGCCTCATAAAATGCTCTGTGTGCCTTTAAGCGCAGCTCCAAGTGCCCCGCGAACGTCGGTCGATCTCCTAAAAATCGCCCGAGGCCCGCTTAATCGACAGGACTTCGGCCGTAGTTCGGCCGAAAATGCCCATTTGAAGCTCGCCAACACATCGGCCGAGCTGAATTTCTTATTTGTGACGGAGGCTTTACCGCGCTCGCTGTACGTTCTCTTGGCGCTCTCTCTGCGCTCATTGTTGGATCGCCATCCTCGGCGCTCTCACGGCGACTGTTGTGAACATGTTGACCTAAAATTCAACAGAGCGCTAAAAGAATTTCAGTATAAAGTTTCCTCCGGACAAGAAATCTATCTGGTGTTTGACTAGGTTGTCAAGTAAACACGCATATGACACCAGTCGAGGGAAGCCATGGAAGGATCCCAAAAGAACGGGGGATCGTCGGGTTACCGTATACAACCTGATTGACGGACGCTATAAGAGTCCTTGTCCTAAATATGTCACGTCAAAATCTGAGCAGCAATTGTCCATAAAGTAACGAAACACTAAATCAACAATCGTACTGTCTATAGGTAACTTAACCGTGTTTTCGTAGATGGGTTTACCAACATGTACTTAAGGTCGCACTCTGTTTTCGATGTTTGTTACCAGGTGAAAGAACACAAAAATGTGCATCTGACGCCAGACGTCGGAAGTTAACTTACCTGTTTGTAACAAAACACCCAACCTTAGACAACGGTGTCATAGAAAGTGTGTTCCTCTTTTCCCTTTAAATGCAGTAGATTCGGACAACATAACGCGAACCCGATACACATAAGTAGTTACCCTTTATCCCTAAGCATGCTTTGGATGTGCTCTACGCACATTCTCACAGTGCCTAATTCTGCCTATTTATATTCAACTGCGTGTAATAGAAGTTGCCGACTTGTTTGAATCAAACAGAGTGACTAAAACAAGAAATAAATGCGTCCGGTGTTTATTGTTTCTGTGTGTACTAGGAGTTTTCGTCTTGTTTTACCTAAGTTACTCCCGCTCGAACCAACCTAGAGAGCCTCCTCCACAGCACTTTGGCCTCCATAACCCTTCGTAGCTCATTATTATCTTGTAGGTTTGTACCACTGCGTAGATTGTCTAAGTAGGTCACTCTGGATCTACCCCTACCTCTTTTTCCTTTATAGTAGTAGGCTCCCAGAGAACAAGACGAAATGCAGGGATTTCGGAGTGTTTCATACAGTAACCAGCCAGTTTCATTCTGCGCTGTTGGACTTTCTTGGCGACAGACGCTATAAGAGTCCCTATAAGAGACCGATCTTGGTACAAATGTTGGTTTGTTAGCTTATGCTGCCATGACACATTAAGGCACATGCGCGTAGCATGCGGGTGTAGCAGCCATTTAGCCTTTTTTTTTACCTGACGTATAACGCAATAGATAAATCGACTGGTGAGTATATAGCGAACTACACGTGCATAAAATGACATACATATGTAATCAGGGTTTCACAGTGAAGCTAAAATCTGACTTCAGTTTTTTCCTTGTCCTCCAATGTAGTGAACTACAGCCGCATGCGTTATTGCGCCCTTAGATCTAATAAGAACAAGCTTCAGAAGAAACCCTGACAACTTTCGTGTGCGGCCCGATCGTCTGGGTTTCTTCATTTTTTTCCTCTGCTCTTGTTAACTCGGATAGAGCGGTTTCCCAACTGTGTATGTTTTTATGGGCGTGTTTAAGTAGGTCACAGGGCAGTTTGATACTCTATGCGCGTGTGATTAAAGAGTCGTATAGAGAAAAATGATTGGTCGACACTTGTCCTTTAAGCCCCCGTCACAAATAAGAAATTTAGCTCGACCGGCGTGTTGGCGAGCTTCAAATGTGCATTTTCGGCCGTAGTACGGCCGACGTCCTGGCGATTCCGCGGGCTTTGGGCGATTTTTCGGAGCTCGGTCGACGTTCGCGGGGCACTGGAAGCTGCGCTTGAATTCAAAGCTCCACTATTTAATTTGACTTGGCGACGTACACGCTCAAGTCACAGAACAAAAACTTTGTCAGCTGCCCAGAACGTCGCAAATCTAGACCCTGTTTTATTCAAGCCCGTTGTCATGCCACATTACGGGCCATGCAGTCTAGTTATAATCAGCAGTGACAAGTGATTATCTACAAGTGCTCATTCATATCGTTGTACATACGAATGTACCTCGTGCAACATACGTACATACACGGTATCATTACATTGAAAAAATTATATACCAACACCTACGCTCGTGATTATTTCAAGTTCTCTAACATTCTCGAATTGTAAAACTTAACGAATCAATGAAGAATCAAGCGTCTCGTTGGAATTTAACTAATACTGAACATGGTACTGGGTTTTAAAGCCTCTGTACATGCATCCTAAAGCCCCCGTCACAAATCAAGAATTGAGCTCGGCCGACGTGTCGGCAAGCTCCAAATGGGCATTTTCGGCAGAAGTACGGCCGACGTCCTGTCGATTCCGCGGTTATCGGGCGATTTTTAGGAGCTCGGTCGACGTTCGCGGGTCACTAGAAGCTGCGTTTAAATTCAGCGAGGCCTCGACGATGATTTTTGAGGTTGGAGAGCTCGTCAACAGGTTGCCCGTAGTTCGTCCGAGCAACGGCCAACACTCGGCCAATAGTCGGGAGGCAATCCCACGATTTTCGACCCGTTTTTTGGTCGGTCGGAGGTCGCCTGAGTCGGTGTTTCACCCGAGTGTTGTATTTATTTCCCATTATCATACTTTACATTGCCGTAAAGTGCAATGTGCAATGCATAAGTCTTTGATATAGTGTTACAATCGAGTGGGGCTAATCGTTAGCTTCGGTATTTTTTCTAATGACAAAGCAGTTTTTATATATTTACCCATGTTGGCATTGTTGGGGTTGTTGCATCTAAAGATATATTCAACTCTGGCTGTAGCATCGACACTCTTATAATCTGTTGTGCTTGATTTGAGAAATGTGAATAAGTCCTTGCGTAAAACATCATATCAAGAGCATTCAATGACAAGGTGAAATTCATCTACAATTTGCTTTGGACAAAATGGGCAAAACCTTTGGTCAGGGTCTACATGATAATATATAAGGTATTATAAACGCCATCATTGTCTCTCCCACAGTCACGATTGACAGCGTCAGCCCCAACACTGGCGGCACAAAGGGAGGCACTCGGATGAAGATCTTCGGATCAGGTAAGTCTTTCATTGCATTTTATGTTAGGGCCCTGTCACACTTGTGCGTATATTCAGGTAGTTCCGCAGTAACATTTTATTGGTTTAAGTAGATTTGCAGAGAAAAAGTTGTTTTCTACCCGCTTCTGTCTGGAGTGGAATGCTCCTTTGATTTGTGGAGTCATGTGGCGTAACGGCAGGGTGTTCGGCCCAGAATTCAGCGGTCCCGGGTTCGAATCCCCTGACGCCACCTTTTTTTGGCCCTTGAGAAAGGCACTTAACGGGACTTTCCTCACTCAACCCAGGTGTAGAAATGGGTATATCGTTCTCTGTACGTGGCATTGTTAAAATAAGTTATGAAAAACGTGAATGTCACGTCGTCCGTGTCTGTCAAAAAGGGAAGTAAAACTAGAAGGGCAACATTTGCGAGCAAATACAGCTTATTTCGCCCATACCGCTCTCCATGCAAAAATGGACTATCCCAAAATAACACCTGGACAAATTGAAATATTAAGAAAATACTTCTGCCCCAAAGTGATCTATTGCAAAGTCTTCCCAGTCAGGAATGGTGATTTCCTAATTTGACCCCATATGCAAGAACAGACTCTTCCATAGGCATCCCCATACATAACGGGTCATTCTAAAATACTTCCACTCAAAAAATGGATTAAAAAAACAACTCTTGGCTGTTCCAGATCTTCCGACGGACTTCAGCATGGACTTCGATATCCTGACCGTGAACTTCGTCAGTGCCACTCAGTCGTACGCGTGCGCAGTGGAGAGGACATCCGTCAGCAGGATACAAATTGAGTGTTACACAAGGTAGGTTTGCATAAAGACTAAGGCCCGATTTACACACGCTGTGCAAGGAGAACCCTAGACCACTCAAGTAGCGTTTTCTTGTATGAAGACTCCACTTGAGCAGCCCAAAGCTCCCCACACACAGGCCCAAGTCGACTCCGAAAACGTGTGTGTAAATCGGGCCAATGGCAAATAGTAATCAACCTTACACACTCACGCCTATAAAAGCCAGAACAGACTGTACTTGTGCTCATTCGAGCTCCGATCCTTGAAAAAGCTAAACACAAGGCGAAACTAGTCGGTGCGGGCTCGAAGAAAGTTCTAAACGCGGCCTCAGCGTCTTTTCTGAAGACGTGTCGTGAGCGTGTACGGTTGGCTCCACTACTAGTTGCCCATAAAACTAAGTTATAAACCGGGACGGGGCCGGTACCGACTTCCGACGAACTTTGACCCAATGCTGACGTCATACATGCGGAAAAATTCACGTGTCTTCAGCACTTGGGCTAGATAGATTTGATCGAGAGATTTGGTCGAAAATCCCGGTGAGTCAGTATTTTGGGTTGGAGAACAGTTTAATTTCGCATTATGTAATTTACCAACTCAGATTAACTTTCATGCTAAGACTAAGTTCTCACAGTCCTCATTTGTGTATACGGATGTATATACCAAACTTTTCGTCAGATTCCTCGGTCTTTTTGAAACCGTCTTCTTCGTACGACATTCTATTTGGTCTAGGTTCACGTTCCATCTTAGAGTGGGTACCGGAGAATACTTAAACGGTTACTACTTAGACCCCCCCCCCCTTCTGGCCTCACAACATTTTGCATTTCTGTCACAGCGCTATGCCGCTCGGCAAGTACACACCCGAAGTGACCGTGTGCACCAGTGCTAATAGCCGCGACTGCACCGCCTTCAGGTGTCAGGATCCGGACACGTGCACCTTTGAGGTAAGACAGCAACAATTTCCCCCCATTCTATCCACACAAGATGCTGCGTATCGTATACAACAACCCTTGGTGGAAACACAGAACAAACAAGAGTTCCACGACCTCATATCTCCATGAACAATTCTATTCATGCAAATGACTTACACATTTGCATGATATATGCTTCGGCATAAACACCTTTATCTAACTTACACATGTTGCAATATTGACAGTCCTATATTTTTCCAATTAGATGAATTATGTTTTTTTGCATTAATTATGCAAATTAGGAATTCATTTGCATAATTGGTATCTGTAGATGATCCACTTTCCATAAACTACATACGTTACATGTATTTGAGTCTTATGATGGAAAACACTGCAAATATAGATTTTCCTCATTAGCTATGCAAATTAAGTCCTAATTAACATGATTTGCACTTCATTGTGTACATCTCTGTCTAAGCTACCTGTATGCTAAATATCATGGAAATCCGTCGTTCCTTTGTTCAGTTATTCTCCATAGAAAATTTTCATGATAACGCCCCTGCAGTTCCAGAGCAAGCTGCAAGGGGGCACAAACCCACACCACGTCTTCATTACACCACAAGCTATCTGCCACCAAAAAATTAATACCATAGCACGTCCAGGTCAAGAGATACAAAAATGGAATTTCTGCTGCAGTACCAAGGTCACATGCCAGGGGGCCAAAAATCGACCTTGAATTTCGGCTTCACAACACCTGCCCACATACCAAATATCATCGCAATCCATCAAGAGGTTCTTGAGTTATGCTGACTACAGTAGTCCGGAAACACAAACAAACAGACAAACAGACAAACAGACACACCCAAAACAATATCTCCATTTTTCATGGAGATAAAAACCAACTCTACGGCACCCGTCCACCCATATCTACAGAAGTCAAGCGTGGTCGGTTGAGCCTCGCTGGCCATGTTACTCGCCATTGCGAACCAGCTGGTCTCCACAAGCCAGAGAAGGGGTAGAGGCCGTCCATACTTCACGTTAAAGAACCTTATCGAGTGGCAACCTGTTTAAGTGGAAAAGACTTGACTGAAAAGATGTAAAATTGAAAATACTGGAAGCTAAACTTTGTGTACGATCCAACTTGTTAAGAGTATGAAACATGATGATGATGATTATCTACTAGTAGGCACCTGGGGCATTACTAGGCTAAATGCCTGCCGTTATGATCTTACAAAACCTCGGTGGTGCCTACTGCTAGCGCTGGTACATGGTATTCACTGTATATGGTACCATCACCGTATACGTAAGACAATACTTCTTTTAAATTTTTTGGTTCCTCTCATCTTCTTGTCCCATGTTTTACGATATGGGAGCACAAATTCATAATGCTCTCTCGAAAGCTACGATGTGAGCAGCTACTGTAATTCACTTTATCTTCACGGTAGCAAAATTTCACGGTGTAAGAAAAATGGACATTTTCACTGAACTTAATTTCACGGTGGCGCCAAATGATTTCGAGAATGGATGTGTGAAGGAATCATAAATTATAATCAAACAGTGTTTTCACGGTGATGATAAGTTCACTGTAACGTTACAGGGGTGACCGTGAAAACAGTGGACATAAAGTTACAGTGAAAGAAACAAGAATTACAGTATTATAACATATCCAACAACCAATCTTCCCGTCTCGCAGACAACCAACTGGAGGACGCCGTTCATCAAGACTGTCACTCCCAACACCGGGTATCCAGGTGAGTACTGCGTAACGTCAATAGTACCGAAAAACGGGTCCCCCGAAAGTGCGAAATGGAACGAAATGGAACGAAATGGAACGTATTGGAAGGAACTAAAACATATGTAACATTATGAAATGAAAAAGCTGTGGGGTCGTGTGGCGTAACGACAGAGCGTCCGGCTCGGAACCAAGTGGTTCCGGGTTCGAATCCTTTCATGTCACCGATCGTCTGACCAATAAAAAACATTATAAAAAAGAGAGAGATATCACACTCACTAGTGTATCATTATGCCAGGTCCACTGCTTCTATCTTTTGTAGTTTGACTCTGAAAGAGTAAGACCTGAAGGTCTCTTTCATTGCATTTCATTGAGAAATAGCAAGACTTCTATTTATATAGGCAATCATATTTCACAATTTATCACAAGGCAAATGTATTTGATGGGAAGAAAAACATGGTCGTCTTCATTGTCTATTCTGTAGGCTCGATGTTCACTGCCTACGGAAAAATCGTCACGTGTCTGTACGGTAGCGATAAGGCTGCATGCACCAATGGGAGGACGGAGTCTATCGTGCGGTAGGTCTCCATGGTTACTTGCAATAGACCATTGTATCGCCTAGAACATTCCTGTAGTTTGTACTAGATTGATATAACTAGCAAGTAGTATTTTGCCGTACATTGTACCTGTTACAATCGTTGTGCAATAAACTTTGACGTGACATCTCTGACTGGAGGGTCTATGCCGAGAGCAGACCAGCCTGGCGAGCCCTATGCATGTCTGCAGCCGCCAAGCATCAGACACTGATGTCGGCGAACGATTGATTGACATTTAATTTCTGTCTCTTTTCCCGCCCAGGTGTTGGCAGGACGGAGCCGGCCAGCAGTGCGCACTTAGGGATGACAACCAAGAGATGTATGTTTTTATTTTTTCAAAACGTACAAGTATGACCAAAAAGACAACAAAACACACAAAGCTTAAAAATATTCGTTTTTGTCGATCGGCCGCAGCGACAGGTCCAGTGAGAGGGGGGGCTTAACGGATGATGTACCAACCTACTAAATCATATCGTCAAAGGAAAACTTTGGAACTTTGAGGATTGTACCTATTGCAAACTGCATCAAAAAACAAGAAGGCATATTTAAAATTTGGAAGGAGAAAATTGGATATGAGTATGAATCGTTCTTCTAGCTCTATGAGTTTGCCTGGCGAAATAATCCTTACTGTATGTTTTTCTTTAAATTTCGATGACAGGTATGGCATTGTGATGGACAACGATGGAACAAGTGTTTGGGGGAACATGGAGGCAAAACTTCAGGGGAATTACGTCGGTACGTAGTTCATTGCCCACCATGTCCCGCTAAATGACCAGCGCTTTAACTTTTCAGCAGTTAGCTATTGCAATTTTTCTATTACCAAAATCATGTATTACTTGTACAGTTGATTTGGGTAGTACGATGTTGTTACGATCGTTGTCTTTTAGGCATGTCCCGACAGACGAGTATCTATATTTCTGTGGGAGAATTACAGCAGACGTGTAAAGGGATCAGATCACGGATAAAGTTCAGCATTGTATAACGTGAATCAATTTCTGCAGCATCTACAACAACTGCTACAAGTTATAACATCGTTCAAGCTCTCTCTCTCTCTCTTTCTCTCTCTCTCTCTCTCTCTCTCTCTCTCTCTAATATTTGGCTGTTATCTATTTAGTTTTCTGAAACCCATATCGTCGACAGACTTCATCTTAACAAACCGTTGTGTTTTCAGGTCACCAGAACATCAGCATCATAGTTAATGGCGCATTTGGCAGGTAAGCATAGCATGAAAAATGGAGAAATAGTTTTGAGTGTGTCTGTCTGCCTCTGTGTGTGTGTGTGTTTGTGTTTCTGGACCTTTGTCGTCGGAATAACTCAAGAACATCTGGATGGATTATGGTATGTGGGTAGGTGGTTGGAAGACGAAAGTCAATGTTGATTTTGGGCCCCCTGGTATGTGACCTCGGTACTGCAGCAGAACTTCATTTTTTTGTATTGTTTTGTTCTGCAGGTCCGACAGCCTATGGGAGGCTAAACAGCTTGGTGCCAACATGAAAATGAACAACTTTGAGACCTACGCAAGTAAGCATCTCTGATCATGATTGCACGCCAGGATGAAACCTAAGTTTGCCATACTCTCACAAGTTTCTTTTCTTATATTCGTATGAAGGTTCAACTGTAACAGTAACCAGAATACTACTGAATCAACATGTTATTTTCGTACACAAAGTAAATCTAAAGCTGAATTAAAGTTAAACTTTTCAACTTACAATTTTCAACACAAATATTTGGACTTACCCAAATTTTCTACCAACACAGATGAACTTTCAGGTAAATTTAAAGCTTTCAACCAGTCCTCTAGTCATTAAGTTGATCTGACCTGACGACTACGTCACTTGACCTGAGCGGAAATGTGACGACAGCAACGGGTCAAGGTTGCCTGTTAGTCGGTGCCTCAACAGAGACGGGGGCCGACACCGACTTCCGGGCACCTTTGACCTGTTACTGACGTTGCGCACTGTATATAGGCTAGTGTTGTGCCGGGATATTGACATCAATGCAAACTCTTTGCTCTAATAGTCCTTGTGTTTATGTCATTTTTTTTTTCGTTAACGAATGTGAGCATGACTTGCATTATGTTTGTATTGGAATTCCAATCTCTACTAGTAGAGACTGGAATTTCAATCTCTACTAGTAGGATTCCAGATTAGAATCCCAATCTCTACTCGTAGAAATTGGAATTCCAATCTCTACTAGTAGAAACTGGAATTCCAATCTCTACTAGTAGAGATTGGGATTCTAATCTGGAATCCTACTAGTAGAGATTGGAATTCCCGTCTCTACTAGTAGGATTCCGGATTCTACTGTGACATATATATAGTAGGTAATGAATTGCAGAAATTGACTTTGGCTTTTGTTTCGTGTTTGCAGAGCTGAGTTCTGTGAGTCCCGGTACAGGCAGTGAGCTGGGACGATCCACCATCACCATAGAGGGAGAGTGGTTCGACTCTTCTTCTCAGAACGCAGTAGTCACCGTGGGAGGTCTGTCAAGTTTTGTTTCATTTCCCGAGTTTTCTGACTGTCTCCGATTGTTGTGCCACTCCCACTCCTAATACGCACAAGGCTTCGGTCCCATTTCCAATCCGAAAAATTAAAAAAAAAGTGTTCATCAAGAAAATGCACAATGTATACTTTGAGTAATTTTTAATGTATTTTGTTGTCTTTTGTATCATATTTTTCCTTCCCATAAGCTGCCCGACCGGGCCCCGGATTGAAAATGGGACCAAATCATAAATTACAGAAGCAACATTCGCTGTTCATGCTACCTCCTTCAGTGACCCATTGCTGTCGTCACTCTCTGGACTGTAAGCCGGTTTGCGCCGGTTAGCGCCGGTTTAAGAATGCATTGCGAAATTTGGCGCAGTCCTGATAGATACTGTAATAGCGTCAAAATGAAATTTTGTGATCGCATCCTTACTATCGTCCCCTCCGTCAAATACAGGACCTCAATAAGCGTTCTAGCCGATGGACGAAGCAAAGTACTAATTATAAGTTTCGCGGATCTAATGAATATGTTTGGTTTTCTGCGCATAGGGGAGGAGTGCATACGACCAAGCGACTTCACGGATGAAGAGATCGTGTGCCTGACGCCGGCGAAACCAGCAAACGAGAGGGAATTCTACCCGGGTACGTATTCACCCTGTATACTGGAACGGCATAGCACATTGAGAAACATAATTTGCCGTGATTGTAAAAGCCTTTGGAAATTGTTGAAGAAAAATACATCGTTTTCCATTAGACTAAAGCGGAACTGTATGGATCATTACCAACTGTATCATCAACCATACGAGAGAGAAGGGTCAGGTTTGCAGGGCATTGCTACAGAAACAAAGAAGAGCTTGTAAGTGAACTCTTGCTCTGGACACAAACTCATGGGCACTCAAGGGTGATCCAGACGGGCCTACATAGACCAAATTTCTGAGGATGTAGGGGTGAGGTCTGAAGACTGAAATTCGCTGAGTGCTTTGTCAATTCGATCGGCCGCAGCGACGCCACCAGCGTGACGCGGGTCCAGTGAGAGGGGGGGGGGCTTTAGGCTTACTCCACTACACGGCGATCGAGCTGCGCTCTCACTGCGACCTAAATCGAAAGTTCTCTAATACTTGATGTCATAATTGGAATATCATGCAAAATGTAAAACTATGGCTGAAAAGGCAACAAAACACACAAAAGCGTAAAAAGATTCGTTTTTAATCGTTTTTAATGAAATTCGTTCATTGCTCTGTTAGATTTTAGGTCGCAGAGAGCGCCGTCCTAGTAGAACGGGGGTATAACTCATGCATGGCTGTTCCACAGGAAATCGCGGTGTGAATAAGGACTACTGGGGGTATAACTCATGCATGGCTGTTCCACAGGAAATCGCGGTGTGAATAAGGACTACTGGGGGTATAACTCATGCATGGCTGTTCCACAGGAAATCGCGGTGTGAACAAGGACTACTGGAGCTACGCTGACCCAGCAGCAATGCCAGCCCTGACCGACCTGCCGACCGGTGATCCGTCCGAGGCTGAGTGGGGAGACAGTACGAGCTGGGGACCACGAGAAGGGGTACAATATTACACATGTCATCATATATATAGTACCCTCTTCTAGCAGGGTCGAATCGCTCGGCAACAAAACCTCCAGAACCGACCCTGCTCCTCCTAAAACCTCGGGCCAAAAGAACAGGGTCGATTCTGGAGGCTTTGTTGCCGAGCGATTCGACCCTGACAGATTGAGAATGACATATAGATCGACTATTTATGTGGTCAAAAGTGGCTGCACTTCACAGTACTATTCCCCACTTAAAAATGCATACTTATGTGTTGGTAAAAGGCACTTACTAACATTTCTCGCACGTGTTGAGGTCCTAACGAGGGACGTCCCTAACCGAAGCTAGGTACTTATTTACACCTGAGTGAAATGAGGAAATTCGTGTAAAGTGCCTTTCCCAAGGGAACAACATCGGGGCATATCGGTGGTTTCGAACTCGGGCCCTCTCGGTTCTGGGGCGGAATGCCCTACCGATTGCGCCACACGATGCCACGAGTAGTACTTAGTAATTTTTTTTCTCTTTCCCTCAGAGCTTCATTTCCCGATCGAGGTTTTTCTTCAAGCCCCCCAACGACAACACTTACCAGTTCGTGCTGTTTGACTGCAACAAGCCGACTGATGACTTTCTGCTTCGCGTTGAGGATGCCAGTGGAGAGGTACACGTACTACATCACGTTTTATAACGTCGAGTGTTTCTGTCTGTTCTGCATCTAGCCTCATTGAATTCTCCTTACGTAAAAAAACGTAATACATCATATGATATTGTTAGCAGTAACACCTAGCTTCAGTGCACAGTGAACCAGTAACGCCTAGCTCCAGCGCAAATTGAACAAGTAACACCTAGCTTCAGTGCTCGGTGAGTCAGTAAGTATTGCCCTGATGAAGATGACAGACAGTCATCGAGACGTCGCTCTTGTTGAATATGTGGTTGTGTTCACGGTCACATTATATGATTTAACCCTACCGATAACTACTGACTTGGTGTTGTTGAACTTAGTTATCATATAATATACATACGTCAAATGTTTAACATAATACTTATTAATAGATGATTCAAAAGGACGTTTTTATTGACTGATACATTCTAATTTTAGTCTTGATATACTTTTTCAAGCAAAACTATACCTCTCACTGACTAGCAATGTTATTTTATTCACAACCAAGTATTTTATAAGGAACCGACGTTTCGACGACTGTCTGTCATCTTCATCAGGGCAATACTGACTGGTTCACAATGCACTGAAGCTAGGTGTTACTGCTAATAATGCAGTCACAAACGTAATGTATTGTTACATTAATAGTAACACCTAGCTTCAGTGCACTGTGAACCAGTCAGTATTGCCCTGATGAAGATGGCAGACGGCCATCGAAACTTCGTCGCCTTGTAAATACTTGGTTGTGAATAAAAGAACATTGCTATCCAGTCAATCACCAGCCTAAAGAAATTATTCACTCATTTCAGGTGTCTGAGTGGGGCTGTCCAGCTGAAGGTCGGGGCTATTCACCGAGGATTCCTCTGGCAGCTGCCAACAGGTATATATGAGAATGTTCTTCACTCAGTGACTTTAGAAAGGTAACAAAACACGAAACTCCAAATGTTCGACAACCACTGTACGTCTTGATCACGGAGTGACCAAGTCTCACGAGAGCACGAGACTACAATGTAGGTTGAGACTTATGTAGATCTTCTTGCCTCCCCCGCCTCCTCCCGTAGTAAGTAGTAAGTGCATGATCAAGATCAAGATGTACAGTGGACGTCGAAAATTTGGAGGTACGTGTGTTGTTACCTCTCTAATGTCACTGATTGAAGAATATTCTAGTAACTGGTAATCACACGTGACTGATATCGAGGTACATATCTTGAATCTTAAAACGAGATATCACACACGCGGCGTGGCAGCAGCTGCTTATGTTACACATAACGAACTGTCTCACCTACCCTTTGCACATATAGCTGCAATGTTGTTTAAAGATATCTAATGAGGATGCCTCAACTGGACTTGATGGTAACGAGTTCCGCTCTGCTATAGTTAAAGGGAATATGAATTTTTGGACAACTCAAGCCTTATTTGATAACTTTGGTAACTCAGATTTTAGTTTCAATGCCTCCCGATGGAAAGATTTTGTCTTTAACCACCCTTTGTTTGGCGCAAACGGTAGCGCAACCCCGCTGCTTCGCCATCTGGATCAAATTCCGTGGATCCGAAGGGCCCGCGTTCGAACTTCAGTGGTCGACTCGAGCTCGAACATGTTGTAAGGGATTGCATTCGTCATTTCGGATGGTGACGTATAGCCGGCGGTCCCGTGTATGAGGGAGCTTTGGACGTAAGCCTCAAGCGTCAAACCTCTGCACGTAAAAGAACCCAACACACTTATCGAGAAGAGTAGGGGTGACCCGGTGTGCTTGGCCAAAAACACGAGCGAAGCCGCATTGCACTACCACTAGCTACTTGAAAAATCATCATGCTTCACCTCAATTGAGGATGCCTGCTTTACCTTTTACCTTGTTTTGCAGCTACTACGTGGAGGCATGGTACCGCCACGACGCATCGGCCGGAGGAGACAGCGAGGCAGACAAACGCCTGTCCATGAAGATGTTCAGCACAAACTACGTGGGAGGGCAGAACCACCATGCCAGAAACGAGAAACAGAAGATCAAAATCACATCAACGGTCCACCGGGAGACACAGGTTAGCGGTAGTGTACAGGGAAAAAACGTCACTATTTAGAACCTCAGTCACAAACGTCGTGCGATCTTCGTGCGATCTCAAGCAGAATGCATTCTTGGAGTAGTCACACACGCATGTGTCCTGAAAAAAAATATTTATATCTTTATTTAAAACTCGAAATTTGACCTTAGTATGACTGCGTTTATCATATATGCTTGTCTGTGTAGGACGTACCCAACCCAAATGCTGTTTGTTATTTAATTGTTATTATATTTGTCACCTCTTGTTTCAAAGGTAATGTTTGGTATTAGCTACTTGCTAGAGTGTTTCACCTCTGCGTCCTGTATATTCTTATGTTGATTAAATATATGAAGTTCACATGAAGTTTAGTGCAAGTTCTTGCCCGTAGGCTAATTGCAAATACATTTAACATTAAAAGAACGGAAAGACAGTGAACATAAGTATTCTACAACTCTAGTTGACTGACACTAAATTCTAAGTTAATAGGTTCGACTTCTTTTTCCGAGACAGTGGAAGATGAATGATCCCACTTTTTCTGTAATGTGTTGGTTTTGTGAAGCTAATTAAGAGGAGAGTAGTTTTCTATTTGTCTGCAAACGTGGAGAAATTAGGGCGGAATTTGGTGGCCTCTTTAAACAGCTATTTTCTTTCATGGTCGAAGAAGGGGCAATTTGAAATAAAATGTACTTCATCTTCCACTGTGTTTGACATTTTTTAATAAAAAAAAACACTTCCAGTTCATCAGCTCCGGTGGTTCAGCATTCACCATCTCGCACGATGGAGTCACTTCCGCGTCCATTTCTGCCGGGGCTTCTGCCGGAGAGGTGAGTGTCGAACATTTCTTTGACATTTTTCATTCATCTTCCATTTCAGACAAACCTGGTGAGATGTATACTTTTACGTATTATACAGTACAAGTTGTGTCGTTTTACATGTTGAAGTTTACACCATCTTGATAAATTCCGGGCCGATGAATGAAAAGCTATCGAAGGAGATTTGAAAGTTGAGTACTAGCTTTACCTTAAAGTTTATGCTCTGTACTAACCTTTAAGCCTGTTATGTAATTTCATGCCCTTCATATAGTAATAACGTCAATGAAATTGAGAAACTATGCCCGACCTTTCAGTGCGATTTTTTGGCTTATTCTATAGACAAAACATCAACCCTTACAGTTGCACTCGATAACCTTTAGATGCTTCACATATGCCATGTTGTTTCTACATTGTTCTCAACATTGCGTTCAGCAAGAAACTCAAACCAAGACTAGGAAGGCCCGTGAAGGTCTCCTCAGTAGCCTAATAGATGACTGCAAGTTGTACTGAAATCAGAATATAAAAATGAAGACTCGTGTGTTAAAATATCTTAGAGAAATAGCAGCAAACAAACAATGACAATGGGGCAGGATGTACAAAGACATGCACTGATTTGGTTGTAAATTGTCGTCTAACCTTAGTTCTGTCGATTCACAACTAACAACAGTCAATATCATTATTATTATGTTTTTTTTCTATATCGAAAAAAATGTTTTAAAAGTGTTCGAAAATTTCTTTTTTTTTGAATGTTTAAAAAATGTTTAAAAAATGTTTAAAAATGTTTTTAAAAATGTTTTTAAACTTTTTTTCTAAAAAACTTTTTCTTTTCTATACTTAGAATGCTGAAATAGTTGAATTAAGTTCTCCATGAATTCATGACAGGTCCAGCAAGCCCTCCAGCCCATGTTTCAGAACCAGTGCCCAGAGGAGGTGGCCAACCCAATCGGGGCCATCACTAAGTACGCAACAGGCTTCGAGGATGGGAGAAACCCCATAACCGGAACAGTCGTAAGTAACAATTGATGTATGTAAATATGTACATATATTATGTAATGTGTATTTCACAAGTTCTAATGTAATGTGTATGTTATGTGTTATGACTCCAGGAAGAATAGTGAAGTTCACTTGTTTGTACTTCACTAAAAGAAGTCTTTTTAACAAGAAACAATAAACAGCTGAGGAACTGGGTTTAAAGGTTTTCAAAATTGATTAAGTGAACTTTAAGACGTATTTCCGTAGACTCTCTTACTAAGTTGGGGATCATAGTTGTTGTTTATTTTAATTGCATTTCACAAAATAACACAAAAACACAATACAAACAGAGAAAAAAAGTTAATAAGGAAAAAATAAACATACTCGTAAACATAAGCCATGGATCCAAAATAAGAAGTAAAGGTGGAAATTATAGTTTGGGTAAATGCTGCAAGATATTCAATGGAACGCATAGTAAACTTAAGTATTGAGTGTTCGTATCCCCTGGTTAACACGTAGACCATTGACTTCATGGCGTGGCGAGTTTTGGAGTGTGTAGTTTGCTGGTAGTAGTGCATTTATTTACATATATACCAGGACGTGTCCGGGTGGCTCAATGCAGCCGGGGGACCTCCCCAATTCAGTCTTGAACTGGGAGGGACCCCGCCTCCGCCACACCAGCCGGGCTCAAGTTCACTCTACTCTCTGATGGTCCGAGGGAAGCCTATACGTAGTAGTTGTTCCTGCACGCGATGGCCTGCAATGTTTGGAAGTGATTGGTGCGGCGGGAGCATTGAGCTAGTCTCTACCAGACTATCTACGCCAGGGTTTCACTTGCAGGCTCCCTAAACGGGCGAAATGTGATCTTCACTGTGGACTGACTCTACTGGCTAATTATTCCTTTTTCTGCCGAATTCTACGATTCATACGCCCGTAAGAGGGCCTGGAGGAGGCTAGCATTGAGTAACCGGGACAATCATGGTCGTGATTTGCTTACGAACGTTGTTTCCCATCCAGGTGAAGGCAGATGAGACGATGCCTTTCTGCGGCGGGAAGTCTCTGATGAATCCGACAACCGTGTACCAGGCAGACCCGGAGAACGATTTCTACCCAATCAAAATCTCCATTGAAAAAATGGTAATTTTTCAATTCTTTTGGGTGACAATGTGCTTGCTATCTTAAGCCCCTCTCTCACTGGACCCGTGGCACGCTGTTGACGTCGCTGCGTCCTTAACTGGATTTGTGTTAGCCTTGACTTTATAATGGGAATATCATTCAAAACGTACAAGTATGACCCAAAAGACAACAAAACACACAAAGCTTAAAAAGATTCGTTTTTTGTCGATGAAATTCGTTGAGTGCTTTGTCAACTCGATCGGCCGCAGCGACGCCGCCAGCTTGCCGCGGGTCCAGTGAGAGGGGGGGCTTTAAGCTATGCGAATGCGCGGAATATTGAATTTGAATAATAAGTTGGGTAATCAGGATGTAAAGTGTTTTAAGCGCACATGTGTCAATATTGGGTAATCAGGTGGTGAACCTTTCGGTCAAAGGTAGCAGCAAATGACTTTTGACCTCTTGACCTGTCCCTGCTGAATCCACCACACGGTTTGTGAAACTCTTGCCCCTATTTACTCTTCCTGTTGAACTGTTTACATCCAGATTCTAGTTTTCACATCTACAGAGTCAAGAGTATAACATGCCGAGTTTCTGTCCACAAAGAAGGTTTTTGGCCATGCCTCATCCGATGATCATTGGCACTTTTTGGAAAAAGTGTTTTTCAATCTGACCATGGATAAGCATTTAGCCTTTACCTGGCTACAGAGGTGGCTAGAAAGACACTGTACACATTGTTTGATAATTTTTTATGAAATGATTTATGAAAGTTTATGAAATGTACGCAGGGCCCCACTGTAAAGCAGTGTTAATCACTGAGCAGGTATACCCTGGGTTAACATGACAGAATTTAAAAAGAATTGTTCTTCTTCCAGGTCTGCTTTGCGTACAAAGGATCGTTGGACTCGAGGGTCTTTCTGCGCTACGATCATGGTTCTGATGCTGAAGCGGAGGCGTCTGGGTGGTTTGGTCCTGATGATCACGACAGCCTGGACTTCTCCTCGAGTGAAGAGTATGTTTATTGTTTATTTCAGGCTCAATGGCCCATATTGACAAACACATACATATCCGCAAACACATCTTTAAAATATTGCTAAATATTTACAGTTGGTTGTGTACCTAAAGAAGAGTAGTACCATCAGGCCACCACGCTACAGTATGTCCCACTCTCATTTTCTTCGTTTTCTTCTCTCACCTCACCTCACCTAAAATCTTCTTATTAGTTATTATTCGCATACTTATGATTTGTTTTTAACAGAGTTACTTCTAATCCAACAGAAGGAAACTGCTAATGTGTGACAAAATAAGTGCTGTTCCACCATATAAGATTGCGCATTTAATTGCACAGTCATTAGCATTTTCTCTCGTTGTTTGTTGAGAAATAAACAGTTCATTCATGATCGGAATAATTCCTTTCCAGATGGCAGAACACTTGCTTCGACTTCCAGGAAATCTTCGCCAGTGCCCGGCCAGACGCAACCAATGTCAAAGTCAAGGAGATGCGATTCCGGTCAGCAAGCGATGAATCTGACTTCTTCATCGACAACCTTTTCATTGGAAAGACTGAGCCGATGGCACCCGGAGGTAAATGCGGTGAAAGGATGATCATTTGTAACTATTAAATCTACCAAGAAGTAGGGGTTTTTCTAGAAAAATTAAACAAGAGGGAACACACACAGGTAAGGGAGCAAATTCTACGTATTTATGGAAGAATCCATCGCTGAGGGAAGGCTGGGCTGAAACAATTTAGATGACCCCATTTTATGTTCGTAGGATAAATATAGAATACATCACGGGGTATTCCCTAGCACCCGAGGTACCAGCCCTCCCGAGGGTGGGCTGGGACCGAGGCTGGGACGTCTGATCATTTCCAAAATCATATCCAGTTGCTTCAGTAACTCTTATTCGTATAACCTGGATGTGTAATCTTCATCGACGTAAAGAATGTTTTGTTCTTTGCAGATGTGGCAGGCAGCGTCCGCCAGGCGGCTACGCCCAATGATGTTCTCATCGATGAAGTCCAGGTGGAGGAAGAAAATGGAGGATACTCCGTCTCCTTCATTCCCTTCAACTGTGGATTCAACCTCCCTCTCATGGCATCTGATCAGGTACTTATACCTTTGATAGACTCATTGTGTTCAATATAACAAATGAAGATTCTAAATTTGTTTTTATATATCTTCATTTGTTATATTGATAAATGATGCATATCTAATATTCTTTTATTTAGGGCTTGCCTCAACACCTTTGTTATGCTTATTTTATTTATTTTGAATAAACAAATTAGAAAAATTAGAAAATAAATAGCTGATCAGGTACAGAATAGGAGACTATTCAGGTGCTTTTTCTGGGAAAAAATTGCAAGGGGCATTGCGAGAGAATGGAACGACCAAGTGTGGGGCTGGTGGTTTCCCTTTTTCAACAGTGTGTGGTTTCAGAGAGTTTTAAGTTAAAATAAGGCTTTCTGATGAGGGGCAAAATTACTTACTGTCAGACAGGTCACAGAAGACTGTGGCCGCATGTGACCTGATACCATCCTTGTTCAATCAGAATTGTATGCTTGTCAGAGGATCTCCAGGTTAAGTGGGTGCAGCGCCCCTGTTTCCCTCTTTAGAAAATCCCTGCTTTGTTTAGAGACACAGTCACAGAGAATAAGATCTATAACCTAGTTCATGGTTTGAGGTGTGCATGTGGAGTGTAATACATTGTGGGTACGGGTAATATATTCAACTTTGATATATTTCATATTCAAGCCACAATGCAATCACACTGCACATACACACTCCAAACCATGAACAAGCCTATTCAATCTGGCAGTGCCGTAGATTTCGGTTCAAAATGTAAGTTAGATTCTTGCATTAATTCACAACATTTTAAGCCTAACTTAGCCCCTCAGGCCAGTGGAAAAGTGGCATCTAAATCTGAAAATGATAGAAAACAAAAACACCATGAACAATGTTACATAATTTGTTTGGTGGAACAGTCAAGGATGTGTCATTTTACCTTTCAGGGTGGAGTGACCATCACACGAGAGCAGGCAGCCAGTCCCCCGGTCCAGGGCACTTTTGGCATCACCTTTGATGGCGAAACCTCCACAGGTACAATACATTCTACTTCTGTTAGATTTACATTGTAACAGTAATTGATTCTAAGCATCAACTTGGTCTTGACTGTGTCTTACTTTTGTTTCCTTTGGACTTCCTAAAAGTTGTCTACACCTAAGTTAAGCATATTGATTCATAGCTTCTGGTTAGAAACCTGCTGTTTGACCGATCTTGTTTGGTGTCACTGACGAAAGCTAGTGGATGCTACGTAGAACGTCTGACCGTTTCCAAATCTTATTCAGTTGCTTGAGTGATTGCTATTAAGCTATTTGGCCCATTGTAACAATTACCCAGCATGTTTCAAGCTATTTTCTCAAACTGTAAATGTTAACATTGCTCCTGGAAAAAATTGTTTCTGATGTTTTCTGATAAATCCTCCATGGTGGACTGACACTCAAAGACGATTCTTTCCAGGATGTTAGCAATAAGATTTAGTCAAATCTTTTAAAACCCTGTGATAATTTTTTTGATGACCTAGTGAAAGCTGAGGCTACGGAGGAAGAAATGGCCAACAAACTGAAACTCGACCTTGGCATTGAGGCGAAGGTGACCTTGGGCGGAGACTGTTCCGGGCAGACATGGGAAGTGGAGTGGGTCACTGCAGGAGGAAACCAGGCAGAGCTGGAGGTTTGATAAATTATCTTACAATATTATCATCATAGTAAAAGACCCCAACACTCTTATCGATAAGAGTATGGGTGACCCGGTGTGCTTGGCTAAAATGCGAGCTGTAGCTGCATTGCACTACTACATGTAGCTACTTGAAAATGTTTGTTTGTTTGTGGACAACATAATGAGATGCATAAGCTCTTGACATCGTGTTGACATCGCTAGATGTCCCCGTTCAAGGTTCAATGAGATGCTGTGGATGGTTCTGCATGATATTTGGTAGATATGCTAGGGGTCAGGAAAAGGAAGGTTATGTTCAATAATGGGCCTCCTAGTGGCTACCTTGCATCAGTTGGCCTCCTAGTGGCTAACTTGCATCAGTTGGCCTCCTAGTGGCTAACTTGCATCAGTTGGCCTCCTAGTGGCTAGCTTGCATCAGTTGGCCTCCTAATGGCTAGCTTGCATCAGTTGGCCTCCTAATGGCTAGCTTGTATCAGTTATTCATTGATAGAGGACAGGGACATTGCGAAGGAAGTTGAAACCCCTCTGTTCACGTTACAGTTGGATGGTAGCAGTCTGACAGGAGATGATGTGGCGATTGAGGTGAAGACCTTGGACGACGGCGGCCTGTGGTTCTATTCCATCCCCGGGAGCATGACTCGTACGGCGCATGACACTCCACAGGTGAAGGACCTTTAGTGACACATTGGTGAAGGTTAGACGGGGAGTTGGAGAAGCAATATATGAGAGACTGCACAATTCCGCCCTCAACAGAAAATGAGGTTTACGCATCAAATTTTCAGGCACTTGGGTAAACGCGCTACCGCCCACCCCGACAAACAACATTAGCTCCTAAAACAACAGGAGCTAATTTATTAATTAGCATACAGCCTTGTCTTGACTTACTATTCTATTGAACCATCTGAAATTGTCTTCATTTCATTAACATATCTGTTCAGAGTTTAGGTATAAAACCTGGTTCTGACAGAGTTTTCCTTAGTCACTGACGAAAGATAGCAGATGCTGTCTGAAACGTCGGACTGTTTCAAAATCTTATCCAGTTGCTTGAGTAACTATTTTTGGCGGACCTTTATTGACATTTAGACTCTTACAAGCTAAGTACAGGTCATGATGATAAAAGCAGAAGTACACTGTTAGACAACTTATAGTGATATAAGAATGTGAGCAATTTTTGTTATAATTAATTATTAATGATTATGATACGTAGCGTAGATTTGAAAAATGTCAATGTTGGATTATCTGATATACAATGTGAATAATGTCCATGATGATTGTTTATTTATTTATTTATTGGTTTGGCTGTTCAGGACACACAGCCAGGGCTGCCTAACTAGTCTAGGGTTATTACAAAGGGCTAGCCCTGCTGACAAAGACAAGACATCACAATGGACGGCATAACGAGCTATTAATAACTAAAATATTCTAAATACATGTACATATTAAGAACTATCGTACATAAATGATTAAAAAGATAAATAACGTTTTGTTTCAGGTGGAAGTGAGCATCAATGGCATTCCATCACGCTGTGAGGGAGGCTGTGGGTTCAGCTGGGCAGCAGACAGGACCCCTACCGTAACCAGCATCTCGCCTCAGCAAGGTACCGGAAGTGATTCAGATTCAGTTTTATTTCTCATGACCTTGCATGTGACAATTTCATAGAAATATGCACATGAAGTGTATCATCATTTACAAAAACATTACGAGTTTAAAATAACATTGCTCGAACAGATTGAAATAAGGCGCCAATCCAAGTTTCTCTTATACATAAACAACTTTAACAACTTGACAGTTCTAGCAGTTGAGATTACATTAGTGGCACAGTACAATAAAAAACTTGTGTCAACAGTCAGTGTGGTAGAGCAGTTTTGATGCTCGGGGAATAAAGGAGCTCGAGAGTTTATGTCTCCTTTAAGTGAAGAAATGTTAGCGGTGGTTTTATGGTCGCGTTTTTTTGCGGCGACCGTTTCACGACAAACTTAAACCACCACAAACATTTTTTCCAATACTGTAGCAGTATGTGACTATAGCTCTGAGGCAAACTTAAAATTACCGCAAACACTCCATTTTCGCCTTAGCGCGAAATAGAAACCATGTGAACTCAAATGCTTTTACAGTATTCATTCCCATAAAGTAACCAGGGATCTCTCTTAAAGGAAACCCAAGCAATATCAGGGTCCTAAAATTGGATTTTAAAAGTCAATTTATTTACTAATAGTCATTTCTACACATGATTAGTTCAAACAACACTATCACAATGTATAGCGACATCCATGATGCAAAAATATGATGTCAGTGTGATGTGAGAACTCACTGAAAATCGTCCTGGGGGTTTTTGTTGGCTCGCAAAACTAAGGGGATCATTGTATGGCTCGTTCTTGCGCGGTTTTGAAATGCTCAATGTATGAAGTTATTATGCAAATGTGCTGAACACTGTTAGGAAATGTCACTAGCATATTAAAGATTTCAGCTTTTTTTTCATTTCCATTTTTTCGGCCCTACTATTGCTTTGGTTGCCTTTAAATCCCAGGAGTCAACAAGCTTTGGTAGTATTTGTTGATCTCCGGAATTTGAAAATCACCATTGACTCGAGCGTTTGGCCATCATTCACAGTGTGGCTATCATTCAAGGAGATAGAAGTCTGCTTTAAAAAGTTGTCAGTAACTCTTGTAGCATCGAATGGCCGAGTCCACGCTAGGCCACGGATTTAATTTCTGGCCCTCCTGGTTAGACATTTTACACGACTTTCCTCACTCCACTCAGGTGTAGAACGTACCTGACTCCAGTTTGGGAGGTAAAAGGCAGTGGAAGGAGAGGGTTGGGCTCTGCCTTCCAATACCATGTCCTAGACACAGTGATGTAACAACCCACTGCGCCTACGGCCCCAAAGGACCTTCACTGTTACCAATAACTCCAACTTAATCTTCCTCCATGCAGGCACTGGTGGGACAGAGGTTACGATCACAGGGACTGGCTTCAGCGCAAACTGCGAAGACCTCAGGGTGAGGATCGGCCGTTCGGAGGATACGGAAGAGGGGGTGGCGTGCACGCCCAGCGCTTGTACGGAAACCTCCATCACATGTACAGGTTAGTATTATCTTTGTATAACAGTGGGGATCAACCTCCACTAACTGACCAGCGCGTTGATTTCCCAAGCCGTGCAGATCGGGATTGGGGCGGGTTCTAATCCCGGGAGCGGCATACTCGCCCCTTTGGGTTTTTACAGTGGTTCCCACGCCGGCCCTGTGAGTAACAATCAGATCACACATCGATGTCACACTCGGAGACTCTGGACGAGTCTTGAAAGAAAAGGAGGAGTAGTATAACAGTGGGGATCAACCTCCAATAACTGACCAGTCTAACTGATCCGGACCTTTCAGCCTAGTGGTTAGCGCGTTGGATTCCCAAGCCGTGCGGATCGGGATTGGCGCGGGTTCTTATTCCAGGAGCGACATACTCGCCTCTTTGGGTTTTTACACTTGTCCTGATGATGATGGTTGTTTATTTGCTTCCGGAAATCAATGGGAAGGTGAACTAGTGGAGAAGTAACCATAATGCATGTTGCTGTGGTGGTTGAAACTTATCCTGATTAATCGTGCTTATAGTAGCCGCCCCGTAACCTGTCAGCCCCTAGGGGAGGGGCCATTATAGCCCCGGACAGCTGGAGTTTAGGTTGTACAGACTAGTTGAAACTGGTCTAAGTGGAAAAGACCTGACAGAGATGATATTTAACCGAGAAAACTGGAAGCGTAGCTTTGTATATGCTTCAACTCGCTGAGTATGATCATGTATGTATGGTGGTTGAGTGGTTAATGGCTCCACTCATCGACCAGTTAGTGAAAAGGGTAATGTGACCTTTTGAATGAGACTTTGGAAATTTTCCTATGGCCCGCACATTGAACCTAGCACTGTGCATAGATTATAAAGTTGAACTTTTAGTGTCAGTAATACTTGCTTAGACCTATGGCAGAGTCTTAAATTAACCCTCGTCCTACCGACGTTTTGTATGCAATTTATTCAATTAAATTTGATTTCTTAATCAGGTCGTTTTCCCTTGACTTTTTCTGCGCTGCGGTGGCATTGTTACCTCCAGTGCGTTTTGCTGCGGTGTGATGCGTTCAGCTGAAAAATACCCCCAAACCATACATAAACATGACCCTCATACAGCCTCTGTATAAATGTATAGAGCCTACATATAGGTTTCCCGCAGGACAAGGGTTAAAAACTTTCTGTCAGGATTGTGGTGATCCAAGTTTCATTCTGGTTCCAGCTGGAAGTGGCGGACAGGGAAGTCAGCGAGTGAAAGTAAAGGTGTTGCCTCGCGGAGACGACCCAGGTGCCAACCCTAACGGGAAGGCTTCTGGAGACGTGTCCTTCGCCTACCTGGGTGACATCACCAGCATCAGCCCAACAACCAGTGGGCTTGGAGGTGAATCAGCTATTATTATTACAATGCCGTGTGTGTGTGTGTGTGTGTGTGTGTGTGTGTGTGTGTGTGTGTGTGTGTGTCTGTTGGCCGTGTGTGTGTGTGTGTGTGTGTGTGTTGTGTCTGTTGGCTATGTGTGTGTCTGTGTGTGACTGCTGAGTGTGTATGTGTATGACTATTGAATCTGTGTATGACTGTGTGTTCACTTTGTGCGACTGTGTGTGTGTCTATCTGTGTGTGTGTGTGTGTGTTGTACGTGTATGACATTGTGTATCTGTGTTAGAAAGCTTTTTTTTCCTGTAGTTTCTTGAGCTCATTTGACATTCTTGCAATTCTCCCATCAGGTGGTGTCCCGCTGACTATCTCAGGAAATGGCTTTGCGGATGATGACAACCCCAAAGTTGGTGAAAACGATTGTCCCGTTGTATCCCGTTCCGACACCGAGATCGTCTGTATGGTCCCATTTGGGGTGAGAAAGCAATTGTTTTGGTTCTAGGATATTGGGGATCCTTTTTACACAACCAGTAAATCTCACCTGCTGATGTTTCGGTGTCAGTTTTGTCAGACACCTTCTTCAGAGCTTCTGACTTGAGTACTGCTTCTCTGCTACGCTCTTAAGCCATGTCATTGTTTATAAAGAAAGTTTTATTTAATTGCATTAGTTCATGCCCATGGGCTGATTGCAAGTACATAATCAATTTGTGAAGATGTAGGAAAAAAACATACATTGTACATGTGACACTATATCTAGACATGCTGGGTTTGACTTCTTTTGTCTTAAGGTCATTTTGCGAATGTGATGTCAAACCTAGACCCTCAAAGCCTTTTCCTCACTTTTTTTGCCATGCACTGTGCTACCATTATAGACCCCTGCCGCGGAGGAACTGGCCAGGGGTGTGAACCGCTATTGCTATGTTGATTTGATTATGTGGATGACATCATCCAAGAACCCCAAAACTGATGCGAGCGTGCAAATGAAAATAAAGTTTTCAAACAAAAAAAGTTGCCTTCATTATGAAATCTACATGGTCAGGTTGAAAACATAACTTAACACACAGAGAATGGTAAACAAAAGAATGGATTCTTCAATTTTGGTTTGAGTTTGGTATTCTAGACATTAGTATCCGTCTTCCGAAATATCTTTTTGCAATTTACCGCATATATTTACTCATCATCTCCATGAAAAATGGAGATATAGTTTTGGGTGTGTCTGAGTGTGTGCCCGTGTGTGTGTGTGTTTCCGGATTACTGTAAGCAGCATAACTCAAGAACCTCTGTACGGATTACGATGATATTTGGTATGTGGGCGGGTGTTGTGAAGCCAAAATTCAAGGTCGATGTTGGGCCCCCTGGTATGTGACCTTGGTACTGCAGCAGATTTTTTCTATCTCTTGAGTGGTGTAGGTTTACAGCTGCTTTGCATGATTTACCCTATGATAGAAAACTTTTTTTTTGGTTTGAACTGTATGAAAATTGATGCGCGCGCGGATGTCATCCTTATAATAGAATCAACATGGCCTAATGTAACGGCTCACTTGAAATGTCTTATGCACTGTCAATCTGGCTTTGCTAAACTACTCTAAACTGATCTAATCTACTATAATGAAGAGAGTCAAAAGTTACGGGTGTATGTGCAATCCCAGGCTGGTGACGATCTCGCTGCAGGGCGCTGCCGCGAACTCCAGGTCAGACCGGAAAGTCGAGTTGCATCGACGTGGAGTGGGGGTCCTGGGAGCCTTGAGTACGCTGCTGTAGATGCACACCGCATTCTTGTAGTCCGTGTAGGTACAGGTAGAAAGGGAGAAAGGCGTGCGGTGAGGAAGGACCGCTCGTGGAACCTCGTGGATAGGTTATTTGGATCACGAGAAGAAACATGGCTGCCAAAATCACGGGATAAATAAATAAACGTGTGTTTGTGATCTGTAGTCATCTGCAGGTGCTGTGGACGTCACGGTGAGTGGGTCAGACGTGCTGACTAGCTCCGACCAGTTCACTTACGACGAGGCTCTGAGTCCGATCATTGCAACCTACTCTCCTGAAGAGATCACAGTGGCAGGTAGGAAGTGATCAAAGTAGTACTGCGTACCGGTACTGTACCGTAAAAACTGATTAGGTACAGGTCGAAAATACTGGATCATGAAGTACCGGTACTGTACCGATATAAATTCACACCAAGTATGTGCTTATTTGAATGATCTCATGTTATCATGCAACACCAAACGTTACCAAAGTGACACATTGGAACAGCGTAACTAATATGCAACAGATCATTCAGGCAGGCGGGATGTTTTGACAGCAAGGCCGAGGGAGTTTGGTGGTAGGAAACGTACTTATGTCCTTTGAATAAAGATACTGACATCGATTATTGAAGAAGTTCAGAAGAACACATGTTAATTTTTTCAAATTGTTCAGGCACAGGTACAGGAACAGGACCTGTCCCTAAACCTCGGTACCTGTAGCTGATGTTACGTTTAGGTACGCAGCACTAGATCATAATGATATCAGGGGTTTGTCTAGAAAAAAACTTGCAAGGATAAGCATTGTGAGGGAGCTGAGCAACTAAGTGAGGCGATGGTGTGGAGGAAGAGGCATTTGAGTGCAGAATTCTGCATTTGAGTACTGAATTCTGCATATAATGTGTTGTTTTTTTCAGAATTCTGGATTTGGATGCAGAATTCTGGATTTGGATGCAGAATTCTGGATTTGGATGCAGAATTCTGGATTTGGATGCAGAATTCTGCAGATCCTGCATGTGATTTGAAGAATTCTGAACTCAAATGCAGAATCCTGCAAAACTGACCTACTGATGTTACCTACGTCATTGTAATAATGCGCTTTGACATATTCTAGAAAATCAACTTTCCCTGTCAAACTATACCATTATAATCACAGTTTTCCGCATTTATAGTTTCACCTGTTATGAATATCTAGAACAGTCATGACAATAATGCCCTTAATGTTCAGGAGGAGAGACGTTGACACTGGAAGGCACGGGTTTTGGAGATTCACCGGAACTCACACTGGATTGTGACAGTGAAACGGTGAAAGTTGAAGGTAAGAAATGCAGCTCTAAGTTTAGTCTCATGATCACGCCTTTTTACTCTATCTCAGTTCCTGAGGATTGTAAAGGCACGTAAGTTTGTGGCAATTTGATGTTCGAAGTTTTAGCTGTAACCGATCATTGTCTGGGAACTTAAAACCACCTTGAAAATTATCCTTCTATCTTCTGCCCACATGGCGCCTTGTGTCAAACGCAAACTAAAAACCACCGCGGCCGCAAACCTGACTCATTTTCTTCTCACCATGAAATTAGACCCCGGAAAACTTCAATGCATTTACAGTGTTATCTGCATGTTGATAACTTTGTCTTACTTCTAGTTCTCTCCAAAAGCAGAACTAACCAGTACTTATTTACAAGTTCATTTCTAGTCATTGTAAATAAGTACCGGTTAGTTCTGCTCAGTTCATCTTAGTGACGCTGAAGAAGTCAATGATGGATGTCACTCGAAACGTCCGGAAATAATATCCGTAATTTATCCAGTAGTAGAGTTTGAACTGTATGTTAGCATTGTTTAACCTTCCACTTCACAAATTGTTGCCCCTGACAGCCAGTGTTACAGAGACTGGCAGCGTGACGGCCACCCTGCCCCCCCTCAGTCCTGGAGAGTGTGACATCCTCCTGTTTGTGCCTGGCAGTGGCTATGCAATGGTAGAGGACAATACAAGGAAGAGGGCTGCTAATGGAAGGTATTGACACTAAAGAGGCTCCATGTAAGATTTTGGTTGCGAGTCTGAATTCTGCAGAATTATGAGAACTGTTGTTCAAAGACAGTCGGTGCATAGGTCACAGCAGCTACTGACCTTTGATCATCTTATCCTTTACACAATTATTTGAATGACGGCAGGAGGGTTATAATAAGTTCCAAACTGAAGTGTAAACAGATGAGTAAGTGTAAACTTTGGTCGAGATTACTGCAAATGTTTTATTTTTCATCATCATTTGAGGGCAATGAAGTATTGTATTTGTAACTGTTGCAGCTACATATAAAAATCTCAGGAAAAGAAGAAGATTTGAAAAATAACATCTTCCTGTATTCCAGGTTTAAACTTCCCCAAGTCAATGTGAACTTGAAGGTGACCGGAATGGATCCATCCATGGGCTCGCTATTTGGGGGTACCGAGGTGACCATTTCGGGAGAAGGGTTCAGTGAGGATACCGCAGATGTCAAGGTCAAGTTTGGTGACACTGACTGTGAGGTGAGTAAGACCCCATTTACTCCCTATCTCAAATACTGTGCATGTAAATCATAATAGAGAAATGTTCGCGGTGGTTTTATGTTCCCGGTTCTCGAGGTCAACACAAACTTAAAACCTTCGCAAAATTTTGGCCCACCTATGACTGTAGCACTACTATTGTTTCAAACACGAACTTAAAATCACTGCGAATACTCCATCTTCTCCCTACTGTGAAATAAAAACCACATGAACTTAAATGCACTTACAGTATCTTGATGGAGCTTTGTAATGCTTCGGTCACATTTCAAAGCCGGGGCCCGGCCGGGCTGTTTGAGAAAACAAAGAATAAAAGACGCATATCAAGGATATACATAACGTATTGTAAGGAATAATTTTTCAAAAATGGAGCTTTGTAACCGAGATTGCAGGAAATGTTTATTAAGCATACCCACATCCTCCATGGGTTAATTCCAAATTGTAATAGGAAAAAGATTTTGTTTTTAGAATATAGGATTTTCCTGACTTTGGGCAAAATTGGGATAAAGAAGTTGAAGTTGAAAAGTATAATCTTAGTATCAAATAAGTTATCAATTGGCAAACATATTAGTATACAGTAAGATATACAGAATGTAATTTTTTGAGTTATGATAAGAAATTCAAACCACTGGTTTTGAAAAGGTGCTGACCGGTTTTAAACTACTTGTTTCCCTAAGTTCGTGGGGTGTCCCTGTGGTGGCTTCGTCACCACATCTGGTTCAAATTATGAGGAGCCAGAAGGCCCGAATTCGCGCCCGTGTAGGACACGTCTTGATAAGAGGGGCTTTGAGTCATACCAAAGACTTTATAAAAATGGTACATACTTCTGAAATAGTATGGAAGTTAAACACACTCCACTACAGTGTTTGCACCACAGTGTCGCCTTAGGGCTACGAAACGGAGATGGGCACTGCCCTATACACCTTAATGGTGCGGGAGGATTTTAACTTTTAAACTTTTTTTCCCTAGGTTCTGACCAGTTCTGCTGATGAGATAACATGCAGGACAGAAAGCACTGCAGCAACCCATACTGTCAACAACGATGGCTCACATCCAGGTAGGGCCATGCTGATTTGATCATATGGATGACATCCGCACGCAATTTTCCTCCATTTCATGATATACAAAAAAAGGTTTTCTAACATACTGTAGACCGTGCAAAGCAGCTAACAAACTGAGCAAATATATGCTGTAATTTGCAAAAATATTTTTCGGAAAATGAATACTAATGTCTAGAATCAAAGAGGAAGATTTGAAAGACTAAAAATGGAGAATCTTTTATTTAGTACACCATTCTCTCCGTGTTTAGTCATTTGTTCAACCTTCCAGACCACGTAGATTCCATAATGAATTCAACGTTTTGTTTTGAAAACTTTTTTTTATTTGCACGCTCGCATCAGCTTTGGGGTTCCCAGAGGATGTCATCCATTATAATCAAATCAACATGGCCTAAGGGGAAGACCATGAGGGATGGTTGGGGGAGGGAGGGGGTATTAAGAATGTATCTGTCTGTAATTGAAATTTGTAAAATTTGCTCAAAGAATCAATTTTGAAACACCAGTCCTGAAAAGCAAACTTGCTTAACAGACATTTCATTTTTTGCTTCTAAAATCATATCATGTTGATGTTCCATGAGAACAATGATACATGTACTAAAACCACATAATATATATTATGCCTTTTCTTTATCTCAGCAATTGTTCTTAGCATCAAGATGTGATGTTTCATATCCTTGACTGTAAATTCAATTAGTAATTAGAATTTACAGTTGAAACAATGCAGTATTACAGTAGTAATATATTGGAAATGTATTAGTCGCAGTGTTGCACTGGAGATGTAAATGTTAAAACGGCAAAAATGAAACCACCCCTTAAGTTTCAAGAATTACATGTATAGTAATCAAGGATTTTTTGTTGATTTTGCAGAGTTTGGAACTGGCTTTGCTTGGGACCCTGCTACACTCACAGTAGCAGTTGGCGATACAGCAGTCTGGGGCTGGACAGCAAGTGGATCTGACACCAAATATGGCGTCCATCAAACAACTGATTCAACTGGGGAGGTTCTTGCTGGCTTCAGCAGTGGGGAACAGACAAGTTCAGGTGAGATTGAAAGCTTTGCTCCCTTTGTTTCCTCCCAAACCCTACAGTCCTTTGGCCGCACAAGGGGCAATTGTCGTATTGAGGTCACCTGCGCGCCGAATGGCAGTCAGTACAGACCCTTGCGATCTAGCCCCGCCAAATGTGAGCTCCTCGCAATTCAGCCCCTGGCTGCAAAGAGAGAGTAGTTGGCCCACCCAATAATAACAATAATAATGATAAAGGAGGTTGTAGGCTATGGCTCAGTTTACACAATGCATAACTCACCGGGAGAAGACTGTGCATTTACACACAAGTCTATGTGACTTGAGTCTGACTTGATCAAGTCGAGTCCGAGAAAAGGGCACTTGAGTACCCTAGATTTATGTTTACACAATCCAAAATCGACTCTGGACAAGTTTTCTTGTTGCATTCTTGCAGCTGCTACATACTATAACAGACTGCAGTAGTCCAGATGGACATGGTTCCGAAAACTGAAGATTAACACGTGTGTGTGTGCTCCTTTTTCAGGTGCCTTCTCGTACACCTTTAAGGAAAAGGGTTCCTTCTTCTACACCAGTGGATGTGTTGATCTGCATTGTGATATCAAGATGCTTGGAAGGGTGGATGTTGTGGATAGAACAGATGTCACCGAGGCCTTGTCGCTGAAAGTGCACGGATGGGAGGCAGAACAACGCCCAAATGATGCATCGCGTAAGCGGAGATCCAGTGGTAAGCATTCCTGATTTTGGACATTGGTGATTGTCTAAGTTTTGATCCTGGCCTAATAATCAACCTTTAAAAGTCTGAAATCTAGACTACGCACTGATTTTCCAATAACTTAAATTTACTGTCATCACTTGAAAGTTCATCTGAGTGTGTTGGAAGGAGTCATTTTTTGTACAAAATTTGGGTAAGTTCAATTTTTTGTGTTTGAAATTACAGTAACTTTGTTACAGAACATTTATTGTCCTTTGTTGAAGGAGAAAACACCTCAAACATATTGAATTCTTCAGTTATGACCAGAAGCTACATGTATAAGTGTTCCTAATATTGCTTGGGTTTTCATTAAAAACTGTGACGGATTTTTTTACCTTTCCAGGATCATGCCCAGGTGGAACAGGCTCCCTGTTCGACTGCTCCGGAGACCCACCTGCAGCACCTGAAGGCGCTGTCTTTAGTTTCAGCTTCCTCGACTGCATGACGTCAGAAGTCAGCTCAGTCAGCAACTCCCAGGGCACTGCCGGGACCGTCCTGACCCTCCAGGGGACGGGCTTCAGTACCCAGGCTTGTGAGAACGAGGTTCTCATCGGAGAACACCAGTGTGAGGTGGAGACTGCGTCGGCCGACACGCTCACGTGTCGGGTTGCCACCGGTAACGACATGCCCGTGGGCACAGCCCTTCCCGTCTCGCTGGATGTCAAGAACCGCGGGGAAGCCCTGATGGCTGCTGGAGGCAAGTTCGCTCTCCTGCCGGCCGTCACGTCGTTGTCTCCGCAGCAGGGCTCTACGGAGGGAGGAACGACCGTCGCGATTTCCGGGTCAGGGTTCACCGCGGGGACAGATGGCACCGCGGTCATGATCGGGTCGTCCGGTTGTGATGTCCAGTCCGTGTCGTACAACAAGATCATCTGCACGACTCAGGCGGCGTCTGCTCTGACCAGGGATGTGGTGGTGACACAGGGCGGCTCCCTCAGGGCAGTCTGTGACGGGGACTGTCAGTTCAGCCACAGGGTAAGAGTAGGAAGTTGGAAGGCAGGTACCGTAGCGGGGACTGAATTGCATGTGCTGATCAAAATCAATATTAAGTCACACAACTATGTGTTTCAGAAGAGTCACACCTTGAGCACGTACATGTAAGAGAACCCACCACATCTTTCAAAACAAGTAGGGGCATGCTCCGATGTGATTGGATCAAAACATTAAGGCCTAAATGGAGTATGGATTTTCCCGAGCAGCCTTCGTAACCCCTGCTTCTCCTAATGGGTTGTTGCTTGTCTTGAGCATTGATGTTTCTGACCTAGGGTGAAGAGATGCTGCTACAGTAACAATTAGTTCAGTGAGTAGATGAATGGCCCCCTACGGCCCACTGAGCTCTAAAAAAAAACAAAAAAAAACAATTTATTATCAATTTGATTGTTACAGCAGTCATCAGCTTTACCTTAATTCTTAATTTATTTTTTCCCTGTTCTTTCTTAAAAAGGATTCTTCAACACCAAGACTAGTAAGTATCCAGCCGGACACCGCATCTGGAGCCTCTAACGTCTTCACCCTTACTGGAGCGCTCTTTGGAACAGACGTGGACGCTGTCGCCGTGGAGATCGGAGACACGCCTTGCGACGTCACCGCCATGACGGACGGCTCCATCACCTGCACGGCGGGGGCCCTCGCTGTTGGCAGTAACGCCGTGAGCGTGGTAAACGCACTCGGCAGTGCTACATCCTCCCTCACCGTGGCCAGTCAGGCACAGATCGACAGTTTCTCGCCACCTTCCGGCAGCATGGCAGGTTTGTATGTTGGGAACTTGGGATGCATAACCTTAAAAACCATTTGCTATCCGACCCCTCCAACTTTTTAATCTCAATTTGCCGTTAGTCTGATTTTCATTTTGTATCATTTCTTAACATGTGATTATTGATTTGTTGTATACTTATTGATGTTTTTATGTAATGTGTTCCATTATTTGCTTCTATTGAAGTGTATTAGAAATTGGTTATATCTATGGTTTTCTTTATGGTTGTGTTTCGTTATTATCATTAGTTAGTTTATAGGAGGAGGGCTAAGAAAAGCCTCCCGGGTTTCCCCCTCCTCCTGCACTATTGTTATATTTTGTATATTCACTTGCCTCTGTTTTTCTATTTGTGCGAACAAACAAACAAGCAAAATTACTTTCAGGTTCGGGGCCAGAGATTTAGGTGTAGGTCCAGATGTATTAGGTCCATGGCATATGCGTTAAACGAACATGATCTCTATTGCCAAAGGACAAACTAAGGATATCTAAGACCCCGTTCATATTAAGCCTATCATAGCCGTTTGAATTAATTCAAAGATTTAAACGGTTAATTTAGCCGGCTATCTTTGCCCAATATGAACGCAAATAAACCAGGTTAAATAAGGGTTTTACCAGGTTGAATTGAAACCACCTCAGGAGATCATATAGTACAGTCATATCACATCTGTATCTATATAGCCGGTATAACCGCCGTTCGGCGTAACACGCCAGCTTAGATGAGATATTACACACTGTGTCATTTTATCTGTCACAGGAGGTACAGTTGTCACATTCACTGGGAATGGATTTGGAGAGGACATGTCCGTCACCTTGGGAGATGGAAGCGAGTGTACGATCGACGGTGATATCACAAGGACCAGCTTCTCGTGTGTTACTCCTGCAGGTAAATTGTGTCTATTACCTGTACCTCTATTGCTTAGCTGGTACAACTGCTTTTTCAGTGCATGCATTTGGATTTTACTGAGTATAATGCACTTGACTTGTTACACCTACATTTGTAGGTTTGAAGATCTAATTCTTAAGTTAAATGTTGTGAAAAACCCAACCTACGATTTCTGGTGATTATGAATTGAACTAGAGAAAAGTTGTGCTGCATAGGCTGTGCTTTTAATACATTGCATTTGAACATAGATTCAGAGAGGAAAATGGAAAATTAATGTACAACTCACTTTGTAATTATCAGGGTCAGACTGTTGCTTGGGAGGTGTGTTCAAGTATTTATGGAAGGTGTTCAGCACCAAGGACAGGTCATATTGAACACTGTGCTTTCAGTACCCTGCATTTTGATGTAGTAGTAGACAGAGAAATGGAAGTACACAACTTACTTTGTAAAAATGGGGTCATACTGTTGCTTGGAAAGTATGTTTATGTTCTTTTGGAAGGTGTTCAGCACCAAGGACAGGTTGTCTCTGTCTAAAATATGTTCATTGCTAGATATACATTGATCTATGTGAGGATTGTATTCAACACAAGCATTATGGCCATACAATCTATAGACATTTTGCAGTTGCTGTACATTGGTACTGTATGTTGTATCACAAAGACTCAGAGTTTGCCAAGGACATTTCAGTGACTTCAGTGGTAGAACACAGATGATGACATGTAATGTTACAAAATGCAATCATGTAGTCACCATCATGTTTCTCCATTTTCTCCCAGCGACCCAAGATGGCGACCACACCGTTCAGTTGTCTGTAAGCTCCAATGGACAGATGTACCCCGCACAAGACTTCACCTATGCAGCAGACCACACTCCTGTTGTCAATAGTATCTCCCCATCCGAGGCTACCGGTGGGGATACACTGACCATCAGTGGGTCCGGGTTTGGTGGTGTCTCAAGAAGGAGAAGAAGAAGTTCCTCTGCAGATGTTTCTGTCACTGTCGGTGATTCTCCTTGCCCGTTGAGTTCGTCTTCGGACACTGTACTCAGCTGTGTTCTTGCGGAGAATGTTGCGGGCAGCTACGATGTGAACGTGATGGTTGCAGGGATGGGGCTTGCAACTTCATCTGTAGCCTTGAGCTACCAGCTGTCCTTGGACAGTGTACAGCCAACATCAGGTACAAACATTTAGTCACTGACTGACTGACTGACTGACTATCTCACTCACTTACTCACTCACTCACTGACTGATTGACTGATTAAGTCACTGGCTGACTGACTGACTGACTGACTGACTGACTGACTGACTGACTGACTGACTGACTGACTGACTGACTGACTGACTGACTGACCGAGTCACTGGCTGACTGACTATCTCACTCACTCACTCACTGAGTCACTGGCTGACTGACTGACTGACTGAGTCACTGACTGAGTTGCTGACTGACTGACTGACTGAGTCACTCACTCACTCACTCACTCACTCACTCACTCACTCACTCACTCACTCACTCACTCACTCACTCACTCACTGAGACGATTTTGTAAGATTTTGCTGTTTTGTAAATAAAAGAATTCCAACAGTTGTGAATTTATGAGTGTCCCTTTAAAAGATATAAATTGAAAGAAAATCAAATTTTGGAAAAGATTGATAAATCCAGGAATCTTGCAAAGATTTTTTACTATAATTGCAGATAAGATGATCCTGCCGAAAGCTTCCTTTCAAACTTCAAGTTACAAGCATGTGAATCCTACCACAAAGGCAACAAGTGGCAGTAAAGATAAACATGTATCGTAAGACATACATGTACAGGATACAGTAAAAATAAACATGTATTGCAAGACGTACAGGATACAGTAAAGATAATGTTGTAAGAGCTATGCTGTCCTGACGTAGCTTTGCTCTCGTCCAACAACCTGCTCTCTTTGTTACAGGAAGCTTGGGAGGAGGACTCACTCTGACACTGGGCGGAAGTGGGTTTTCTAGCAGCACTGTTGCTACCGTTTGTGGTGAGCCCTGCCCAGTCAGCAGCACCGGACCTTCACAGATAGAGTGCACGCTGCCAGCTAATAATGGTTAGTGTCGCTGTGAAAATGTTACAAGGAAACTCCCTCGTTTGGCATGTGTAAAGAGAATGTGTTGTAGAAATCAAGAGACGAACACAATGTGAGGTAATCATGCGAGCACCGGGAGGTGCTGCACCAGTACCTGGCGGTCCAACAGAACAAATTTGTGGCTTCAGGGCCCGCTGGTACTACTCCCCCAATGGGCACTGGCGCAAATGGGACCTACATGTAAGTGTTAGTAGGGTCGATAAAGACATGTCTACTCTTGACTCGTATGATGTTTGCTACATTTCAAGGTTTAGACATTCTTAAAGCATTGTGTGTATTCCAGGTGAAAACAAAGATGAAAATTTGACTCAGGCCTTGTTTAAAGTTCATTCTGTGCTACAGGAGTATTCAGTGCACCGCCATGGTAATTTCATGGTGGTTTTATCTGTCAAAGTTGCCATCCTCTTGCCCGTTAGACGTAGTTTGTGATTTTATTAATTGTGAAACCAGGGGTACCTGAAAAACAGGCTTGCCTGAGAGTATTTCCCAGTATAAATAAGATAAAATGAAAAAATAAAATGTCATCCTTGTCAGGCTTGAACTGATTTGTACTGGTACATTATTGGTACACCATGGTTCAGGTGTTTTGGACCTGTATCAAATTGATTGTACCGGTACACAGCTCTCTATATATATATAAAATAACTTTATTGCAAGTTCATGCCCGAAGGCTAATTGCAGACAAACAAGTACACGTACATGGGAATACATGGGAATCAAAAATAGTTATCTAGACTACTGTCAAAGTTCTAAGTTAACTAAAGGTTGACTATGGTTGGGTTTGACTTCTTTTTTGAAGGCAGTGGAAAATGAAGAGACCCACGTTTTTCATCGTAAGTGGGTTTGTTGATTTTAGTAGTGATATGGATTTTTGTAAGCTATTCAAATGGTAAAAGCTAGTTGAATTAACGGAAGCTGTTTTATATAAATCGTTTCTTTCGGCCTCATATAGAGGGCATTGGCAAATGAAATGTATTTCATTTTCCACTGCGTTCATTGTACAAAACTTACACATTCTCTAACTGTGTGTATTCCAGGTGGCTCTGCCCAAGTTGCCTGCGATGTGGAAGTTGTGGACAATGGTATCACCACGTCGCTGGCCGCTGCGTTCACCTACGACAGTAGCCTGACCCCCGTCATCGACTCGGTGTCCCCCAGCCTGGGCGGCACCGCAGGAGGAACCCCCATCACCATCACAGGGAGTAACTTGGGGTAATCTGTTCATCATCATCATCATGTTTCATATCAAATTATCATCATGGAAGCTCATCTTTGTATACACTGCTAAACTTTCTTCCAACACTCAGGTATACACGGATCAAATTTTCAACGACCACTGTTGCCTTCCTAAGGATCAATAAGGATTGATCATTATAATGATTGATCCTGACAAAGGCAACAGTGGTCGCTGAAAATTTGATCCGTGTATACCTACTAATTTTCAACGACCACGGTTGCCTTCCTTAGGATCAATAAGGATTGATCATTATAATGATTGATCCTGACAAAGGCAACAGTGGTCGTTGAAAATTGGATCTGTTTATACCTTAGTGTTGGAATAATTTTTTCAGTTTAGCAATTGTACCATGTTTCATACTCTTAACAGTAGGAGCATACACCAAGTCTATTTCTATTGTATGTTGTATGTTGTCCAGTTACCAGGGCTAGCCCTCTATGATAGCCTCCAGATTGCTTTGTTTTGATACATCCAAATGAATCAAATCAAATTAAATCATCTTCAGATGTGTGTTCATGGGGTAAGTTTCCTGAGTGTGCAAGGGCAATTATGGCACTTTGTTAACAGTTAGGCCATGTGGATGACATTAGCGCTCGCATCAGATAGTATAAGTTAGTTATATTGTATTGTATTTTTATGTAGTCTTTCTCCTTTGTATGTTGTACTATATGTGCCAGGTGCCTGAATTAAAGTTGAAATGAAAAATGGAAAAATGCATAAATTTTCATCAATTTTCGTTTCCAACAAGAATATAGTTTTGGACTATACTGTAACTCGTACAAAACAGCTGTAAATTGAGCAAATATATGCCGTAAATTTCAAAAAAATATTTTGGAGAATGGATACTAACATCGTTGTGTGAAGGAATCATGTATAATAACAACAGCTTTTTTTCACGGTGATGATAAGTTCACGGTACAGAGGTCACCGTGAAGACAGTGAACATAAAGTTACAGTGAAAGAAACAAGAATTACAGTAATTTTTTTTAAATTTGCATTCTCGCAGAGGTGTCAGCAGCGTGACCATTGCTGGGAGTGCCTGTGACATCACGGACGGGGCGGATGATTGGGTTACGTGTGTGACCGGAGCCCGCCAAGGGAGCGTGGAGGCCAAGGTCAGGGCAGAGGGCCCAAATGGAATTGCCACGCAGGTAAAACATCGCCATTCCTATCTGTTCATTATTGTTGGTGTGCCCAAAATAGTTACTCAAGCAACTAGACAGCATTCGCTATCATTCTGCTATCATATACAAAGTACAATGCTGTAATATCATCTCCACTCCTGAGTTGTAGCCAAAAATCTTATGTTACACTCTATGCCAAGAAAAGTTATTTGAACTTGTGCGCACTTTTGCAGGACAATGCAGACTTCTACTACGTGGACAGGTGGTCTTCCGTGTACACCTGGGATGTACAAAGTACAATGCTGTAATATCATCTCCGCTCCTGAGGTGTCGCCAAATCTTATATGTAACTCTATGCAATAAAAGTTATTAAGACTCATGTGCACACTTTTCCAGGACAATGCAGACTTCTACTACGTGGACAGGTGGTCTTCCGTGTACACCTGGGGTGTACAAAGTACAATGCTGTAATATCATCTCCACTCCTGAGGTGTCGCCAAAAAACCTTATGTACCTCTATGCAAGAAAAGTTATTCAGACTTGTCCACACTTTTGCAGGACAATGCAGACTTCTACTATGTGGACAGGTGGTCTTCCGTGTACACCTGGGGTGTACAAAGTACAATGCTGTAATATCATCTCCACTCCTGAGGTGTCGCCAAAAAACCTTATGTACCTCTATGCAAGAAAAGTTATTCAGACTTGTCCACACTTTTGCAGGACAATGCAGACTTCTACTATGTGGACAGGTGGTCTTCCGTGTACACCTGGGGTGTACAAAGTACAATGCTGTAATATCATCTCCGCTCCTGAGGTGTCGCCAATGTCTTATATGTAACTCTATGCCATGAAAGTTATTCGACCTTGTGCACACTTTTCCAGGACAATGCAGACTTCTACTACGTGGACAGGTGGTCTTCCGTGTACACCTGGGGCGGAGGCGAGGCTGCCTTACCTGCCGAGGGAGACTTCATCATTGTGGAGGAGGGGCAGACTCTTCTGCTGGACACTGACACACCTGTACTGAAGATGCTGCTCATTGATGGTTAGTTAAAAAGTTAAAATCCTCCCACACCATAAGGTGTATAGGGCGGTGCCCATCCCCGTTTCATAACCCTGGGCCACACTGTGGTGCAATCACTGTAGCAGGGGGCTAGTCCACTGGCAGTGGAGTGTGTTTAACTTCCATACTGTTTCAAAATATGTACCATTTTTATTAAGTCTTTGGTATGACTCAATGCGCCTCTTGTCCAGAGGTGTCCTACATGGGCTTGAACCCCAGTCCTTCTGGTCCAAGTAATTTGAACCAGATGTGGCTAGTAACAGAAGCGTAGACCACTACACCACAGGGACACCCCATGCTGCTCATTGATGGTACATGAGAAATAGAGTGTCCCATTTGGTCTCTCAAAAAAGAAAAATGTCTCTGTTGCTATTGTGACAATTAGCCCACACCAATTTAATTTGTTGGTTGTCTGATTTGATGAAAAATATACTTAACTCGAAATGCATAATGACAACAAAGCCCAAGGACCAGGTTTATGGCTTGGTGCTCAGTTTTATGGAGTGCTTACAGTCATACAGTCCTCTAAGTCATTCTACAGCTTTTTCCCACGAACTGCAAAACTCTGGAATTCCCTCCCAGCCCACTGCTTTCCCCCCGAATACAACCTACAAACCTTCAAAACAAACATACACCGCTGTCTCTCACCTATGCCACATTAGTTCAATTTAAGTTCAATGCTGAGAAGTGGCCTCTTACGGCCTTGCATTGAGCGAGATCGGTAAAAAGAAATATTGAAATTTTCCTCCCTGCTCTCTGCTTTTACAATGTCTCCTTTGTATACATTCACCATAAGATATCCAACAACCAAGGAAATAAATTGGTGTGGCCTTAGTTTGTGATGATCTTCGACCAGAAATAAGAATCAGGATCATAGGGAAACTGCTTTTAAAATAACCATTTTGTGACAAAAAAATATGGTTTACTGTTACAGAGATAGTACATGTAGCTTGAGCATGTTAAAGGAGAATGGATAGCAATCCTTCCCTATAAAAATATACGGCCTGTTACTGAAACAGGAAAATTTCTGCCCTATGTGCCACTAGGCACTACAAGGGTCTGAAAGAACAACCAAATCAAATGTGCAGCTCACATCCAAATTTAGACATTTTATCACTGTTATCATTAGAAAAAAATACCAAAAATTAATGATTAGCCCCACTCAATTGTATCACTATATCAAAGAATTATGCAATCCCCTGTTGTATTATTAATTAGGATGGCAAGTTTCATTCTATACCTCTATTTTTTTTTTTATGTTTTGATAGTTGTTGCCATACACTGTACCGTGTACAATTGTCGTGCAATAAAGTTCTTCACGAAAATGAATTCAATTTGACCTTTCTCTAGGTGGTTCTCTAATCTTCTATGATGAGATGGATGTGCATCTGCAAGCTGAGTACATCCTTGTTGTGAACGGAGGGCTTTTCCAAGTCGGTACAGAGGAAGATCCGTTCCAACACCAGGCCACCATAACTCTCCACGGAAACCTGAGGTCCAAGGAGCTGCCGATCTACGGTGCCAAGGTTCTGGCTGTGAGGGAAGGGACATTGGACCTTCATGGTGCTTATTCGTTTATTCGTTTATTCGTTTGGCATGTACGTACAGTGTATTTACATGCCAGGGTTGGCCAACTAGCTTAAGCTATTACAAAGGGCAACCCTAGGGGAAAACATAATCATTACATTTAACATACATAGAGATCACTACTAGCTTAATTAAGAGGTTAACATTCATATTTACATTATATACACAAATTGACTATTTTAGACAGTGCAGAATAAAACGGAATGCTTACAAGTAATTATAACATTTAACAGCTCTGTCGCATGTGTCACATAGCAGTACATGTATTAAGTTAACTTAAACCAAGAATGGTGCTTATTAACAACATAATCGGTGTTCTGTATCTATGAAGCTGGTGTAACCATGTTAACTGCTTTGTTAGAAATAAACTTGAAGTACTCTTGTTGAGATTTCTATCGTGCAATCATAATGTTTTGGTATGTTTTGAATCAATATTTCTAGTCTATTACGTTATCGTTGTTTCAGTTATTATCTAATCATGATTTCTGTTGTTTGACAAATAGTTATATTTTCCAGTTATTCTTCATTCCTGTATTATTTGTAATTATTTGACATTTTTATTGTTGCTATGTATTTCTATGTAAGGGGTTGAGCCCCCCAGGAATCTTTGAAAAGCGCCAACAGGTAAAATGTATTTCTGGCTTAAAGAAATAAACTGAAACTGAAACTTAATTGTTTAGGCATGCCCGTGACCCATACCTGGACCCTGCTGGCTGAGACAGCGGCCGCGGGGACTGACACCCTGGTCTTGGAACAAGCGGTGACCTGGCAGGCCGGAGACAGTGTTGTCATAGCAACCACCGGACATCGCCACTCCCAGGGAGAGACGGAAGTGAAGGAAATTCAGTCTGTAAGCGATGATGGACACACAGTCATACTCACAGGTAACATGCTTAACACGTTATTCGCCAAAAATAGTTATTCAAGCAACTGGAAAAAAATTGAAACAGCCGTTTTAGACAGTCAGTGACTAAAGTAAAGGACAGTGGGACAACCAGATTTATACCAAAACTCTGAATAGATTTCTTCATGAAGACAATTTAGGATGGTTCAATAGAATACTAAGTCAAGACAAGGTTGTATGCTAATAAGTCAATAATTAAATTATATTTAGCTCCTGTTGTTTTAAAAGGAAAAAGAGTTTCAAAGCAATCAGTTATAAAATTAACCAGGTGTTGTAACATTATAGACTGAGATATATAGATCACACATTATTCCTATTACTGACGAAAGTTACCCGAACCTTTTTCTGATTTTCAGAGAGTCTTGAGTACGAGCACTTGGGTGAGTTTGAAACAGTCGACGGTGTGACTCTGAGCTTCCAAGCTGAGGTCGGTCTCCTTACGGGAAGGACGATCGTGGTGGAAGGCTCAAATGGTGTTCAAGGCTGGGACGAAACGATCGAGGCCTGTCCAGAGGGCTTTGACACCGGTAAGACTAAGACACTTTGTATTTGACACAAGCAAACAAAGTTAAACGAAGAAACAATCAAATGAACACCAATTTGTTCAATATTTGCAATGTTAAAAATAGACCAACTTGCTGGGGATGTAGGGGTGAGGTCTGAAGATCTAGACCAACTAATGGCAGACCGTGACGCCTGGAGGGAGAGAGCAACCTTAGTCCGGGCAAGTCACCCGATATGATGATGATGATGATGATGATGATGATGATGATGATGATGATGATGATGATGATGATGATGAAGATGATGATGATGATGATGATGATGATGATGATGATGATGATGATGATGATGATGACGATGACGATGACGACGACGACGATGATGAAAAAAGGTGTGAATACATTGTACATCATGTCATTTTTTGTCCTGTCTTCACTTCCATTTCACAGGCGAGTTTGTCACCCAGACCTGCTTCCAAGGGCGTTTTGGAGAGGAGACCGGCAGCGATCAGTTTGGTGGGCATGTCATGATGCACCCACCGGACTGCGTTATGACTGCAATCACCGCACGTATCGAGTATGTTGAGGTAAGTAAAGTGGCCAGACGATTTTCGGTCCTGCGGGTACAGTAACCCTGCCAATAACGGTCATTTCGCGCTGGCAGTGGTGGTATCGCCACCGCACTCCGGGTTCAAAATCTTCTCTTTTTTTCCACACACTTATCAAGACTGAACCAGATTGCCTGAAACAAAATTGCTTGATAATAATTATGATTTTATTAGTAATACCTTTTTTGTTACTTTAAGACTAGGAACTTATTTGTGTAAACAACAAGTTTGAGAATTTTGTGGAACTTGCAACATCTACGATGCATAGGAAGTTAAATTGAGGTCCCCTGTTTAAGGATCCGGACAGTCACAACTTGAGCATGTTAGAGAACCCACCACACTTATTGAAAAATCTGTCCGGACAACCATCATGGACTATGATTTTTAAGAGCTTTTTAAAGAAGCCACCAAAACTTACCACAATTTCCAAACGTTTACTGACGAAAAGAAAACTAGAACCCTGTTAACCTCCCAAAACCCACAACTCGCACTATCTGTACAGTATACCCTTGCTATGCATTGTTTCATGTTGTAATTAGCCCTCGGGCAAGAACTTGCAAATAAAAAAAATATTTTAATGTTAATACTGTCTTTTCTCACAGTTCACGAATATGGGGCAAGCGTTCCGCCTGGGCCGCTACGCTGTTCACTTCCATCTGAACTGTGACAAGAGCAACTCCTACGTGCGTGGCAATTCCATCCACCACAGCTTCAACCGGGCGGTCGTCGTGCACGGCACAGACAACCTGCTGGTGGAACATAATGTGATCTATGACATCATGGGCGGAGCTATCTTCATCGAGGATGGTATCGAAACTGGAAATGTCATACAAGTATGTGTCTTGTTGACTTATTAAAGGAGTCCTAAACTCCAGAAGGGTCTACTTTTGATGACGCTTTATATTTACCATTTTTGCTTGAACTGTGATTTTTAATTTTAGAGAGTTCTCAATGACCACAAGACATACAACTATGAGACATACAATAGAATTATTTTGATCAGTTACACAGAATCTTGTGTTTTCTATAATTGATGTAACAAAATTGCCAGATGGTTTTGTACCTTACGTTTTATGATTTCTACCAAACTGGAGCTCTTAATAACCGATGCTTTTTTTCTTCCAGTACAATTTCTTAGCTTTCGTCAGGTCCAGTACCAGTCTTTTGAATGATGACATCATGCCAGCGGCCATGTGGCTTCTCAATCCCAACAACACTGTACAGGTGTGTGGTGTCTAGATGTATTGTTTATTGACAAACAAATGGGGTTCTGTGGCGTAACCTCAACGGCAGAGCGTTCGGCTCAGAACCAAGTGGTCGCGGGTTCGAACCCTGTCATGTCACCAATCTTGTGCCCTAGGGAAAGGCACTTTAAACGACTTTCCTCACTCCACCCAGGTGTGAATGGGTACCTGGCTTCGGTTGGGGAAGGTCGTTTTGAGGTCACCTGGTGGTGCCGAATGGCAGTCACCCAGACTCTTGCGACAGTTCCACAAAATGCAGCAAATATGTGTTGAGCAAATATGTATCTGTTGTACATGTATGTGATTGTAAACCCTGCATCAATTCAGCACTAGAAAGGTTGCCATTGCACTGGTAATTTCTGACCATTAAAAACTAACAAACAAACAAACTTTTGAGAACTGAATGGTGCCAGAATCCTTAATGTAAAAATTACCATCATGGTTGGTTTGTATTGTTCAGACATATTTTAAACAAAACAACCATGGGCGTTTATGTATCTATTTATTTACTAAACATTAAACATGTTGATTCTGTCATGTTACAGCACAACCATGTGGCAGGGGGGACCCATTTTGGAGCCTGGTACGCATTGGAGCAACACGTCCATGGCGCATCGTTCGATCCAGAAAACGACTTCGCCCCAATCCACGTTCCACTCGGAGTGTTCTACAACAACACCTTCCACTCCCAGGGGTGGTTCGGCCTGTGGATCTTCGAGGACTACTTTCCAACCAAGGATGGAAGCCAATGGGGGGAGCCAGAGCCTGCCGTCTTCAGGAGCTTAACCGCCTGGAGGTCTGAACATTCACCTTAAAGACGATATTAGGGCCCAAAATATGGAAATAGAAAATTCTTAAAATCATTATTGTAGTGCCATTTACTAACACTGTTTAGCACATTTGTGTGATAACTTCACACTTTGAGTATTTTGAGACCGCGCAAAAACGAACCGTATAATGATCACCTGGTATGACCTGTCTGAATGGTCTGGACCTTTTAGCCTAGGGGTTATGGCGTGCGGCCTATTGGCTGGCGGGCCCGGGTTCGATCTTGGGAGCCAGCAGACTGTTCTCCTCACCTCTTGTGTTTCAAACCTACAGATGTGAGAAAGGTGCAGAAGTGGTAAACGGTGGGGCCATCACCTTAACCGACTTCACCATGGTGGACAACGAGAAGGCTGGGATCGAATATAAGAGGTCCAAGAATGTGAACGACTGGTGGCTGTCACAGGTTACAGACTCGTTCATCGTCGGACACACTGCACTGGCTGGTGCAGATGAGTGCACGCAAGGTAAATATGTGTAGAGATGTGAAACATATAGTACTCTAGGTCGGCCATTCCTAGTAACACAACACTGATGCAGTATGAACCCTCCAACCAGATGTAACTTAACAGAAGCCAGAATACACTAGCAGTGAGTAGACGTGCTTGAATGTGTGTGTGCGATCTTTGTGTGACGCACAACGCCATAATATGATGATATGTTTAACATGTTTATATTAGATACCGTTAGATAAAGACGTATGCACAATACCTAGTTTGTACATTTTACGTTTAACTTAACTTCCATGTTTTTATTCATACAAATGATATTTTGCATTTGTCATATTTAGCTTTGAAATATAAAATTATCGCTAGATTGATTCATCAGGGAGTCATGCATGATAAATTATAAACTCTATAGATCTAATACTTTTAAAAAATTCACTTACTGCTGTATGCATCCATGTTGTATGATTTTTTGTTTGCTGACTTTCCAGTAGACTAATGTAAACCTATTTATATATAGGCACAGGTTTGCAGTTTTACTGATTGACAATTGTTTCAGGTGGAATTAAAGTCCCATTCGGTCCATACTTTGGTGTTGAGGACACAACATTGGTCAACTTCGACCGAGATGGGGCCGCCGCTATAGCAGTCGTCAGAATTGACGGAACCTGTAACGACTTGTGCTCTGGTTTTGTAGCCAAGTAAGTCGATCACTGTCAAGATGGCATACTTATTTATTCACATAATATTCAACGAGTATCAGGCAAAAAGCACAATTGCTTGAAATTACAACGTCTCCTACTCAAGAACATTAAAAAATTAAGAGTAAAACACAATGACAAGATACATACAGAATGTATAAAAGAAAAATGAATGTAAACAAGACAAGTTGGTGATCTATCAATGACGAGAATCTACCTGACAGTGAATGAAAGTGTGGACTATGTCGAAGATATTACAATTTTGCAAATGTGAAAGTGACATGGACCCTCATAGCAGTAAAAGAACATAATGTGCTGTCATGGAGATGCTGTAGTTCTGCTGTATTGGAAAGAGATGGAAGAGAAGCTTGCATACACTTCCCTGAACAATTTGCTCATTATCTGTGAGAAATATTTATTCTTCGACTCAAAATTCAATTCAGAGCAAGTTCCCACACCTATCAATGTCTAGGGCGGTGACCATCAAAAAATTATGGAAGACTAGCAACATTCATCGTTTGTATCACATATATGCATGTATGCCTTATGTTTCACCTCATGTTCGGTTTCACGGTGTAATAAGAAAAATCGACATTTTCTCTGAACTTTTATTTCACGGTGGCGGCAAGTGATTTACAGAACCGATGATTTTTCTGACCTAGGGTGAAGAGATGCTGCTACAGTAATAATTACATGTAGCTCAGTGCTTAGATGAGTGGCCTCCTACAGCCTAGCACTGAGCGAATTCGTTAAAAAAAAGAATTTTGAAAAAGGGCAAGTTTCAATACCACACTGTGTTTAGTTTTCTTAAATATTTTTTTTAGGACATCAGGCATCACCTTTTCTCAGTCCCCGAACAAGGTTTCCTTCGAATGGGAGCATGAGAGCGTCCTCTGGGATGTGGATGGCAGCCTAACGGGCACAGCTGGCGGTTCTGTTGTTCCCTCATCAGAAATCCTGCCACCGAGCTGCACAGAGAGTGAGGAGTTCAGTGTAGGACGCTACCCCGGCAGTGTCTGCACAGATCCAGCCGTCAAGTTAGTGATTTATATTTTACTTCTAATGCTTGGGTCACATTTTCAATCCGGGGCCCGGCCGGGCAGTGTTTGGGAACAAAGAGTATGATATAAAAGACAACAAAAAGCACAAAACGTACCAAAAAATTATTCAAGAGCATTGCTTATGCATATTTATTGATATACATTTTAATTTTTCGTTTCCGCAAACAGCCCGGCCGGGTCCCGGCTGGGAAATCTGACTCAAGCATTAAGCCCCCCTCTCACGGGACCCGTGGCACGCTGGCGGCGGCGCTGCGTCCTAAACTGGATTTGTGTTACCCTTGACTTTATAATGGGAATATCATTCAAAACGTACAAGTATGACCAAAATGACATCAAAACACGCAAAGCTTGAAAAGATTCTTTTTTTTGTAGCTGAAATTTGTTGAGTGCTTTGTGAATTCAATCGTGGCAGCGACGACGCCAGCACGACGGGGGGGCTTTATTCATGAGATGATATTCCTTTCTGCTTTCTTTTTTCTGGATTAGCCCTCTCAGAATCTTAGCACGCCTCATGATGGCCAAATCAAAATTTTGATATTATTATCAATATTTACTTCTTACTTATGAAATGATCATGATATTCCTTTCTATTGTAATTTCTATCCTAGAAAAATATTAGCCCTCCCAGTGTCTTTGTGTGCCTTTCAGGATGGCCAACGGAAAATTATGACAAATTTTACATAGAATGGGTAACTATGCAAAATTCATATTATTTACACAAGCAATAATATCATTATTCCAATCCATGCATATTATCAATTAAGATACTTTAACTAGTCTTCTACCTTTTGCTTTCAGCATTTTTTTAAATGTCAAACTGATAAGAACTTACCAGCTGGACAACTGTATTCAACAGACATTCAAGAATTCCTTGTTACTTTCTGTTCCTAACGTAGGGCAAAACTCACCTCTGAATGAAAAGACTCTTTTTACACATTCACCAAGTGATTTATTCAACCAACGTTTCGGTGACCATCTGTCACCTTCATCAAGGCAATTCTGGCTGGTTCACATTGCACTGCAGCAGAGGTGTCGCTGCTTATAGATGCGTTCCCAAACGCAAAGTATTTACATATTATATACACTGTTACAGGCAACGGTATCCACAATGCGGTCCCAAACGTACAGGAGTGTGTTGGGACCGCATTGTGGATGCCATTCCCTTTAACAGTGTATATAATATGTAAATACTTTGCGTCTTCTTATTCAGTGACTTACCAACCTGATGAAACTATTCACGGAAAACTCACCTCTGTTGCTTACAGATTGAGGCGTTTTGCCCTCAACAATGCCCAGCCTGTTGCTACTCTTGAGGCCAGAGATCTCATTCTGACAAACGACTATGGTTCTACCAGTATTCCCTGGGCACACAAGAGAATGACCCACCCGATGGGCTGGATGGCTGATCTAGTGGAAGGGGAAGTTTACAGCATGTATTGGGAGTATTCGGAACACCTTGTCAACATCAGCTACGATGCAACGTTCTACCAGTTGATGGTGAGAATGGATGTCTATATGAATCCTTTTTTTCGTTCATGAATACAGTCATGAACTTGTAAATCATTGATATCTAGGAGCAAACAGGGTCTTCAAACTGTGGGAAAATGTTGATCCAGGTCCTTCATTTCAACTTTCATCCAGAAAAAAGATGAAATTCTATTTGTGAGGATGATGTGTTGGATACTTAAGCCGCCATACGCACTCATGACTGGTTATGACAACAGTTTTGGGACATTCTTTTGAATAGTAATGTTGTGGATTAACTTACTTGTACATGTAGTAGAAAAGGTACCATATGATTGTACAGCTACTATAGATCCTTGTCAATGGTGGGTTCTGGCAATTAGCAAGCTGAAAATCAAGCCAAGTCTGTGTTTACACAATCTCTCACTGTCTTAATATAACAATTTTTGAAAGGTTTGTACCATCTACTGTTAGAACACTTCATGTTTAATATGCACTAGAAAGATAAATTTGCTCAATTATATCTCAGTCTGTTATTACTTTTAAATTATCAACTGTATAGTATTATGTATCGTTTGGCAAGCTTGTTTATTACCCTTTACTATCATATCATATTTGTCACAATCCTACATTCAAAGGTCAAACGCCAAAGATGACTACTGTCAAAAAATTTTGTGTGAAGTTTATTTCCAATTGCCAAGAAGGTATTTTCACTCACTGACAGAATGTCATACCTGTTTCCTGATCTTAGGAAGACGAATATATCATCATCAACCATGTACTGGCCCAGTCTCCTGATCGCTTCACTGTAATAGGAGATGACAGTGAAGAATTGGACAGGGCGATCGATCCTGCCTCCGACAATCATGGAGCCTGGCATTTTGATGAATCCACTAAGGTCTTCTCATATCTAGGTGGGTGTATACTACTGCCCGACCGCGGGTACTATCAGAGAGAGAAGACAACTATAGGAAGAGAGAACATAGCATAGTTTTACTATTTAACTCCCTTGTATCGAACTTTAAGCATTAAGCCGCAGTGGGGCATGAATATGCAATAAACTTCATTTTCATTAATATAATAATACATGTATTGAAGTTGATTTACTCCCCTTTAGATTTTATACTTTGTTATCTAGAGAATGTTACTACATAATATTACTTGTGAGATTTTGATGCCTGTATGATGCTCCTTTTTATCTTGTTAACTAATGTGACCATTTTATACTATTATGTATGTATTGTGCAGCAAGGTTAGCCCCTTACAATAGCTACTGCTAGTCGGGCAACCTTGGCTGTTGTACCGTGTATACAGCCAAACGAATAAATAAATAGATAAATAGATAAATACGTATACCTATTGTATTCTTCCAGTCAAGGGATCAGGAGGTGGCGTGGACAGACCTGTCAGCCCAAGGGTGTACCGCTGTGCATTTGAGGACTGCATCGCACCCATCGATCCGGCGGAGGCCCCTCCATCAGAGAATCGACCTGCCGACTACAGCGTCTATGGGGACGCAGACGTTGAGTGGAACGAATTAGAAGATGGCTTCCTGGTTCCTAGTCTGCTGTCTACCCCCGACAGAAAGCGGAGTGCATTGGTGCCTACGGCTGGAGTCGACCTCAGGATAGATAACAGTGAGCCTTTCTAGTGCTTAATTGATGCAGGGTTTACAATCGCATTATACTCTTGGGCAACACAACAGATACATATTTGATTTATACTTCCATTTTGTGGAACTTTCAATCTCCATATAGCCACAGAATTCTGCATATGGCCACAGAATTCTGTGTCATGGCTGCAAAATTCTGCGCAGAATTCTGGTTTGTATGGTGCAGAATTCTGCAGAACTAACGTAGAATTCACAAATCAATGTTACCTACATATTTGTTATCACCATGTTAGCCATATTCAGCACTATTAATAGTAATGGTTAAAAGTAGCAGAAGAAATCACAGGTTGTCCGGAATTAGTGTAAGAGTATTTGCATCTGTTCTGGTCCTATTCATCAAGCAGACTGTTATTTGTATTACAATCAGTCATGTCTGCGCTAGGCTAGCTTGGGTACCATCTTCCGTAGCTACCACTGGCTCTTTCTACCCTGGTAGGCAAGTGATGATGGAGCTGAGGATGGAATTCAAGCTCTGGGATTGTTTTACCATATTTCATGTTAACATCATGTGATTTTTAAAAGATTGATAAAGCTGTACAATTTAGCTCACTGCCGGCTACCAACAGCTTTTACCCTTCCTGTGGAAGAATGAACCATGTCATGTCCTTTTTTTAAAAGTTCCCTGGTTGGTACTTGGTGACAACGATCTCCCTGCACTTGGCCAGCTTCATATTGTGACAGTTCTGGAACTGTGGGACCCAAACCAACCCTATACCCGCGACTACACCCTGCAGGCTACACACATCTTCATACAGGTAGGGCTGCGTACCTGAATGTAATTTCAAGTGTCCTTATAACAGGACCTGTACATTTTGTACCTGTACCTGACCAATTAAACAGTGACTTCAATGATATTAAACAGGAAACATAAACTATGTCTTAAGTATTGAGACTTCCAGTATCTAATGCAAAGACGCTTCTCTAAGTCAAAGATATGGCAATATTTGTAATATACAATTTATTGTATTATACATACAATTTTCTGAGTACTAAATTTTCATCTTTGTGGTTAGAATCATCCGTTTTTAGCCTCAAAATACGCACTGAATGTATACTTATTCAAAAGTGTAATTTAAGACTTGGACAGGTACTGTGCCTGACACAAAATTTGGGGAAAAAGTCTTTGTTTGTCAATGATTGTTAGCCATGAAGGACATTAAAACACTCTAAAAGACAGTTTTTTTTACATTTTTGTGACATTACGCAATACCTGCAATTTACGGGAAAGGGAAGTGAAAAACAAAACTTAAGTGTATTTATTTTAGTAGTGTTACTTCAAAGGTCTTACATTGTACATAAGGCCACACCAATTTAATTTCTTGGTTAACGGATTTTTTGAAAAACTGCTAAATTCCAAAATGAACATGAAAACAGAATCTCAGAGGAAAATCTTTACTTTGGTGCACACAGTTTGATGGTGTGAACAGGGTCAGGTGCAAGTTTTCACCCCAGCCTTCTGTTTTTATGGGGTTCTTTTGTTGAAATTAAAAAAAATCCGTTAACCAAGAAATTAAATTGGTGTGACCAAAGGATTGTATTTTAATCTGTACTTCATTCATAAGGGAGGAAGACTGGTTGTTGGTTGGCCCGATGAGCCGTACCTGGGCAATGTTGTCCTCAGTCTCCTCGGAGACCACAGCACGCCTGACATGCCCCTGCCCAGTGGTCCCAATGTTGGAGCTAAGGCAGTCGGTAAGTATCATCATAATGATTCACTTTGAAAAGTAACTGTTACAATGTCTCGATCTTAAGGGTACAATGTTGGAAACCGCGCAATACACCAGCTTTTTAGGCAAGGGAAATGGCAGCAGCTGGTTATGTTACACGGAACAACCTGTCACGCTTAACACTAAGTCTTGCTTAGACTGTGACAAAAGGTCGAATGCATGTGCTGTTAAGTAAAGGCAGTGCATGGTCAAGCATTAAACTACAGCTCATTCTGTTCAGGTGTGTTTGGAGGGCTGGACTTGTTTGGAAACCCACGGAATCCCAGCTGGACTGAACTGGCCCAAACTGCTAACGCTGGTGACAACACCATCACTCTGCAGGACCCTGTGGACTGGCAGCCGGGCGAGGAAATTGTCATCAGTCCGTAAGTAAACTCTATCTTCATTTATTTCAGAATCAGATCAAAAGCGCAAAGTTCTGAAGTTTGTTCTCTTGGGGTGATTTTCCTGTAGTGCTCGATCTCCGACCGCAACGATCGATTTGGGTATTTCTTGGTGTAGGGGACCAGAAATAATATGCAAATAAGCCAGATTTCGCACGTTTTGCTTTTTCGTGGTTTATTAATGATAGAAAGGTGACAAAATTACAGGAATATGTTGGAAATAAGTTACAAATTCGTTACAAATGTGAATCTGAATGTAGATTGTTCAAATTCTAAATATTTGTAGTTTTTGCCTCACTAGCGAAATTCTACAATCCAAAATTTTGATTTTTAAGGTCCTCAGATTTTGTTGTTGCTTTAATTTGTTTCTTAACAACAAACGTTGAATGTGAGAAAATCCACTCACTTCTGTTAATCATAGATTAGATTAGTTCTTTATACTTCTTCGCTATTAACAATCATAGTTCAACTATTATGTGCGTAAGTTGCCATACATTGTACCAGTTACAACTGTGGTGCAATGAAGTTCTTGTTCTTCTTTTGCAGCACTGGTTTCAGTACCTGGGAAACTGAAACATTCACAATCCTGGATGTCTCTGATGACATGATGACGTTGACCCTTGACTCAAATCTTCAGTACAGGCATATCTGTGAGTATACTGTAAATCAATGCAGAAATGTTTGCGGTGATTTTATGTTAGCAACTCTTCAGCGCAAACTTAAACTTTTTGCCCACTGACTGAAGTGCTACAATTTACGCAATCTTAATAGCACCGGGAATTCTTCATTTTCTCCCTACCGCAGAATAAAAGCCATGCAAACTTAAAGGCATCAATTACAGTGCCCTGATGGCTCCTACAACACTGTGTGACGTTGAGTGGGAATTCTAAGAACTACGTAACTGAACTAATACAATGCACACGCGTGTATCAATAGGTTAAGTAATGCAATGTGTTTGTTATGATTACGACTCCAGGAAAATTAGTGAAGTATGTATCATGTACTGTCACCAATGGAGATCTTTCAAATAAAGAAATAAACAAACCTGTAGACCTGTTGGAGTCAGTGTGTACTTAGTTACCCCGTAAAAAGAAATGAATTTTGTTTTTCTTCAGACTCCAGTGAGACCTTCAGTGGCAAGTCCTACACTATTGCGGCCGAGGTGGCCCTTCTTAACAGGAACATCCAGATTGAGGGTGCGGCCTACGCTGACCAAGATGACGAATCCTTCGGCGCCAGGGTGCTCGTCGGCTCCTTCAACACTGGAGGACAAACATACACAGGTACGTAAACTTTATGAAGGTTAGACATCCAGGTAGGCAATACATGAAGAGAATTCAAACTCTACAACTGGATAGAATTTGGATATTTATTTCCGGACGTTTCGAGTAACATTCTATTACTCTTCTTCAGCGTCATTGTGGTCATAGGTCCTAGTGTCATTGGTTTAGCAATGAAAGGTTTCATGACCTCATACCTTTTGAATGACGGCCATTTGATTTTCATCATTTGATTTGCAATTGATGGGCAAGCGTGTTATTACCACGAAGACATCGTATGTCAATCACATCGATAATTATCATTCTTGTTTCAGGCTACGCCCGTCTGAGCAACGTTGAGTTTGTCCGGACTGGACAGGAGGGATGGACTGCCTCCTACGATCCACGCTACTCTCTGGCATTTTTGGACCTCGGAGATATTGAGGCCGACCGAGCGTCATTCGTAGACAACTCTGTCATGCACAGCGGATATGCTCCAGGTCTGGGAGTCTTTGGAACGAACAACCTCAACGTGACCAACAACGTCATCCACCATACAGTTGGACAAGGTGGGTAACATCCTGAACTTTTCGATTGTTTCCAAAAAAGGTTTCAACCGTACTGTAAATCGTTAAACCAGCTGCAAAATGAATAAATATATGCCGTAAATTGAAAGAAAAAAATTGATTGGTTGACAGCATCTGGCTATATGATAGATATACCATGATGAACTCAGGGCTAATAATCTAAAGAGGGAAACAGACAAGCATAGAATTCTGATTGACCAGAGATGCTACTAGGTCACACGTGGTCACATACAACTGTGACCTGTCCGACAGTACTTTTGCCCCTCAAGAAGCCTTAGAATGACCCGTTTTAATTATTTCCCTAAAGCACTGTGAAAGGTAGTAGAGAAAACACCCTTAGGACACCATCTACCCACTTGGATGCAGTGCGGCAGACCACCTTGCCATTTTTTCCAAGAAAAATCCCTGATATGTGATTATCGTTGACTTTACAGGCGCTATTGTGGAGGGGCGAGGGAGCCTCTTGTATAACAACCTGATGGTTCAGTCCATCTGGCCCGGAACTTACCAGGACCGTTACGAGAGTAAGAGTGAGAAGTGGGAGGCCGCTCTGGAGATTCAGGATGCCACACACGTCGTGCTGCAGGTAGGACATTCACTTTTTGATCCACTCACATCAGGGCATGCCCCTCCTCTTTTTCGAAAGATGTGGTGGGTTCTTTAATGTGAATGGGGTGTGGCTCTCCCAAACACGGGACCTCCATTTAACGTCCTATCCCAGGGATGTCCCTAACCGAAGCTAGGTATTCATTTACACCTAAATAAAGTGAGGAAATTTGTGTTAAGTGCCTTTCCCAAGGGCACAACGTTGGGGCACATGTCCAGACATGTCTGGGGGCAACTCGGGATCGAACGCGGGTCCCCTTGTTTGACAATCGTATGTTCTAACCATTGCGCTACACGTCACCACGCTACTCTCTGGCTAATTTTATTTATCAACAAAAGAATGTAGAGGACACAGAGGCGATGCCCTCTAGCAAGCAGCTTAAATATCAGACATCACCAGTCCTCTGAAAATAATAATTACAGCTGACATACACAATAACAGCATTTGGGTTGGGCAGTCCAATACGGACAAGCTTATATAATAAACACAGTCATCCAAAGGTCAAATATCGAGTTGTAACAAATATATTTAATATATAGTAGGTCATTCAGTCAGTTTTGAAACGTTTGGTATCTACAATGATTAGTTTGGTTTGAGCTTAGAATTTTACTATTACTTTCAGAAGACAAAAAAGGTGAACCCCTTAGTAGCAAGTACCTTTATGTCACCTGAGCAATCTTAGCACGCGCAAATGTTTGTAATATGATAGTCTTGTATTTTATGATTTATGAACAATTGTTGATATTTTTTTCCACATAATTTAATTCAAATATACATATTAAGTACATAACAGAACAGCACATTAACACAGTACACATTTAGAATTCCGCAGATATACACAATTACATATTGTTGCAGTGGTCATTCCCACCGGCTTTTTTTGGCTAGGGTGTGCTCCCTATGACTTTTTTTGACAGGGTTGTTTCATCCCCCCTGGATTTTCTGTGCTGTTTTATTATGAACAATTGTTGATCGTGATTTTAGGGCAACCACATTGCTGGAGCAGAGCGCATCGGAATCCACATGGATGGGGAACCATGCACAGATGCCGACTGGGAATGGAGGGACAATGTGATCCACACAGGTTAGTTGATATAATAATAATAAACTGGTTAATTATCATACGTGATGATGATCCACTGTGTTCTGCGGCTCAGAGGTTGTGGAAACAGCCTCTGGCTGCATTCAGTCTTTCTTCTTTTCTTTCCACTGTGCCTTCTTTCCTTCGAGCTGCCGTAGCTCTCTGAGTTTCTTTGCTGTTCTTATTAGGTCTCCAATTCCTTTGTTCTTGAGGTCTGTTTTAGGACACTTAGTAGGTTTGTGCAATGTCTTCCTTTCCTGGCCTTGTACTAATTATCATACATACACAATAGAATACGCCCTTGTAGCCTTGTTGTAAAGGGAAGTAACTAAAAATGACCAATATCCAACTAGTATCCTTTGTTTCAAACGTGTCTGGGCACTTCAGCAATGGGGGTATACAGTGTATCTTTGCTCTGGAAATCCAACAGGACAAGGGTTATAACACGCATGTTTGCTGTGCCTTCTTAAAATTTGCAGCTCTACATGGCATCCATCTGTACGAGGACGGCCAGCCGGGTTGCTCCCTGATCCGTAACTTCGTCATCTCCAAGTGTTGGAGCTACGGCCTGTACTTCCAGTCTGAATCCAGTGCCGTTGTGGAGGGCATGACTTTTGTAGACAACCGCAATGGCTTCTTCTCGTCAATCATTAAGCCCCCATCTCTGTCCCACGTGGTTTGTTAAACTTTTTACTTTTGCATTTGATGACATTGTAGCCATGGCAAGATAAATATTAAGTACTGTGTCATTCGCTTGATATACACAATCTTGGCAATGGCAAACATGGCTGTGACCTCAAAAGTTCAAGGGATAACTTAGGTATCCCCTGTCAACACCCCAACCAACCAACCTCTTTGAAACTCAGATTCGAATGTCCATGACCCGACAAATCGCTTTCTAGGTTGCCTAAACGACTAAATGACTAAAGTCGCCAGTGAGATGTGGGAAGGTGTCAGACACCAATAAAACTATATAAGGCTGGATAATGTAAACTATAGGCTTCAGTGTGCTACTGGCAGTTGTGTAGTTTGCATCAGTGGAGGCCTGGCAGAGACAGCTTACCAACAACAGATATCAGAAATTAACGTATGGCTACACATCAAGAAGGACACTTAGCCCAGAAATAAAGTAATGACAACAATGGCTTGTGATTTATTTCCGAGACATTGCAAATTGTCATGTTATCATTTATTTAGATGATGTGTACCAATTCTCTCATGTAAACTAACATAAATCAATTTTGATTAGAACTTGTATACATTTATAAACTTTAAGTCTCTTGGAAGAAAGACAATCTATAATCACTTTAGTGGTGATAATGACCGTGCAGTAGAAAAGAACAGTAACCAGTGTCTCCTTTTAGATGGCGGATAAGTCTGTTACGGTCAGGGATTCCTTGTTCGTCGGACGAAGTGCGGAATTCGACTGTGACGCTGATGTTGTGGACGTACGGTCAGACGACAACCTGAAAATTGCCAGTGGCGTGGGAGGTTTGGGCTTTGGCAGCAGCAAGGGGAACTCTGGAGGTTTTGTCGGAATGTCTCTACCCGGCTTCAACTCTGGCAGTAGTGGCTCCCCGCTGCACACATGGGACACCCAAATGGCCTACACTTCCCTAGGAGGACGCACGTTGATAAGTGGTAGGGGTGCAATTGATCATTTTTTGGTGCTTTTTAGCTGATTTTGCATCATAATGGGTAACTTACAACATTTTAACCATGAAGACCAGAAGTTTCAAGATTTGCAGGTTATCATCACAAACTATGAATAAAACATCATGCAAATATACATTCTCATGTTAATCTACATGTATGATTCGGTATGTACACCTTCAACTTACTTATACATGTCACAAGTATGAAATTCCTACTTACCACTTAGATGTTTGCATAATTGCTATCTGCAAAATGGTCCACCTGACATGAATTATATATGTTACATGAATCAACTGAAAGCGATTATGGAAAACACTGGAATAATGGAATAATTGACTGGGGGGGGCAAAATCGACCTTGACCTTCGTCTTTCTAACATCTAGTACCCACTTACCAAATATCATTACTCTTGAACAAATTGCAATGGGCATTTTCGTCCAAAAATTTTCTAAATATCTTTGCCTCTGGCAGGTGTGAACTTTGCTAATTACAAGGAAGCGTGTGGCGGGAAAGAAGATGTTGCGCTGCATACCTGGCCAGGGAACGAGGATGGGACACACCCTTTTTCAACTGAGGATATTGCTACTGACAATGTGGACAACCCGGTATTCTATGACAGACCCAATGTTCGGTAGGTATTTCGTGTATTTTGGTTATTATACAAGTGAAAAATCCCTTTCTTTAAAATTTGAGGGAAAGTTTAACTAATGGGACCTAGACATAAAAGATAGAAAATACCAAACCCATGAACTTCAAGATGGAAAGTTGTACGTAGAAATTCTACTCCATAGAATCATAGTTTTCTTATTGTCATTTACCAGAAACCGGCTGGTTATATCTATGGTTTTCCGTATAATAAGTTGTATTTCATTATTATTATCATTAGTTAGTTCATAAGAGGAGGGCTTAGAAAAGCCTCACAGGTTTCCATCCACCTCCTGCACTATTGTTATATTTTGTATATTTATTTTCCTCTGTTCCTTATTTCATTTGTGCGAACCAATAAACAAAACAAACAAACAAACAAAACAGACAAACAATCCCTCGCTATGCAAACACAACAAGGTAAATACTTTTACCTGCTACTATGATATACTGATGATATACTGCTAGTTACTAGAAAAACACTATTTTTCTGATAGTTTCAAGAAGAATTTCTGCTACATGTCATGTATTTTGACACAAATGAAGAAAAACTCCCCAAGTTCAACTGAAATATGTTCTTCAATCCCTCGCTTTGCCAACACAGCAAAATCAATCCTTCTGATTGTGTGGACATGTCCTGTGACGGCAAGCTGCAAGTGCTCGGAAAGGACCTGGATGGGACGTTGCTCGGAGAAACTCGGCCGGGAGCTGTGATTGCACAGTCGGACTGGGAGTGGGACGGAGACGCAAGGTACGGGAGGGTGTGAGATAAGTGATACATTTGCCATCCCAGTTTGGCATCCCAGAATCAGTACAAAAGAGAGTCATGTTAAGTCATACTACATGTAGGTCAGAACTATGTATACTATGACTTAGCGTTGGACCAGCATTTTTTTCTGTCGGGAGGGTGTGACAAAAGTGATACATTTGCCCTGTTTGGCATCCCAGAATCAGTACAAAAGAGAGTCATGTCAAGTCATACTAGGTCAGAACTATGTAAACTATGACTTAGCGTTAGACCAGCATTTTTTTTTCCGTCCCACTCATTGTTCAGGAGCCAAGGTGTTTTCCTTGTTAAATTCGTCATTTTAAGCTTACGAAGATACATTTTCATCAATTGCATGTCATAAAGTTCAGATTTTGGGACGGACAAGGTAAAAAAATTTTCCATCCTGGCCCTGCGTTGGACTGTCTCTGATCACCTTATACCAAAGACACATTGAGCTCTGTAGAAAATTTGCGCTGTCTGTATCAGTCTCACCCACTTTGCTAGCTGGTTGCCCGCTATATATAGGCTCAGGATATACACGGTGGAGCACTGAGGTTTAGGAACACCACGATGCCGTTTGTTGTCCATTTACTGAATAACTGATCTCGTTTTGCTCTGTAGTCTGTACATAAGAAGTTTTGCACCTGTAAATCATGCCTTAATTCAGCGCTCTTGTAACTGCAATGGCTTGTTATTGATTGTGATTTTATTGTGATTTTATTACTGAAATAAACCAGACATTCATTCATTCATTCAGGTATGGTAGAGGAGACTACCGAATCCCCAAGACCATGCTGGCCGACCTGTCTGGAAACAAGATTGACCCCTCCGTCCTTGCACCAAACGGACCAGGTAGGAATTATTTTATTACTGTAATTCACTTTATCTTCACGGTAAAAAAATTTCACGGTGTAAGGAAAATGGACGTTTTCACCGTGGCGGCAAGTGATTTACAGAACAGAAATGTGAAGGAATCATATATAATCACAACAGCTTTTTCACAGTGATGAAAAGTTCACAGTACAGAGGTGACCATGAAAACAGTGAACATAACGTTACAGTGAAAGAAACAAGAATTACAGCATGATGATTTTTCTTCAATTCACTTTAATTTACAAAATATCGGGTCATAACAAAAACTTTACAAATGAGACATACTGCTTCTCAGCACTTACAAAAATGACCTGTACTTCTTGCACAAGTGTGTGGCCCAAGGGCTATAGAAACAGAAGGGCCATGAGCTCCCATGAGATAGTCACGCCTAGATGATGACTATTTGACCAAGGTAGCATGTGTAGTCCGGTGGTTAGCGATCTTGCCTCTGGAAGTAAAAGCCGCGAGTTCGATCCCAGCCTTGTCGCTCACCCGACATGCACGCTACCGGAAAGGGTGGCAGTCCTAAGGACAGGATGTTAAGCCGTGGTCCAATGTTCATTGTGCTTGTCAAAAAGAGCTAGGGGTATTTCCCCGTACAATGAACCTGTAAATACTATACAAAACGTCTGTCTTCTCTCTCACAACCAGTGGAAGATTTAAGGTCTTCAGTGAGCTAAACTGGATCGAGATCACTTTCCTATCCTTTATTTCTTTGATGTGCACCCTCAGGTATTGTCCGTAATGACGAGTGTGAGAAGAGTGATGACATGCAGACGTACAAGTGCTGGGACATCGACTACGGCATGCTGGTGATGGAGAGTATGGATGCCGACACTGAGACCCGACGTCTCTCCCCTGTCGCTATGCTCTCCAATGGCTATATTGATCTGATCAATGGACCCCAGGTTAGCATTCCATATATAGAAGTTTATTGCAAGTTCTTGCCAGTAGGCTACTTGCAAGTACGTGAAACATGAAAAGGATGGACAGACAATGAGGAACAGTATAGCGTGTGACTACTCTAGTCTAACTACTGACACTAAATTCTACTTATTGGGTTCAATCGGCTTCTTTTTCAAAAACAGTGGAAGATGAATGATCCCATTTCTTCTGTAATGTGTGGGTTTTGTGATGTTAAGAGGAGAGTATGTTTTTTGTGTCTGTGAAATTGGGGAAATTAAGATGGAATTTAGTGGCCTCGTGAAACAGCTCCTTTCTTTCATGATTGTAAAAGGGACAGTTTGAAATAAAATGTGTTTCGTCTTCCACCGTGTTTGACATGCAGTATTTAAGTTCTTTCGCACACAGGTAAGTTCTTAGATACAAATTGTGTAACCTTTGTTAACATTAATCTGCCGGGTTACATGTATCCGCCACTTTGAAAAACAGTGGGTTTGAGAGTATGTTTGGGTATGTATAATATATATGAATGTTAACTTTTAACTGTACTGTTTGTGTGTTTAACGTAATGACTATGTGTTTTTTTTCCTTGGGTTTGCCCTTAGAAATAGCCTCAGGCTAGTTGGGCAACCCTGGCATATACATTGTAATAACATGCTGAACCAAGAAATACATAAATAAGTAAATAAATAATACTTGTTTTCCACCTTCCAGGACCATGGCTGGTGTGCAGGCTACACCTGCTCCAAGCGCATCTCCACCTTCATGGGGGTGGTCGCGCTGGGCCAGGACTATCTGATACACTTCAGCGGCGTCTCCCCCCGGGAATCCCGCTATTTCATGCTGAATGCAGATGATGACGACACCCTGGTGGTTGGCATCTATTTCTCCAACCCCGAGAGGCTTGACGTCTACGCCGACGACGTCTATGTGCTGCCGAAGAACGACGCAGGTGACGGAAAAGGTACCGTGCTGGCTGGTGATCATTACCCAACGCACCAGGATGCTGCTGGGGCCAACTTCATGAACATCGAAGAGCAGACGCTGTATTTCACCATCAAGGGTTCAACGATCATCGACATCAAGACCTCCGACGTCATCACTATTGCCTTCGGCCTCCCGCCAATCACCGTGGACGATTTCTTCGGGGACAACCTAGCGGAGAACCTCTGCCTGTTCTTGAACATCCCGCGCGACAAAATTCGGCGAATGAATGTCGTGAGCGAGGGCGGGAAGCGTCGCCGTCGTGCGGCCGGAGGGGTCACCGTGCAGCTGCAGATTGGAGACTCGCCAGGCCAGAACGTCAACAGCACTGCCCAGAACAGTTTGACATACGACCAGCTGAAAGAACTGGAGGCTTCACTTGTCGATGCCCTTCAAACAGGCAAGTATCTTCCTCTGCACTTAACTTTAGTCCTGCTGAGCTCGACAATTGTCGGTTTGCACATGCTTGACATGGCTGTGGAGTTCATCACTAAATTGATGAATTCCACGGCGAATCGCCGCTATCAGCGTCGCCATTGCCGTTGAGTTCATCACTAAATCGTCTTGGCATGGCCATTGAGTTCATCACCATATTGATGAATTCCATTGCGAATCACCGCTATTAGTGTCAGCATTGCCGTTGAGTTCATCGCTATATTGATGAATTCCGTGGCGAATCACCAGTACTAGTATCAACATTGCCGTTGTGTTCATCACCATATTGATGAATTCCATTGCGAATCGCCGGTACTAGTGTCAACATTGCCGTTGACTTCATCGCTATATCGATGAATTCCTTGGCCATGGAGTTCATCACTATATTGATGAAGTGCACGGCCGTGGAGTTCATCAATCCATGGTCTTCGGATATACCTGTCAACTTAACTGTGGGAGGAACTGAACTGAACTGATGACAGTACAATACAGTATAACACTAATAGATGTAATTGACTTGTCTCACATTTTTCATGACCAGGAGCTCTGTCGAGCGTCTTGGGAGTCAACGTGACAAGTGCATCCATCAACGGGCCCGTTGCGCCGGTAGGGAGCGAGGAGTGGTCACAGCTGACTGTGGATCCCGCCGTGTCGGTGACGTACGCCACTCCGTCGTCGCTCCGTGTGGTTGTTGAGCCTGAGCCGCTTCACGAGGGAGCGAGCTTCTCCGTTCAGCCAAAGATCCAGGCACTGGACGCCGAGGTATGCATGACATGACTTGATTGACGTATGTCGAGTGTCAGACATCTCCTCCGCCACTCAAACCACTTTGTCAGCCCAGATTCAACTGTCATAGAGACCCGTTAAAAACAAAAAAAATTCTTTAAAAGATACTGTACTTCTTGAAAAGAGAAAGGGTAACACTTTGTTCTGGCCAAGTCTTTTTACTTTCCAATGCCACTAGTAGGTAATACATTGTACAAACTTGCAGGAAGTTTATGTCTTAAGAGATTTTAGTAACTTGATAATCATAATACGCAGTACCACAACCAAGAAAGTCCACTACATTTTGAAACACTTTGAATACTGTTAAATCATTGTGTTGCCATTTTTAGGGTAACGTCATCATCCATCTTGGTTACACTAACTCCCCCTGGGAGATCACGGCAACATTGCAGCTTGGGGAGGGGTCTGACGCGCGCGCTCTGCTGAAAGGCAGCACCAGCGTCCCGTACGTCAACGGGTGGGCCAACTTCACCGACCTGCAGATCACTCACAGGTAGGGATGCACACCTAAACGCTGTACCAAATCCGGACTCTCAAAAACGTTTAGGTTCAGGTCCAAAAAAACTAAACTCAGTGATTCAATCCTGACCTGAACCTGAATGTGAGTATAAGTACACATCCCTAAACTGCACAAAAAGTCAAGTGAATCGGTGTAAAGACTACACTACCTTACAATCACTTACAGGGATCACTTGCACTGTTGTGTCAGAACTTACCAGTGAATAAACCAGACAAGTTTGAGTTTATTTCAATCTGCAGTTATGCCATGTCTTTGATAGTAGTCTTTATTAAAGAGTCTTCAACTTAATTCAGCCAAGTTGCTCGTGTTATATATGCAGTTATAACATTGTTCAAATATGCCATGGGTTCAGGTTCCGACTTATTAGGTCCGGACCTGAACCTAAACCTCTGGATCCGAACCTGAACCTGAACGTAGGTTTAGGTTCGCATCCCTACTCACAGGTATGGTCGCACAGCTTTGAACTTCTCCCTGCTGCCTAACTATGAAACCAATAGGGAATGAACTGGGTGCCGAACGGCTACTTCAGTGTGCTAAACGTTAACCATCCAAGTGTCACGGTATCATGCTGAAATTAGTGGGCAAATTGGCATGTGCTTGAAGGGCTGGAGTTAGAATTAGATCAGTCTATTGACACTTAAATAGTTTCATTGAAATACACGTCAGGCAGCATCGTAACTTTGTCAGAAGACTTAAGAAGCGTGCCACAACTGGTGTCTTTAAAAGTTAAAGACATTGTAATCATCGACCATTTTTGCTGAGAATGAAATATAGAATATTTTAACTTTTAAATCTCAATTTTTGGTTACTTTGATTTTCATTTTGTTTTATTTCAGAATCTTGACATATTGTTATTGATTTATTGTATACTTATTGATGTATTTATGTATTATGTTCCATTATTTTCTTCTATTGAAGCGTATTAGAAATTGGTTTTATCTGTAGTTTTCTTAATTATTGTATCTCATTATCATTATTATATTTAGTTAGTTCATAGGAGGAGGGCTTAGAAAAGCCTCCCGGGTTTCCCCCTCCTCCTGCACTATTGTTATATTTTGTATATTTATTTGCCTCTGTTTCTTATTTCATTTGTGCGAACCAATAAACAAACAAATATTTTTGTGTTTCTCTCCATAGTGGCGAGGGCTACACCATCCACTTCACAGTGAGTCAGGCCACCCAGACACCTCTGCTGGTGTTCTCACAGTCTCTGACTGTGGCTACCATGCCTGTGACAGGTACGTGTCTGAAAAGGAAACCCAAGCAATATTAGGGCCCGAAAATTTGATTTTGAAAGTCAATTTACTTAGTCATTTCTGTACGTGATTAGTTCAAACAACACTATCACAATGTATAGCGACATCCATGATGCAAAAAATATGACTTCGTTGTATTGTGAGAACTCACTGAAAATCGTTGCAGGGTTTTTGTTGGCTCGCGAAACTAAGGGAATCATTGTACGGCTTGTTTTTGCGCGGATTTGAAATGCTCAAAGTGTGAAGTTATCATGCAAATGTACTAAACAGTGTTAGTAAATGTCACATGCCAATTATCACAGTAAAAACAATGATGATATTGACTTAATTGTTCTCTAACTTATGTGTTGTCTACAAAATGTATTCTTTATGATTTCCTCCACCCATATATTGATAGAAAAGGTTACTAACATATCAATTTGTCAACTTAAGTTCTGTTTAATTTCAATATCTAGCTATCTTTAGTTGATACTGATTTTGTTACATTTATTTGCCAATGAGGCTGTTATTACTATCATTTTGGATATTACTTATATTTACAAGTAGTCCATTTCTGTTTCCACTTTAGTGTACTTATTGTTTTGGATCCATGGCTTATGTTCATTTTCCTGTTCTTTGATTTTCTCTTGTTTGTATTATTGTTCTTCTTGTAAAACGCAATTAAGAAAATTAAAAAAAATTTAAAAAAAGAAAAGGTTACTAATATAATATAAGCTATTTGCACAGCCTGGTAATTAAATATCTTAATCTCATTCCAGTGGGTATGCTGAGCCAACCAGAGACAGTGCCGGTTAACCAACCCTTCAGCCTCCAGATGGAACTAAGGGACGCTGTGACTGGACAGGCACTGCCTGACATCGCATGGAAGGTACATAAGATTACTGTAATTTACCTTATCTTCATGGTGTAAGGAAAATGGACTTTTTCACTGAACTTTAACTTCACGGTGGCGGCAAATGCACACACAAGTTGGTGATGTTCTGGGGAAGGATGAGGAGTAGTAGGTATCGTATTATACTAAATGTTGTGGAGAGATGGGGATGGAGGGAAGGCAAATATTTTTTTCATATAAAGTTACCGTGAAAGAAACAAGAATTGCAGTTACATAATGCATCCTTCCATGTCTTTGGCCTTTTTGACTAATTTCAGGCAAAACCAAGTACATGTATGTGTAGCTATCAAAAGAACAATATTAAATTAAATTATTATGAAATGTTTATTTGAAACTGTTTAACATTGCACACCATAAGGATTTCAAAAGGGATTTTTAGCACACACACACACACACACACACACACACACACACACACACAAAGAGTTAAACCCATATTTATAATTATCGTTTCACCCATTCAGGGGATGACCTGGGCCGTCACAGTCTCTCTGGTGGAACCGTTCCCTGGAATGTACAACGGAAGCCTTTCTGGGGAAACCGCCGCGACCTTCAACCCCCTCACTGGTTACGCAACCTTCGTCAACCTTCAGCTGTCTGACGTCAGGTGAGCCACTGTAATTCTTGATTTGTTAACGGTAACTTACTCTTAGTCACTAGTAAATTATGTTGTATTATGTAATAACGTGTCTTATATATTTGTTTTACATGTACTTTAAACAGCCGTTACCAGCTGGAATTCCTCGTCACCAACGACCAGAATATGGCAGAGTACGACTTCACCTACTCCCCAGAGCCCATCGATGTCTTCCCTGTGGGCTTCGAGCTCCCCGGCGGGGTGGAGAAACGTGCGCAGATCACCTTCGACGCAGACTTCTCCACTGTTCAAGAGCACGAGACGCACTTTGAGATCTTCATGATGAACGAACTGAATGCCAAGTACAGCGATGTCTACATCTCCGCTGTGGATGCTTCTGCAGGTATGTTTGGTTGGTTGTTTGTTTGTTTGTTTGTTTGTTGTTGTTTTTTTTGTACAACGTCGATAGCATGTCAGTGGATTTGAACCCAGAAACTCTTGATTCCATCTAATGAGGATGCTTGCATCCACAGTACTTGGTGGCAACGAGTCCATTTAAAAAGCTTTCTTTCGAAAGTAGATTCAGACCTTTGACTTTGGAAAAGTATATGTACATATAATGTTTTTATTGGTCAGAAATTACCCGTGGCAATGGCAGCCTTTCTAGTGCTGAATTGGTGCAGGGTTTACAGTCACATAATACGCATGTACATGGGCAACAGATATATATTTGGTCCACACTTGCACTTTGTGGAACTGTCGCAAGGGTCTGGACGGCTGCGATTTGCCACCAGGTGACCTCAATACAACCTTCCCCAACCAAAGTCAGGTACCCATTCACACCTGGGTGGAATGAGGAAAGTCGTGTTAAGTGCCGTTCCCAAGGGCACAACATCAGGGCTTATCAGTGGTTTCGAACCCGGGACCTCTCGGTTCTGGGCAAAACACCAATTGCGTCACACGATGCCGCCTGCTATGAATGCTATGCTATGACTTAGTGTTTACTCTTCAACTTCAACTTCGATTACCCCCAAATAACCCCGCGAGGGGCAAAGTAGGGGAGGGAGGAGGTGCCAGGCTAAGGCGGGCAGGCCTCCAGCCTGGGGCGGAATAACTCAACGGTGGGAGCCATAACAACCGCGCCAGGCAGGGCGTTCCACTGGGGGATGGTGCGGGGGAAGAATGAATGTTTGTAAGCGTCTGTCCGGGCGTTAAGTGGTTGAAATTTGAGCGTGTGTCTCTTCCTTCCACCACACCAGGAAGCATCATTGTTGACTTCACCGTGACTGGTCCAGAGGATGAGGTGGATGCCGTCCTCGTCCGCCTGTGGGAGGCGGTGAACCAGCCGATGACCGTGACGTTTGCCGGGAACACCATGGAGACCGTCCCCATCATGTTCGTGAACCGTGAGCGTTACTACGGCACAGGCGTGGTGAGTTAAAGTTAAAGTCCTCCCGCGCAACTTAGTGGAACACATGGCGGCGCCCATCTCCGATTCTCAGCCCTTGGGCCACACAACTTTGTGCAAGTCTCTACGGCAGGGGGCTAGTCCGCTGGTAGTGATGTCTGTTTAACTTCCATACTCTTTCCCAAATGCTGAGTGCTAATCATAGAAAGCAGTATGTACCATTTTTAAAGTCTTTGGTATGACCCGGCCGGCAATCGAACTCACGACCTACCTTGTGCAAGGCGAACACTCTACCCACTCGGCCATTGCACCGTGGTGAGTGGCCAGCCAATGATGTAACAATCTTTATTGACAAAACAAAAGTTCAGCGACTTTCGTAAGGTCTACTACATCTATACATACATACATCTATACGTGATGATGATGATGTTCGTCCATCGTAGTCGATGAGGACCTCAACTTCAGTTGTCCTTGTGGGTGCGGCCGTGGCTGATCAGTCCAATCCTTGCAGGGAAACACCAGCCGCAGCTGCTGTACTGTAGGCTGGGTTGTGGCTGTGCAGGGTTCTCTTCCCTCGCCTTCCGCGCCTATACATACATACATGTACATACATACATACATACATACATACATACATACATACATACATACAAACAAATAGGTGCATACAACTGAGTTTGATTACACACAATCATATGGGATAGAGCAACATATCGAAATTTAACGCGTCGTAGACTTATACATTGCTTGTTCTAATGTCCAAACATCTTTTTATGTATATGTACCTATCTGTACACAGTAAGGATTATCACCTCATAGTATGTAATTGAATCCATCAACAGAACGGAGCGCATTGAATTCATTATAGCATGCTTTTGGCGTTCTCTTTCGGAAAAGTACTCAAATATACTTTTCCCTTCTCAGGCCAATCTTGTGTTGTTTTGGTTCTTGAATATCGATAATTTGGGAAATTTTTCTGTAATTAGCTACATTGAAAGAATTGCTTTGGCCCTCGGTTACCACGTGATCTCCATCCCGTGACCTTTGCACATGGCACGTTCATTTCAGTGTTTCTCAGTTTGACAAGAGTAGTCCTTTTCTCCTTCCTGACGTAAAAAATTATAGTTTGTAGTAGTAAGTTTGTTTATACCTTGGCTCAGAGAATGTTAGAGTTCTCTTTTAGAAAAGTGCTCAAATAAACTTGTCCCTTTTCAGGCCAATCTTGTGTTGTTTCGGTTCTTTAATATTGATAATTCTCGTGAACTGCGACCGTTACTATGGCACAGGCGTGGTGAGTGGCCAGCCAATAATCATAGTATGCTAGTTAGTACCAGAGTGTAGCAGGCCAGAAGATACCCCAGGTCAGAACTAACCCAGGGGCATTCTGGCCTGGGGTATATTCTCGTCCTGACCTGTAAGTTTTGTCGGAGAAGCAATCAAGATGTTGGTCAGACAGAATCTTTGCGCCAGAAATGAAGTTCAGGTTGTGCAGTAGTAGCGTATGTAGTCCAGTGGTTAGCGATCTTGCCTCGAGAACTAGAAGCCGTGAGTTTGATACCGGCTTTGTTGCTCACTCGACAAGCACGCTATCGTAAAGGGGTGCAGTCCTTAGGACCAGACGTTAAGCCGTGGTCCATTGTTCATCGTGCTTGTCGAAAAGAGCTAGGGGAATTTCCCCGTACAATGAACCTGTAAATACTGTACATAGCGTCTGTCTTCTCTGTCACGACCAGTGAAAGATTAGGTCTTCAGTGAGATGAACTGGATCGAGATCACTTTCCTTTGCTGTAACGTTGTTCATTGTTTTATTCAGGCGAGTGGAGAAGATGTCATCCTGATCGCTTGCATCGCCACCGTGTCAGCCCTTGCCGTCACTTTCATGGCGGTGATCCTGATCTGGAAATGCAAGAAATCGTCAGAAGGTGAGTAGGAACTTTTGTCATGTTCATATGTTACGGTAAAACGATTTGAACAGATGAAAATATTAGGAATGATGTGTTTTGTGTAAATTGAACCATAAACTACATGAACATGTAGCTACAGCACCATAAACAATTTTGTGGGGGGGCAATTTCAAGCAACACATACATATATGGGAGCAGAAAAATGTATTGATTTTGATTTAAAGATTTGTTGCATGAACGTACACGACATTTGGTCAGAATTGTTTTGAAGGGAAAGCTACTACATTTACAGTTTGAAAATAAATCTTTAAAAAGTGCCAAATAGTAAATTTACAGTATCATTGTAGGGCACCTCTTCTCCATTTTGAGTCTCACTTCTTTTCATTCATTTTTGGTAGGAGGAAAAAAGATGGGAACAGGGTGGAGCGATTTCCGTCCGACATCCGCCATCTTCCGCCCAAGCTCTGCCGCCAGTCTCATCAAGGCAAGAATGTTCAATATTCTAAATGAAAGCGGTAGCAAAATTCACGGTGTAAGGAAAATGGACATTTTCAATAAACTTTAACTTCACGGTGGCGACAAGTGATTTGCAGAATGGATGTGTGAAGGAATCATAGATAATTCCACAGTGATGATGAGTTCACGGTACAAACTGAGATGACTGTGAAAACAGTGGACATAAAGTTGCAGTGAACGCAACAAGAATTACAGTATACATACTGACCCTGACCTCTTGATGTAGATGCCATTATAGAGTGTTTGTTAATCATCTATATAAGATAGTTTTTAATATGTACATGTATTAGAATATTGTCCTAGCTCGTTATGCTGTCCATGTCAAAAATTCCATTGAATGTCTTGTCTTTGTCAGCAGGGCTGTAATAACCATAGGCTAGTTGGGCAGCCCTGGCTTTGTGTCCTGAACAGCCAAACCAATAAATAAATAAATTAATAGATAATTTATCTCATCAGGTGAAGGAAGCTCACTTGCTTCAACCAGCCCCCGATGGTCCTGCAGTCCTTCTACAGCCCTTGGGCCCCTACAGCACACTATTGTATTAGGTAGACTAGCCTTATGGAACTCTAGTTATGGAACTCTAGTTATGGAACTCTAGTTATGGACCAATTGCTTTGCACCTTGTACAATTGTTGTGCACTAAGATTGTCTTTTATCTGGTCAGGTGAAGGAAGCTCACTTGCTTCAACCAGCCCCCGATGGTCCTGCAGTCCTTCTACAGCCCTTGGGCCCCTACAACACACTATTGTATTAGGTAAACTAGCCTTATGGAACTCTAGTTATGGAACTCTAGTTATGGACCATGCTTTGCACCTTGTACAATTGTTGTGCAATAAAATTATGTTTTATCCGGTCAGGTGAAGCAAGCTCACTTCAACCAGCCCCCGGTGGTCTTGTCGTCCTTCAACCCGCTGAAGTCCGTCGAGGAGAACATGACCAGGAAGAACTTCGGCTTCTCCATGGAGGAAGAGACTCGTCTGGGCAAGGACATCGAGTCCCGCCCCGTCTCCTGGGCAACCGCCTCCCCCGCCCCTCGACCAACCTCTCCTCCAGGATACGTGGAGGATGAGGATGATGGTGAGTGTGACGCAAACGGCAGGGATGCGTACCTAAATAATAATGGTTTTATTGGTCAGAAATTACCCGCAATGACAGCCTTACTAGCGCTGAATTGATGCAGGGTATTACAGGTTTCACACAATACACAACATATATGATATCTTATCCACACTTTGTGGAACTGTCGCAAGGGTCTGGGCGGCTGCCATTCGGCGCCACAAGTTGACCTCAATACGACTTTCCCCAACCGAAGTCAGGTACCCATTTACACCTGGGTGGAGTGAGGAAAGTCGTGTAAAGTGCCTTTCCCAAGGGCACAAGATCGGTGACATGACAGGATTCGAACTCGGGACCTCTTGGTTCTGAGTCGAACGCTCTGCCGTTGCGCCACACGACTCCACAAAAACTAAATGCTGAACACTCATTTCCAGATTGACTCCAATACTTGTCTCTCATTTGTAGTTGACTTTTTCAAAACTGCTTCTCTCTAGTTAGAGAAGGGACAGAGAAAGTGTAGAAAGGGGCTGTTATTGCCCCAAACATCGAGGGGTTGTTTCGCACAGACGAAGACTTAAGAGAGGCGTTGTCATACAAATAAGCATGTGTACCAGTACACTGATAAAGACGAGTGTCTTGTTCCGCCCCTCAGACACCATCCCCATGCCAAGGAACATGAAGGTGAAGCTGCTGGACAAGACGTACCGCCGCGTCAAGTTGGGCCGCACCTGGATCGACATGAAGAAGACCCTGGACCAGGTAGGGTCTTTATTCGTTCTTCTTCTCTCGTACTGCCAAGCTACGGGGACATCAGTAATAATATCCATACTACAGTACATGTATGTACAGCGTACCACAGGTTCTCCTCTGACTCACACCACTTTACTGTACAACTACAAGCCTCAAAGTCATTCTACAGTAACAGCAAAACTATGGAACTCCCTCCCAGCTCACTACTTTCCCCCAGGTTATAACCTACAAACCTTCAAAACAAACTTACCCCGCTATTTCTCACCTTAGGAACATTCAGTTTAAACCAATCACGTCAATTCATTCAATTTTTAGAAGTGGCCCTCGACGGCCTTGCATTGAGCGAAATGTCTCTGAAAAAAATGTTGTCTAGGCTCGTCAGGAGCTAGGGACCACCTTCTCAGCTCAGCAAATTTAAAACCACCGCAAACATTTTTGTCCAATACTGTAGCAGTATGTGACTATAGCACTGCCGCAAACTTAAAACTCCGTTTACCCCCTAGTGCGAAATTAAAAACACGCGAACTTAAATGCATTTACAGAACACACTCAAACAAACAAATAATAGCTACATTTTTCGGCCTGGAACACATTACAATAGCCTCATTACTCAAATGTGTAGCTACTGGCTTTAAAGGCACCCAGATCATTTTATAAGACTTAAAAATTGGAAATATTCTAGTTGCTGTAATCTTTATGAAATTGACAATTAATGCCACTGTATACCACATTTGCGTTCGGATTTCTTTTCAAATGTGCGCAAAAACGGCACAAAAATAATCTACATGGTAATCTTTTACGGGCATGCAGTCACTCTCTCATTGGTCGAACCGCTAACTGTGATAGACAGTCAGGATCAGCCTATTAAGGCTTGGATTTTCTATCAGTTCTCATCACACAACGACACCGTATCTTTGCTCCGTTAATGTCAAGTTTTTTTTAATTCAAGTTTCAAGCCTCATAAAATGCTCTGGATGCCTTTAATAATACAACAGGGTGAATACTACATAACATTGTACGTCTCTGTTCTCCAGGCTCGCCAGGAGCTGGTGACGGCCTTCCCCGCTCAGCTCGGGGGGAAGGACTTCAGGTTCATGACGGCCAACCTGACTCACGTCGTGCAGGAAGTGGAGGGCGAGTTCAGCCTGAAGGACATCATCGCGAGGGACTGTGACGTCATCGCGCTCCACGAGGTGTAAGGTCAGTGTCTGTTTTTGTTTTAATTTTAATTTTTTTTATTCAAATTGAACATGAAAATGCAAATAAATGGACGAAGACAAAGTGACGGGGACTCAAGTTGTGCCCAACTTATATTTTTGCTGCCACTTGTACATTATGGAAAATAAAATATTTGACAAGACGCACAGATGATAGCTGTATATTTGCATATTCTGTTATATGATAATGCAATCGTAGAGATATTAGACGTTGAAGATTTGTTGGAGATTCCAAATCCCCTGGTGTACTGCAAAGTTTGAAGCAACCAGTTTTGATCGTTCTTCATCATGAAAGTATGATAAGTTCTATACATTTATCAAGAAATTTACAATATGTTTTTATTAGTTAGGCTGCACCAAGTAATTTTTATGGATGACGTCCGCGCGCGCATTGATTTTGGTCTGTACCCAGAAAAAAAACAAGAAATTCCGCTTCCTGTAACTATGACCAAAGAGTTACGACAGTGCCGCAAATCGTAAGATTAATGTAAAACTGGTCACACAAAATGCATATAACTCCTCACGCAAAATGCATAAATAAGGATGTGGCTACTTACTGACAGGATGATCCTGTCATCAGTAGAAAAAATTGGATCATCCTGTCAGCAGTGCATTTTTTCTACTGCTGACAGGATCGTCCTCTCAGTAGTGCAATTTTTCTACTGATCATCCTGTCAGCAGTGCAGATTTTACCTGCTGACAAGATTTTTCAAATCTAGGCATCTTGTTTTTTTCGGCCCTTCTTGTTTTTTTTCCGCGCTCTCGCATTAGATTTAGGGTTTCCAAAGGACGTCATCCATAAAAATTACTTGGTGCAGCCTTATGTTGAATTTCTCTATAGTACTGTACTAGGAAAGTGGCACAGCTAATGTTTGGTAGACATGTATCTAAATATTAGTCAGACATAACTAATATGTGTTGTTTCGATCGTTTTCCTTGCAGATCTGACGCCACATGGACCAATCAAGATGTGATTGATTGATTGATTTTTGATTGATTGATTGATTGATTGACAAGCTGCATTCCTATGTTTGTTGTGTGTTTGCTGTGTTTTACATCATTGTGGAATGATTTTTAATTTTGTATTGTTACTGGACAATCCTTACTGTCATTTCACTGGGAACAGAAACATGGTAGACTTGGAATCACCTGATATCATATCAAGCTTTTCATGCAAAACATCGAAATTAGTGATATGTGGCCTTTTTTTCTAACTTCTGTACTGTAAATACAAAGAGTTTGTCTTGCTTCAGACCTTATAGGAAATGCCACTACTTGCTTTTTAATTAATGGCAGTTCCTTCAATGGTACAGAACATCAGGATGGAAAATGTATTTTGTCAAAATCTCTCAAAACGTCTGTTGAACCAATGAGCTGCCCTTATTTTTACGGTGAACATTTTAATTTGTCAACTTACAAATTGAGCCAATGAAAGTGCCTTATTCTCTACATGAACATTCTAATTGGAATGCTGATGTTCTATAGTTAAGAAGAATTTCTAACTTCTTCAAACCATCCGTTTGAGTTTGGAGATTTTTGTGTGCTTCAAACAAAAAAATGTATTAGAGCAGTGACTTCTCAACATTTAATCGTTTATATTGTCCAAATTCCATCCCCGTTTACGATTGCGGTGGCAAGAAAACTCGAAAATTTGATTATCACTTCTATTTTGAACGATTTTTTTCACCCTTCAGTAAATCTTCAATGCTGGCAACATAACACTGTGGCAACAGTTACAGCTTTATGATTTTTTTATTCTAATTTCGTACCATTAGGAATTTATTTTTTAACATATGAAATAGTACATGGTGAGGAAGCACTTTAGTAAATGTTGTGACCTATGAAGTTTACTTAAGTTTAAGATTTTACATTATTGACAAATGCCAAACCAGTGGCATGCATCAATGAATAAGCAAGCACAGTAGACCTGCTTGGCAGCTTGCATCCTGAGGTGTGCTTAATATGTGGATATTGCTGTTATCAAAGTGGCAAGTACACCTTGTAGCAGAATGACAATGTTGTGACACAATTCACCCAACATTACGGAAAAGTGAGAACACACTGTATGTCCATCTAAAGAACAATGGATGCATGTTTGTTCTGTGTGTGTGTTGTGTGAATAAAATTAAAGAAAAAATCCAAAAAGCTGTGTCTTTTCCTTTTGATATTAGTGCATTTGTGACTAAAGGCTGCAGATTCTATAGACACATTGTCAGTAGATGTCGTTAGATTGCACTATTTTTCTTAAAACATAAGATATATACATGCGGAAAAACAGCCTGTATTTAACGCCTTCCATATTCAAGTGAACAGACAGTCCCAAGTGCTGAATGCCTTTAAGGGATCGGGCAAACATATCCATATCTAAACTGTCCTTGGTGCTGAATGCCATCCATAGACAGGTAACCATCCAGTTTCAAGTGCTGAACACATGTAAAGGAATGGGCGAACATATCCATAAACTGCCCTTGGTGCTGAATGCCATCCATGTACAAGCCAACAGACAGTCCGAAGTGCCGAACGCCTATAAAGGAATGGGCGAACATATCCGTGCTTAACCGCCCTTGGTGCTGAAATAAAGTGAAAGGAAAGTGATCTCGAACCAGTTTAGGTCAAATGAACTCAATGAACAGATGTGCTAATCTTCCACTGGTTATGACAGAGAAGACAGACGCTATGTTAGCCTCCGTTGCAGACTCTGAAGCGGCTTTTTGGGGGGCTAAATAATACACTTTTTGCAGCCACCCCGTAACTATCAGCCATCCTGTAACCATCAGCCGCGGCTGATGGTTACAGGATGGCTGATAGTTACGGGGTGGCTGCAAAAAGTGTATTATTTAGCCCCCCAAAAAGCCGCTTCAGAGTCTGCAACGGAGGCTACGCTATGTACAGTATTTACAGGTTCATTGTACCGGGGAAATTCCCCTAGCTCTTTTTGACAAGCACAATGAACAGAGGACCACGGCTTAACGTCCCGTCCTAAGGACTGCGGCCTTTTCCTGTAGCGTGCATGTCGGGTGAGCGACACAGCCGGGATCGAACCCGGGGCTTCTAGTTCCAGAGGCAAGATCGCTAACTGCTGGACTACGCACTTTTGAAGCAGGCCTGGGAGTCGATGTTTCGTGAATTCACACCTGAGGCTGCATGGCGACAGTTTGTATCTGAACATCAGCTTTCAAAACTGTTCGCCATGGAAACTGGTACAAGAGATAGACAGGTTGCCATGGCGACCGAGTCACGTTGGATAAGTCTTAGCGTGGCAGGGTAACGGTACAATGCTGTATAATCCGGTGAAGAGCTTAACTGGAAATGAAGAGAAACCTATTTACTATTTAACGTTACAAATGAATCCAAATACTGGTCAGTACACAACGGGCAGGCTGTCCCTAGCCTGACGAAATCGCGCTTCTAACGGCCTGCCGGACTGACCGGCCCTGCTTTCAATTCGCTCATGTCAGCAAGAGATTGTATAACACAGCCTAGACTACCACTCCGGTCGTTACGTGTAACTGGTTAGACAGCTATACCTAAGGGTGCCGTTTGGACCTTGGAATCTCCGTCAGATCATTAATCCGTGCGGTCCCTCCTGGAGAGATACCAGCTGTGGGCTTGTTGTGTAAATCATTACTTAAAGAGCAATCAAGCAGGGTGTTATCTACTGCATGGGGGTAAAGACTGACCTGTGATCAGGAGAGCACATCGTCACATAACGGACAAGTGAGAGGCAAGATGTCGCAGTCCAGGAAAGGTGAGTTTCAAATGTGTTAACATTACATGTAGACACAATATCCATAGGTTTACTTTGGACATTGTCATTTTGGCAAACTTATTACACATAGACACAACATCTAGCTAGATATTTACTTTGGGCTTTCTCGTGTTGAAGAAACTTGTTTGAAATTTTGTGTTTTGTATCTGACTGTGCCAACAGCTTAATTAACAGTTCTTCTTATCAGGTAGGTACTGAATTGATACCCTCAGTAGCATGCAGTGATCTGATGTTTAGTTAGCCTTTCATACTACATCTCTGGTGTTATATTCTTGTTTCTGTCTCTGTTTTGCTCAACTGAAAATAAAAACGTACTGGTGACGATACCGGCCAAAAAGTGACTTTTGATGAACGATGATTCCAGACGACACGTTCACAGCCCGAGTCAGCCTTCTCTTTGGTTGCTGCCTCTTTTCCTCAATGATACTGAACAGATGATAAGAACGAGGCAAAGCACCAACATGATACTTGGTTATCAATTGAAATCTGTTTGGAATATCTAGGTCGTGTATTGGGTGTGCATTCTATTGAGTATTGTCCAAGAGAGGTGGTGCATAGGTAACAGCAGCTACTGACCTTTGATCATCTTATCCTTTAAACTATTATTTGAATGACGGTAGGAGGGGTATAATAAGTTCCAAACAGGAGATAAGACAGGTGAGTAGGTGTTAACTTCGGTCGAGATAACTGCAAATGCTTTATTTTTCATCGTCATTTGAAAGCAATGAAGTCAGTACTGAAAGCTGCCTCAATGGCTGGTAAAAATGTTCTTGTCGATTCCGCTGCAAAAATGTGTGCACGATTTCATCAGGGTTTGTCAAACGTGCTTCAGATCTTTTTAAATGAGGATGCTTTTGCCTCTCAGACAGAATTCCCCTTCTCTTCTAGTAAAAGACAGCGCCAGAATGGTTTGTTAATTTTCTCGTCAATTTTGGCTTGAATTGTGCTTCAGATGTTTGGCATATTATTTCTGGATATTTCAGGAAGAAGACTTCAACTCTACACGTACGAACAACTTCCCAAGTGGTATCAGGAGATGGAGTCTCCCTACATCACAGCCGGCTATCGCAACAACCTGTCCTACCAGCAGTGCTCGAGGAGGTAGTAGTGACGTGTGTCCAGGGGTTTCCCTTTGTAGTGGTTATTAGCATTGGGTACAAAGATTTAATGGCGTGTGAACCTGCCGTTAGACCACATCTTGCAACGCCGTGTCATCGCGGATGAAGAAGAACCCCAAGTACACACATGAAGATATTTCGGAAGACATTTCGCTATTCTACATGTGACGTTTTTCGTTGTGATCAAGTCGTTTGTTGTTTTCTTCAGGGTGACTGACCCACTAACTTTGCACACCTGACTTAGGGCTACGTGACTTCATCATTGGGCCAAACTTCGTCCTGAAAGTCTGAAGAAGAACATTTTATAACGTCCTTACTCTGAGCGACATTCCTGTCTTTATTTCAGCATATTTCAGATCCACAACGAGACGGGAAACATCTGGACCCACCTTCTTCCCGCCATCTTGTTTCTCCCGCTGGCGTTGTATGACGTCGCCGTCATCGTTCCTGGTCTGCATGGCAAGCTTACAGATTACGTCACCATGGCGATATTCCACTTTGATAATCAGGTAAGAGCATAATTTATCAAGAAAAGTGGAGTTCTACGACCTCACACCTTCTCGACCGAAATGATGTTAATATTTGCAACTGACATTTTCAAAATGTTTACCATTAATAATGCAAATAAGGTCCACATTTGCATAAACCATATCAGGTAATGATATTCTCTAGCCAGATAAGACAGGTTGTCCGGGGTATGAAACTTCTATTTTGGCAAAGAAGTCATTGTAGCATTTTCTCATTCATTATGCAAATTATAGAAATTAGGCCCTGATTTGCTTGATTTATGTTTGATGATGTGTACCTTTAGTTAACTTTCAAAAGCCGCAAGTATTAAATCCAGTCATTGACCACTATGGTATTATAGATTTTCTACATTATCATGCAAATGAGGTCTTCGTAACTATCTACCATCTACTTAGTGTGTGAGAGTGTGTGAGTGAGTGAGTGAGTGAGTGAGTGAGTGAGTGAGTGAGTGAGTGAGTGAGTGAGTGTGAGTGTGTGAGCGATGTGACAGGTTGAGTTACTTTGTTTTGCTTCAGTCTGTTTGTGTTGCTCCGCAGATCACCTTATTGGCGTCAGCCTACTTCCACACCTTCCTTGCCCAGGGATGTAAACAGAACTATGAGCAGTGCCTGGCTGTGGACCTATGGGGCGTTGCGATGGCCACCGCTGGCAATGCTCTGATTTATGTTGCCTACGCGTTCTGTTGTTCTTGGGTAAGTATTTGCACTCGTCAGATGACGAACATGGACGACCATTGATAGCATGCCTCTTTGGCCTGTATGATATATATCGGTACCCATTAGTCTTGTGATATGATTTAAGTTGTACCCTAGGCCACAAAGTTTATCAAATATAGTTATTCATAATCCCATTGACATATTCCTGCATTTTAGAGTGATTCATTATGTATTCATTTATCTATTTATTGTCAAATGCCACAATACATTACACCGACTCTCGAGGCAGCGAAGCTGACGTTGGAGAGTCGGCATTTATGGACAGACGGATACAGGGAATGGAAATTACACAACACTAGTTTAAATACAATGCTACAATTAATCAATAAACTCTTATCATAATTAAATCAATTTTCTGCTTCTAGATGTAACGTTAGAAGGCATTAGATTCGCTGAATCCTTTGCCCTACACTGAATAAGTATCATATGACTGAAGCCCTATTTGCCGATTCTTTGTTGTAATCTCCACCTGCAACTGGTCTTATGTTCAAGCTAGACTTCGATTCCCCCATTAATGTTATAAAAATTCGATTCGATTATGACAGTGGTGGCAGTTATTCTACTACGGCTTGCTCGGAGGTCTGATGACGTGGTACTCCGTCATCTGGCTGCACCCGAGGATGGTGCCGGGCTGGGTGTCGCTGGAGAGGCGTTTGCTGGCCTTCTTCCCGCTGTGGGTCGGGGTGTTGGCAGCCCTCGCACTTCACACTCTGCACCACAACAGGCACTGGCCAGACAACCTCGCACAGGTCATGTCATCATCTTGTCGCGCTTCTTAAAATGCACATTCTAAAAAAAGACCAACATTTAGGAGCAAACGTAGAACCTCATAATATCCATGAGACTCTGACCATGAGAGACTTCTCATATAAAAGAGGGCACGAACTAGTAAGTATCTTGCAGTGCCATCTGGGGTTAGCAGGAGGAAGTGCAATCTGTTTCGTCAGAAACAGATTGCATCTGCATACACCCAAAATCTATTCAATAACCAATCAATTAGCAATGATTGTTTTTCCTGTATTGTTCAATGCCCTTCTATCGAAATGATCTTTTCTTACAATATGTAATAAGGCACTGCTGTTCTAGGGTTACGTGTACATTACGTCTAAATCTTTCTGTAAAACGAATCCATACCAACCAAGCAAAAACTCAGAGTTTTGGTTTAAACTCTGCTGGTCTCAGTCCTATCCTTAGTCACTGACGAAAGACAGTGGATGCTGTCTGAAACGTCTGTTTCAAAATTTTATCCAGTTGCTTCAGTAATTATTTTTGGCGTATCGTACTACCTGGATGTCTAACTTTCATCAACAACCAAGTAATGTTCGTTTATTGACAATTGCCTCTTTTATCTACAGCTATTGGCGCTACATTATTGGTTGCGGGCAGTCGCCAACCACCTGGTTGGAATAATCGTGTTCTTCTTTGCAAAGGTCCCAGAACGATGGTGGCCTGGTGAGGGCTTTTCTAGATATTATGACACTGCATAGATACTTAATTAATGATTGATATTAATATTAATATTCATATCTTATTTGATAAATACATAAATAGATACATAAATATTTCAATTTTTTCTGTCATCGTGGCTAAGATAATGTCTTACTTCTTACGGCCTTTCTCAAGTTTCAGTGATCCAAGAGATATTTCGATTTCTATCATGTTCGCTTTCAATGAGCCCAAGAAACATGCTGTGTCGAACTTATTACATCTGTTTGATTTAACCATCCAATGTGGCGGACAGGGTTTACGTCATCGTTTTTAATGGGGCTTTCAATACGCCCACCGAAAGCCTTCTTGGCGAGCCGAAACTCCCTCTGATCGAAGGCAATAGAGAACCTTTGCCCGCACCCATGTTGAAATTCCCGAATCAGCGCCCACAGCGCCCAACCCCAATTAATATATTATATATTGTATACAAATGTATAAGCGCTGGCGGTCGAAGGGGGCTACATGAGTGCTACCCCCAGTTGCTATCTCCAGTTGCAATAGCCACAATGATGTGGCAGAATATTTGACCTAATCCTTTCATTTTTCCTCTGCTGTCGCTTATGCATGACTGTGTGATTTGCCATGTAAAAACCGGTTTTCCTAGTTATTGTATGCAAGTACTGGTTAGTTCTGCTAGTTCACTTCAGTGACGCTGAAGAAGAGTGATGGATGTCACTAGAAACGTCCGGAAATAAATCTCCGAATTTTTATCCAGTTTTAGAGTTTGAATTGTCCTTATACTCTGCTTTCTTTGTTCAAAATTAGGTCGGTTCAACACCTGGGGCCAGAGTCACCAGGGGTTTCACATCGTGGTCGTGCTGTCACAGCTGTTCTGGCGGCGGGCGATCATCAGCTTCATGCAGATGAAACTGCAGACCTTCTGTTGATTAAACAGCACTTTAGGCTAGGAAACTCTTTTGCCAGGTCTTAAGGGCATCATTTTCGAAGCAAAATATACTTCATTATTCGTTATATAAATGACATAGCAATGTCCGGCCACGTTGATTTGATCATATGGATGACATCCTTCGGGAACCCCAAAACTGATGCGAGCGTGTAAATTAAAAAGTTTGGCACAACAAAAAGTTGCCTTCAATATGAAATCTAAGTGGTCAAAAAGGTTGAACAAATGACTAAACAAACATATGAGTATGTCATATAGAATAATAGATTCTTCATTTCTTACATCTTCTTATTTGACTTTGGCATTCTACGACATTAGTATCCGTGTTCCAATATATTGTTTTGCAACTTACGGCATACATTTGCTCATTTGCAGCTACTTGGTACGATTTACAGTATGGTCTTCAACTTTCTTTTCTTTTAAAAGACTAAAATTGATGCGCGCACCGATGTCATCCATATAACCTAAACAACATGACCTAATGGAGTTTAGAAAATGCTTCAAGGTCTAAAGCATCCAGACCAGCCATTGGTTTCTTAAAATGGCAGCTAAGGAAACTGCACACAGGAAATCACAAAGGAAATAAACAGCACATTGTCATACCACATCTGTATTCATAGATACATCTAATTTTCACATCAATAGTCAGATTACACTGGTCATGTTTGTCTAAGGTGTGCAATTCTTTTTTCCAGTCGACACAGAATCGCTACTAATTTAGCAATTGCTTAGAGTCACAGAAAACAAGCTGTAGTCTTCTCAAACTATGAAGACGAACACAATCCATCCTTTGTGGTTAGGAAAACGTCCACAATTCCCAACCCTAATGAGTATGTACTGTCACACACAGGAATCAGAGATATAGATGTGAGTTGCAGCTAACTGTAGCCAGAACGCTGGATACCTGGCTAGTCTCTACCAGACTAACCGTGTTGGCTATATAGAGAACATTTGCCGGGGGACTTTGGCCATGGAGGATAATATTCCCATCCACAGTTATCTCCATAGTCGACCCCCTTCATACAGTTGACTCTATTTGGCCGATTTCTACTGTTTTCCCAGCGACCTGCAGACGCTGGTAGAGTCTAATACCTGGCTACTACAACAGCAATGCCTGTCTCAAGTACACACCTGTATAAACCATACTAGCATGTACATTACAATAAAACTGATACTGTACTCTCACAAGCATATTTTGGTATATGTACATAACGTATCAGTATTGACAAACCACCATCTACCTCTACTCACAACTACCTACACTTCTTTTGATAGTACCTTAATATAGGAATACAATCAAACACATGTAGGACCTCAACTTTTTCTTGAATATGGACATATCCATTTCAGCTTTTGTCAGATACAAAGTGAGCTCTTTTCTTGATTCAAAGATGTTTAACCTTCTGGTTGCTAAGGCTGAACTTCATGCATCAAAATTGTGCAGGACATAACGTAATCCTAGGGTCACATTTCCAAGCTGGGGTGCTTGCAAAAACGAAAAATGAAATATGCATATCAAATAGATACACAATTTCTATTCAGAGGTAATTTTCTTACATTTTGTTGTCTTTTATATCATATTTTTCACTTCCGCAAGCTGCCTGACCAGGCCCCCCTTTAGAAATGGGACCTAAGCATAACTCAGCTGGGCAGGTGTTAAGTAGTGGCCATTCACTGACAAGAGTCAACAGTTACATTTCATTTGTAGGAAATGTAGCTTAGTTACTCGTGTCACCCTTACATACTGTAAATGCAGAAATGTTCGCAGTGGTCTTATGTTTGCGTTTTTTTGCCCTCCTACCCCCTTGTCTACTATTGTCTCAAATGCAAACTTAAAACCACCCTGAAAGCTCCATTTTCTCCATACCGCGAAATTAAAACCACACGAACTGAAATGCATTTACAGTATAATATAAGGACTTAATTTCACTTTCTCCTTATGTATACACTTCATGTACCTTCTCCCTGCTGCCAAACTACTTAACCAATACAAATATGATGCCAAACAGCTTACTTAGCAGACTGAAGGTTACATTTCAACAAATACTGCTTACGATGTACTACCACCCTTCGCAAAGTACCCTTTTTTCACTTTCTAAACTAACAGTAATCATACTTAACTTGTACAGCCATTCACCATTCTTTCATATGATTTAGTTTCATCTACATTTCTCCAAATAGTTTTTTTTTCTACCTGATACATTACGACAGTATAGCATTACTTTAACAATGGGGACCATATTGCACTAATTATATACACCTCCAACATTCTTTTCAATGAAATGTATATCTAACATCAAAATAACATTATTTAATCAAACTTCATTATACCATACGTATAACCTTCACAGGTTTGGTTTCTTCTGTCTATTATAAACATATAATACATCGATGATCCTGGTGTATATATCTCGTGGCTGGAAGTACCACCTGCACATACGGATAAAATGTGCAGGTAAAATTGGAGTTTGGTCTTTCTACACTGGTCTTTCTAATATCAAACCCCACTGGTCCACAAATTGGGTACACAATGTAGATGTTTATTTACCGTACTGATTGTTACCACCTATGAAATGCTAAATACAGAACTGCAATGGTTTCTCAACAGTTTCCAGTTTGATCCGTGGTTCATGATATCTACTCAAGTAGAGTGGTACAGGTATAATTTGTTTCTTTAAGGCCACACCAATTTAATTTCTTGGTCAACGGATTTTTTTTTTTTGCAAATAAAAATCTGTTAACCAGGAAATTAAATTGGTGTGGCCTAAGGTACATGTACTGTTGCATGTTACCTGCACCAATACAGGTAAGCAGAAAAGAATATTTCAAGCCCTGCATCTATGACCACCAGCCATCTAAAGTAGGTATCATTCATTGTCTCTGCTGAACACCTCATTTCAGAGCTGGAATGGAGAGTTACAATACACAACAATGTCACAGTGACTACTTCCTCTTTACAAAGTGGACAAAATCTAGTTCGTATTTTTGTCCCTGCATCATTCATTGGGGCTACGCTGCTTTGGTGTTATGGATGACATCTACATGTAGACAGATTTTACTTCCATTTTTTTCTTAACAAATAAAACAAACAAAATCTTGCCCCCTTGGAAAGAAAGGCATGACAATGCAGCTACAGTGTAGATTCCTTAAAACTACTGCAAAATCATTGATTATGATGTAGATGTAATTTTCCTGAAACCAAAATCAGTTCATATCGCAAGATGTCCAAAAAAAGCTAAATTTGATTCATTTTTCATCGTTTGGGGTCTTAAGAAGATGCCACCCATACAACCAGTTCACGAAGTCGGTGATGCCTAAGCCTTGTTACCCATGCTGACTCTCGATGTCTGGATGATGCCAATGATCACACCAAACAGGCCTATCACACTGGCAAAGATCTCCACAATCAGGATCTGCACAAATACAAGAAACAATCAGGGTAAAAAAAAACATTTATTAGGCCACACCAATTTGATTTCTTCGTTAACGGATTTTTATTTAAAAAAAAAATATTTTAGAAGAAAAAAATCATGAAAACAAAAGGCTGGCCCAGCCTTCTGTTTTCATGATGATTTTTTTTTCTAAATTTTTTTTTTGAAAATAAAAATCCGATAACCAAGAAATTAAATTGGTGTGGCCTTATCAAAGCGGGGCAATGTCATACACAATTCATTGGCAACCACAATCACACGAATAAAGGACTGACAGTGGGCTATCTGCAAGCATTGTTAAAAGCTATGTAACAAGGATTATATCTCTCGGTGGAAGGAGGAGTGTTCCAGACCTGCCAACATTGCAGGAAAATCGTGAAGTTGCTGCTCTTAAACTGTTCAAAAGTATGCTCAAACCAGACCACCCACTGAACTTTGAACTTTGAACTTTTCTGATCAAAGTTCAAAGTTCAAAGTGGAACCAGTGTCCCCTTTACTGCACAAGTTCTTTCTCCACTACACTATCCGTCAGTACAACAGACAAATCCAGACTGTGTCATGGTGTTGTTGTGTTAAACTTTGTGTATAGATACGATTTGTAAGACCACCATAACACAGGAGTACATATATATAATTTGTATTTATCATATACATTCCTGCCATGTTGATTTAAACAAATAAAGATTTGAAAGATATGAGGATTCTCCTGCAGTACTTAATGGCGACGAGTTCCACACTACGAACAGATTGATCTACCTTGACGAACAGACTGGCGTTCTGTGCATCAGCTAGAGCGGCACCACTGCCGACGATCCCCACACAGACTCCACACACCAGGTTACACATGCCAACAGTCAGCCCAGCTCCGAACAACGAGAATCCTGCGGATGAAACAAACTTATCAAGATTTGTGCCTGAACAATGACATTAACTTTAATAACCTGGCTGTGTGTGCTGAACAGCCAAAGCAATAGATAAAAAATATACATTATGTAGTTAGCCTTGCGGATATCCCTTCTGGCTACATGTATGTCAGCGTTGAACCTATCACAGTAACAGCCATGATCTAGATTAATATTTAGAGAAGTTGCATTAGATTTCACTATACCGACCTGTCAAGTAGTTCGCCTTGCAGACTTCCCTTCTGGCATTAAACATATATGCTGTGATTTAGATCAATGTTTAGAGAAGTGGAACTAGCTGGTGTGTTACGCCGAATGGCGGTTATACCGTCTATTTACATGTAGATACAGAACTAGACAAAGTCTACATGTTGTACACTGTACACCCACCAGCCATGTAGTTCGCCTTGCGGACTTCCCTTCTGGCGATGTCAGCGTCGAACGGCTCGATGATCTGCAGCATGACGATGGCCATGATGATGCCGTAGATGGCCACGGCCTCGCAGAAGATGATGCTGATGAGGTTCTTGGTACGGATGCGGGGAGCCTTCACTCCTCCACCAATGATGCTGCTCCCTGAAGCAAAATGGCATTGGTGTTACTTATAAACCGTCAAAATCCTTTGCATGGCCTGTACTTCTACTCTTGGCCATTTGGATAGAAATTAGCAACTCCTACCCACATACAATCCATCAAAGCATTTCAAGTCATTGTGTTGATGCAAATGCACGCACACACACATACACACACATATACACCAGGCATTTCAAGTTAACGTATTCAAACATACACACACAAACAAACACCAGGCATTCTAGTTATCATGTTGACACACACACACACACACAGAGAAACATAGGCAAAGGCAATAAGTGTTAATTTCCTGACCAGTGGTGAAAATGCCCCAGGCTGCTCCCACCACAGACAGTGAGATGGTCAGGCCGACGCCCAGGTTTGCCCACATGTAGGGGGAAGTCTCTGTCAGGAACCAGCCGAAGTCAAACCTGCGACACACACAAAGGGAACATGTTAGTGATAAGATATCAAAACCGGATGTTCCTGGATGCAGTGCCATAGAAAGCTGCTAGGACCAGTGGGAGACCCACAAAACCTACCAATTGCTAACACCTAACTCACATACCAAATATGATCAATCCGCAACTTCTACTTCTAGAGTGATGTTCACAAATCCATTCACACACAAACAAAAACATAATTATATAACCTTCTAATTGGCTAAGGAAATACTGGTAATCATATGTTCATAACAAATTTATTATCATAGTAGAGTGGATTCATTCTTTGGCTTCTCAGCATCTTGTGGGGCTTGAACAACACGTAGATGACTTCCTTAGGACTCTCTTCTTCCTCGGTAGCCAAAATTCCTGACAGATTACATCTTGGGTACAATCAATTAGGTACAGGTCCAAAATACCTGACCCTGGTGTATCGGTACTGGACCTGACTCAGGGGATGGCCACTTTGACAGATAAATATTACTATGAAATTACCGTGGCAGTGCTCTAAAGCCACTCTAAAGCACAGAAAAAACATTGGCATGGCTGAAGTCAAATTTTCATGTGTTTTCATAAAAAAATACCTAGCACAATCAAATATTATGTTTTTACCAGTTCAAACATGCTTGTGTCCTTATTGAAAATCTACCATTTTCCGAACAAGTAGTTTAGGTACAGGTTCAGGTCCGGACCTGTACCTAAACCTGTGTAGCTGTACCTGTACCTAAAATTTGTTTTGGTAGTACACAGCTCTTTTTACATGTCAAAATCGAACTCACCTGTACCCTTGGCCTGAGAGCGCATAGTACACCCCCACAAGCACGAGTATGAAGAAAACCGTTCCAGAGTAGCCGCCGTACAAGTACAAACTCATCCTGCTCGTTTGTCAACCGACGATCCAGAGGAAAACCCCGTCAGTGGCTCACGAACTAACCAACACCTGAACACACTAGTCAGGTGATGATGACAGAAGCTATAGGGGGAGGGGAGCCGCCACCGACGAGAAAAAAAAAACCCACCGTATCTTAAGTCTACGATCTTACCACTTCACAAATGTGCAAGAGCTTAAACAGGAGTAGCTTAGTCCTGCAGTACAATATTTTCTGGTGTATGCTTCAAATAATGTCCGAAAATTGAGGAAAAACAGCAGAAAACCGAGAGTGTGGGCGAGTAGCCAGCCTTCGGATGAGAAAGCATCCACACGCATTCGGCACCATTGGAAGATTTTCATAAACCCTATTAGTTCTTTTGATCAAATACAAAATGTATTAAAGTTAAGTTAATGAAATCCTCTTGAGCTAGAAATTGTCAGCAAATTTACTCTTAAAGATCAATTAATTAATGAATCTGTGTAACGTTTGGCCGCTATCAAAGGAGAAAAGGTCACGAGATTTGCCGAGTATCCCGGATGTTTGGAATATTACAACTTTGCAAATCATCTGGGGGGACTTTTTCTTGGATTTTTCATCCTTCATTTTATCAATCATTGTATTTCTCAAAAAAGACATTATTGTATATTTCTACTGATAATATGTTGATGAAAAAATCAAGTTTGTCATTTGAGAGGTTGCGTATAGTTTGACAAGACTGTTCTCCCCCTTATAAAAGTAAGACAGCCTACATAGTAGTTGCTGGCCTACTTCCTGTTATAGCTTCGTCTTGCGGAACATCGCACAGTCTACAAGTATTCCATTTTACCCACAAGGTATGCTACACTTATAATGTGTTAAAGAAGGGAAGAAAAAGGCAAAAAAGCTCTGCGCTATTTGCAGCGTTCTTTGGTATTGTTTTGTTTCGACGTGCAACAAAGTGTCAGGTTTCAAATGCCGGGAAAGAGGGGTGTGGTGGTTTAAAATACTTCGCTTGAAAATGATTGCATCGGAATTAAATTATCTCTGCATGAGGAATTTAATGACAGGATGTGTTAGTTCATATTATAGACCTTAAAACATATGTGTGATAACAGTAATTTTTACAGTGCACTAGGGTGTAAAAGTGTTTATTAACGGACGGTCGGCCTGTCGCCCAGGTAACAATTATGTACAAATTATAGCACACATTTTGTTGATCTAGAAAACAAAAGAACAGAGACAAGTCAGTAGGATTTGTTTTTTAAGCAAGAACCATATTTTAGCTATAGAAATATCAATTGCGGATTACCAAGCAGATACGTTTAATGATAAGAATCTGTTACAAAGCCATTGCAGCTCTGCAATCCATGCTTTCTTTGTTTGAACAAGATGATCATTTGTTTCTTCATTTCTGTTTCCTCTTTCACCATGTACAAAAGCAACCATCTAAAGCAAGTCCATTTCCATCGTGGTCTATCATTCCAAGACCTTCAGAAATGACGTCAAAACTGTGACCACTACGTAAATGTGGTCACAGAAGTGATACCCAGATTTAGTTTCCCATTGTTCTATTCATACAACTGTAGTTGCCACACCTCTTTTTCTGACTCACAGGTGACATACTCTGATGACACAGGTGTTTGCACCTGCAACCTGTCACTGTTTTCTATAGGTGTTCCATACAGGTGTTATATGTGTCCAAGTACATTAAGTTGTACCCTGGAATCCAGAGCATATGTACCGAGTTACCCGGGCCTTCCCTTCCGCTCCCCCTCAAGATCTTCCCCGCCCCACTATCCTCTAGCCACCCAATTTCCGCAGTCGTACTAGAGCGGAGCTTGTTTGGCTAGCGGGAAGTGGGGCAGGGTACATTGTCCGAGGTAGCTCCGGGCGCGGGCCGATGTAGGTCCGGGGAAGCTCCGTACAATTGCTCTGGATTCCAGGTTAAACATCAACAGGCTGTTAAACATCAAGTTAAGTGGGATAAATCTAGATTTGAATTTTTGGAAAGCGGGAAGTGGGACTTCCACATTGACTGTTACACCGTTAGGGTGTGTGTGTTGGTTGTTTGACCTTGGGCAACCAATAAGTCATAACCACAAGCAGTTCTAAAATTTTCCACTTCAGATACTTCAAAGCACAGAAAGTAGTCAGGTCAGTTCAAGTAGAACTTAATATGTTTGAATCACTGACCTTAGTTTGATGTGGCCCTATCAGCACGTAGTAGACTTGCATTCATTATGCTTGAACCATGAGCCTTAGTAAACTTAAACTTGCCCTTGATCATGTAATGAGCAAGTTGGGTATGTGGTGACAATGTGTGATGTCTTACACTCACACAACTATCACCTCTCACCAGGGCTGTCTCCAGCTTTGAATTAATTTACGTCCCACTTGTTGTTTGGGAGCCCATGATTTTAATTTTCAATGTTGAATCTGTCATTCTAAGCTTACAAAAATACATTTTCATCAGTTTAAGGTCATGATATTGATATTTTTGGGACAGACAGGGTTGAATTTTTTTCCGTCCCAACAAGAACGTTTCCGTCCTGGGACGGAAGGACGGTTCCTGGAGACAGTCCTGCCTCTCACACAATGTTGATGTGTACATTTGTACTCCCTGCTGCCTAACCCTGTAACTATAACCAATAGAGTAATATTGATAAACTTATATTTTGATGGTGTAAATTATAAATGTAGTCATACTATTTTTTACAGGTTTGACCGGGGAGCTTCAGTGATGTCTTACCCCGGCGGTTACGGAGGTTACCCACCTGTGAGTACTGCTTAACTGGTCACAATTTCAGATAACATTTAGTTCTTTGTACACAGCCAAAGAGTTTGTAATTAGCCAATGTTTTGGTGACGGTCTGTCAACATAGTTCACACTGCAGCTACTAGTAGGTATCAGTCACATGTTTGTCCACATTCAGTCAGTATCGCACTGAGGATTGAAACTAATTTGGAAGGACAGGAACTCCTTTCTGCAATGAAGGACAAGAAGTTCTGGAGAACAAACTTCACTTGCTGCACCTCGTAAGAGGAGGACAGATGATGATAATGTCATGATGCACTGAGGAAGTTGACAGACGGCAACCAAAATGTTGGCTAGTTATCAACTCTTTGGTTATGTGATTTACCAATCTGATAAGATTTTTCACAGGTGGTCATGATGTCCTATTGTCACAACAGTATTATTCCTTGGTTCTTCCTTTTATTAATGGTGTTGAATTGAATTATCAACAAATAGATAATCTAAGTTGAAATGCTGGAGACCCAAGGAATTAATTGTGAATCTGTAAATCATTGTGGAACATGTTAGATTCAGAGGGGTGTTTGTAAATGAAAGGATGATAACAACAACAACAACAAAACTTCACACAAGAACATTGACGAATAATCAGAACCACAGATGGCAAACATTTATGAATTATTAACATAAGAAAAATTTGATCATTTGATTCCACATACCCCATCTCCAGAATCTGTGCTGGACCAATCCCAAAGAACTTGCACTTTCAAATTCCCTTTTCTGAGCAACTCATCCTGACTTATGCTTGCTTGTTGTGCCTTGAGCAGGGATTGTTGCTTTCAAGTTTGATTTTATGGGTTACATTTGTCTCTACCAGACACCCTGTAGGTTGCTGGAAATACATGTAGTAGAAATTGCCAAATGGATTGAATGATGTGGCAGAGGCGTTAGCTGGCTTAGCCTCCTTTGCAGGCTCTGAACTGGCTTTTTGGGGGCTAAATAATACACTTTTTGCAGCCAACCCGTAACCATCAGCCAACCCTGTAACTATAAGCGGCGGCTGATAGTTACAGGGTTGGCTGATGGTTACGGGTTGGCTGCAAAAAGTGTATTATTTAGCCCCCAAAAAAGCCGGTTCAGAGCCTGCAAAGGAGGCTATAGCTGGCAATAGTTACAGAAACCGACCTAGGTCCTGTTTCTATGGCCAGCTGACTCCCTCGGCCTATTATTGGTCTATATGGCCAAATTGACTATTTCTAGCAGCCTAGGGAGTCTGTTGGAGACTAAGGTTACATGACTGCTTTAGGCCACACCAATTTGATTCTTGGTTAACGGATTTTTATTTTCAAAAAAAAAAAAATTTGCCCAGCCTTCTGTTTTCCTGATTTTTTTTTTCTAAAATTTTTTTGGGGGGAAAATAAAAATCTCTTAACCAAGAAATTAAATTGGTGTGGCCTTACAGTTGTTTGATTTCTGAAGCAACTGCTTGCATCTCTGGTGTCTTGCATTTGTGTAAATCCCTACGATTGCATTTTCCCCTCTGCACCCCCTAACAGGCTGGCTATCCCTCCGCTCCCGGTGGCTACCCGCAACCTACAGTAAACAGCTTCTTTTTTTTTACTATATTGTTTGCTAAATGCCTAATCTCCAAGCAGATCTATAGGTTGCTAAGACCATATCAAACTAGCAGAGGAAGTACGTTTTGCAACGCTATACAAGCTCCTTCTTCCAGTTGGATACGGTCTTTGCAATCCATTGGGCCTGCTTGGAGACTTTTTTTTTTTTAAAGGCACCCAGAGCATTTTATAAGACTTGAAATTGAAAATATTCTAGTTGGTGTAATCTTTATGAAATTGACAATTAATGCCACTGTTAACCACATTTGCGTTCGGATTTCTTTTCAAAAGTCTGCAAAAACGCCCCAAAAGAATCTACATGGTAATCTTTTAGTTTCACACGCCTACTGTAAATACTGTAGATACCATAGCCCCGTCAAAACGTAGAAATGCTAATTTAAAACATAAAAAAGCAAATATTTGACGGACATGCAGTCACTCAATTCAAGTTTCAAGCCTCATAAAATGCTGTGGATGCCTTAAACAATATTGTTTGCTTTTCCCACACCAATTTAGACCTTGGTTCTCAGACTGTAGAAAGAATTTGAGCCAACAATAAAAAATTATGCGCATATGGTCATGGGTAAAGAATTCTCATTCCTACGTAATATGATCCTCTTCTTTTTATGATCATCATATGGAACGTAAGTCCATCACAGTGTCATGGGTAATGTGCTGCACTTTGCAGCAGGTTGATTGTTTGTTTGTTTGTTTATTTTTATTTATCCAGGGGTAACATATCGCCTGTGATGGCGTTTCTCAATGTGCCCTGGGGGGCAAATCCCCACATTCAAACTTAGATACATAAGATAACAAAAGTAACACAAACTGTAATTGAATAATAATACAATGATTGCGAGTATTGCTGGACTGTATTCTTTGTTGCAATTAATTAATTAATTGTGTAAAATTCTTTGTAGAAACCTTTTTGATAAGATCAGAATGATAGATGAATGCAGAGAAACAACAAATTGAATTGGTGTGGGTTTGATATCTTATTACTTATGCGGACAGCAATGTTATCATCTTGATGTTAAAATCATGAATATATGGCATTATGTGATGATATTCTTACCAGCAACATTCAGCTGTTATCATATGCAATACTAAATATCTAAACCAGGGCTTTCTCCGGGACCCGTCCCTCCATCCTAGGACAAAAATTGACGGAAAAAAAAATTCACCTTGTCCGTCCCAAAAATGGGAACTTCATGACATAATATTCATAAAAATGCATTTTTGTGCTAGTAAGCTTAAGATGACAGATTCAATGGCAAAAATCAAAACATTTGCTCTCAAATATTGACTCTCTCAGTAAGTAGATGTCCACTTCAATGAATAAATAAACTGGTCAATTTTTTGTGTAAATTGGGAGCCAAAATGTCCTGTATTACCAATCATGACTACAGAATCTGATGTAAATGATAATTGAAAACAAAAGTGATAATAGATCTGTGTTGAAAGAGGGGACAGCCCTATATTCTGGCACACCTACATTCTGAGTCTCCTATGTTAGGGTTAGGGTTAGGGCATGTCAGACCATAGGGTTGTTGCTGTTGAAAGATTCCACTTAGTCTAGATGATACAAGCCATGATGTGATATCTTAATACTCTGTAGTTTATGATAGAAGTTAAGTCTGAAAATGATTTTTAACATTCATGATATTCCCACTCACAGCAAGGATACCCCCCTGCCCCTGGTGGATACCCCCCTGCCAACCCCTACGGAGGCCCCCCTCCATCCTCGGGCCCCCCTCCCCCTCCTGGACAAGGATTTGCAGGAGGTAAGTCTACTGGTGACCTATTTTAACCCCCTTGTTTTGACCTAAAGAAAATTTAAAAAACATTTATATCCAATTGTAAGGGATAATTAAAAGTAAATGTGTACTGTATATCTTATAACTGCATAATGCAAACACAAAACATTGCAGAAAAGACAACTAAGGCCATGATATCTCTTTCCACTATCTACACTGACATTCTTTTCCATAAAACCTAATGCTTTCGTGGAGCTATGTCAGGGCAGTTGTCAAGTTTGAATATGCTTTCCTGCTCTGCTTTTCTTAAAATCAACTCTTATTCCCGCCTTTTCTTTTAATCTTGACACATATATTTTCAATAAAGACATTTTGAATCTTGAATCTTAATGTTGCACTCAGGAAACTACTGTGCAGTATATTGTTTGAACATTTTCATTTTCCCCTGTTTTAGGTGTGCCCCCAGGAGGCTACCCCCCTGCCGGTGGCTACCCCCCTGCTGGAGGTGGTTACCCCCCTACCAGTGGTTACCCCCCTGCAGCTGGAGGCTACCCCCCATCAGGAGGTGGCTACCCCCCAGCACCAGGAGGCTATCCCCCCTCTTCAGGGGGCTACCCTAGCTATCCAACTGGGAATGGTGAGTGGTGTTCATTTTAACTTTGTTGGTTGGTTGGTTGGTTGGTTGGTTGGTTGGTTGGTTGGTTGGTTAGCTGGCTGGTTGGTTGGTTGGTTGGTTGGTTGGCTGGCTGGTTGGTTGGTTGGTTGGTTGGTTGGTTGGTTGGTTGGTTGGTTGGTTGGTTGGTTGGTTGGTTGGTTGGTTGGTTGGTTGGTTTTTATTGCATACCCGGTAAGCCGCCCCATGGCATAACATACCAGGTTTGTACTTAACAGAACAAGCTGCATATTCGGACAGACTTCGTTGATCCACACACACCGGGAAGGACCCCTACACTTTTCGATAAATGTGGCGGGTTCTTTTACATGCTCTGTGTGTGGCTCTCCTTAAACACGGGACCTCCATTTAATGTCCTTTCCGAGGGACGTCCCTAACCAAAGCTTGGTACTCATTTTTACCTGAGTGAAGTGAGAAAATTTGTGCAAAGCAAAGTGCCTTTCCCACGGACACAACGTCATTGGGACAAATCAGGGAACCCCGGATTCGAACTCAGGACCTCTGGGTTCTGGGCCAAACACCCTGCCACCGCGACACCGCGACACCACTGGTGCCATTCAGATGACCTTGCTACAAAATGATTGTCCAGTTGTGGCCTGCACTGTCTTTAAGATTCATCCAAATTTCTCGAGCAACTTCTTCAGCGTGGTGAGGTCTTAAAGCAGCATGGAAACTTTAAGTATCAGGGCGGCAGTGAACAGGAGTTTCACTAGGGTATGTATATTGTGATGTGAAAACACTCTTTAAGTTTCATGTTCACCCCTCCCTTCCTTCCAGCCGGCCCCCCACCCCCGGGAGCAGCTGTCCCAGGGTTCACGGCGCCAGGGATGCCGCAGCCCCCGGGGCAGGACTACTCCCAGGGCATGCCGGGGCAGTACCCCCAGGGTAGGTATCATATTACACACAGTACCCCCAGGGTAGGTATCATATTGCACACAGTACCCCCAGGGTAGGTATCTTATTACACACTACAGTATTGATTATACTCAAAACAAGTTACTCTTACAAGCAGACGGAGACGAATACTGTAAGTTTTGTAAATGGTTGAATAGCATACATTTGTAGCTGTCTTTCGTCAGTGATGCTGTCTGAACGTCTGACCACTTGAAAAAACATGATATCCAGTTGCTTGAGTAATTTGAGGAATGGTAGTTTTTTGTATAGGGTATCTCCTTACCTGAATGTCTAACCTTCATCAAAATGATATGACTGTTACCTTGGTAAACATGTGTCTGATAATGCACCCTATATACTTCTCTCCCTCATTTTACACCAGGACAAGGAGGCTACAACTCCTCCGTCGGATTTGGTACAGTCCACCTTACTCTTCCTTGTACTAATACTTCCAGGGTGGTTTTATTTGCAGGGCTTGGTGAGGGAGGTGGCTCGCTGGGTTAAGGGGGCCTTGTGATATTTAGTATGATGATAGTCATAGCCATTTAGGCAAAATTGCACTGCATTGAAAACTAATAGTAAACTGTTGTAGTACTGAATGCATGACAAACACTCAAAGTTGTAAGGTATTGTGTAGAAAGCTTTCCCTGACAGAAATATTTGTTATTTAGTTTTTCTTAACCAACTATATATTTTTTCCTCACTTGTTACATGTACCTGCCTCAATGTAATTTGAGAATTCCAATTGAACCTCAAAGAATGTAAAATGTTCTAACTTGGAGATGCAGTTCAAATCCTGGGAAGGGCATTTCGGTTGGGGCTGCACCTGTCCTTTGGAAGGGTAGCAACCCCTCCCTGTTAAAATACACCCTGCCAGGAAACTTGCTGACATATGTGCATCTAATGGAGATCTCAATAAACAAACAAACAAGCAAACAAACAAACAATCTAGGCACTACAAGGTGAACAGCAACAACAAATGCAGGAATGCACAATGTGCACAAAAATTCATTGTTTCAAGACATCTTCTTCTTCTTCTTAATGCCCACAGTCAATTTGCTGACTATTATGGCATATGATGTTTCGAGAGTGCAGCTGGCTTATGTGACTGGATGTGTTTCCATCCCCCCTAAACATCCTTATTCGTATCTATCAAGTAACATCAACAGTCCATAATCCAAAACTCATAGTCCAGATTTCGTGCCATGGTCAGTCAACGTGGTCATCAACATGGTCAGTCGACATAAAGAGTTACATGTATCAGTGGGTGGTAGAGGCACATGACACGAAGGTGTCAAGTGTGTCTGCCTCTACCACCCCACTGGGTAGGCCGTTCCAGTCCCTGATTGTTTTGGGTAGGTAGGAACCCGCTCTGTATTGGGTTCTGGTGTTAATAAGCTGAAACTGCCTGTTGTGAGACGTGCTGTCTTCCCATCCAGGCGGCCAGCCAGGGTACCAGCAGTCCGGATACCAGCAGCCGCCTGCCCCAGGCGGCTACCCACAAGCCCCTGCAGCTGGAGGCTACCCACAAGCCCCTGCAGCAGGCGGTTACCCACAAGCCCCTGCAGCAGGCGGTTACCCACAAGCCCCTGCGGGTGGTGGCTACCAGCAACCGGCTGCGCCGTCTAACATCTACTCCGGCGGCGACCAGCCCGCGGTACAGCCCGCTGCGCCCAAACCTCAGGTTTGTTTGTTTGTTTGTTTGTTTATTTTGAAACACCTGGGTAGCCTATTCAGTGCCAATACACTGGTTTTTGATAGGGCCCAGTTTCACATATACATACATGGAAAATAAAAAACAACTTACAGAGACCAGTTTTTTTATAATCCATGGTTTTTATTAGTCAGGAATTACCCGTGCAGTGGCAGCCTTTCTAGTGCTGAATTAGTGCAGGGTTTACAGTCACATAATACACATGGGCAACAGATACATATTTGCTCTACACTTGCACTTTGTGGAACTGTTGCAAGGGTCTGGGTGGCTGCCATCCGGTGCCACCAGGTGACTTCAATGCCACCCAACCAAAGTCAGGTACCTATTCACACCTGGGTGGAGTGAGGAAAGTCGTGTAAAGTATCTTTACCATTAGGATGCAAGATCGGTGACATGACAGGATTCGAACCCAGGACCAGGTTCTGAATCAGTTTTATTTGTTAAAGGCATCTGTACACCTTAGAAAACTAAGATGGTTTGGTCATGTAATATGGAGACTATATTGGTGGATACCAGCTCAGCTGGACCAGTTCGGACCGGAAAAACATGCAAGAACCGGGTAAAATCTGAACCTGGACTCGAACCTGATCAAGCCAAACTGGTATCCACCCTTAATGGAGACCATGACACACATTGAGACTGGTAACATTAGCACATACGGTATACATGTATACTGAAACACCCTATTGCAAAATGAACTGAATTTTTTCGCTCTGAAATAGTAGAATAACTCCTTTCTTTACTCCCTGTGTGTATCATCCCTTCAGGATGCCCCTGAAGACCCTTTAGAGGGTGAAGAACTTCCCCGGACGCCTACAGATGATGTACCTATTCCTCTTCTTCTCTCACTAGTGTCTGCATGCCGTCCATGTTGCTTTAGCTGCATGGTCGTACAGCTGTCACACATGTAGATGCTTCATTCTCTGAGCCGCTGCTTGTTCATACTTAATCCTTGCTAGAGCTTCTTGAACATAGCAAAGTTGTTCTAGTCGATTGGGTCTACAAGAGCTTCATAAATACTAGAATAGGATCTAAACAGAACCAGCTTGTTGTCCTTCTTCTGTCATCTTTGCTACTCAATACAGTACGTCTTGAATTATTATGCCGCAATCTGGTTTCCACAACTCGCTTTCGACTCTAGGCTTGTAATTTTCTGAGGTATGCATATAGAACACTGTGACTGTGGCCCTTAAAACTAAGTTTGTTTAGCCTTCTACACTCCTTTCCTGCTATTCACTCCTTCAGGAACCCCCTGAAGAGCCTTTTGCAGGTGAAGAGCTCCCCCGGACACCAACAGATGATGTACTTTTCCCTCTTCTTCTCTCTGTAGTTTATACAACTCAGCAAATCACTTAGCGGTGCAGCCATCCTAGATGCCTTGTTCTCAGCGCTTCTGTAATCTGTATTAATCAACCTGTCCAGTAGAAATAGCTGCTGTTTGCCACAACTCACTTTCATTTCAGGCTTTTGAACTTGTAACGAATGTGTGTTTTTGTACATAAACACTCTCTTCTTAAAAGATACATCTGAATTATAGTACCCCCATGGCAGATTTTTTGGCTGATGACATTAAACTCCTTTTTTGTGGACTCACCTCTTCAGGAAGCCCCTGAAGACCCTTTTGCAGGCCAAGATCTCCCCCGAACGCCCTCAGATGACGTACCTTTTCCTTCTTTTGCTGTTGTCTCACTCTGAGCATATCAGCAGTTGTTTTAGATGCTTTATTTGCTGTGCTGCTGTGTCTGTATCTTCCGTATGAGTCATTCTGTATTAGATACCAGTTACTGCTGTTTGGCAAAACACGCCAGCTTTGCAGGTAGTGGAGGCAAGCTGAATGCTTCTGTGCTCCCGTGTCTTATTAGATGCAGTTCCATCCTTGCAAGAGCTTCTTCATGTGATGTGAACAAAGCAATTGTTGTTTTCAATTCCCCCTTCTACAAGGCACATTTTAAATAGAGCTAACTTTTGGTTATTCCTTTCAGATGCAACTTTTCCTGCTATCTAATTTCATTACAGCTTCAATGTTCACAAGCTTATATAATGCTTCTTACAGACTGGTTTTCACATTTTTATTTTTATTGCAGGCTGCTTAAACATGAAGATACTGGTACATGTACATGCACAGCTTTGAAAACAGCTCTTATTTGCATTTTAGGTTCTGCCCCCACAGCATATATGGTAGTAACTAGTAACCATGCCATATTTGCATTTTAGGCTCCGCCCCACAGCATATATGGTAGTAACCATGCCTCATTTGCATTTTAGGCTCCGCCCCCTCAGCCCGTCCCACCAACCCACGAGCTCTCCCAGCTGTCCATCGGGGGTGAGTGGCAGCCCGGCCAGACCAGGGGAACCGTCGTCCCGGCAGCTAACTTCGATGCAGAGGAGGACGCTAAGATTCTGCGCAAGGCTATGAAGGGAATGGGTACGTCTCAGAGGTTTCTTGAACAAGAAGAATATCCAGGCTTTGCATGATGTACAAAATGACTAGTAAACTTGTGGATGTGCCGACTGATAAGTATCTAATACCAGCCCAGAAAAGGACAAGAAATAGTCATGCCTTTAAGTACCAGAGTTATCAACCAAGGATTGATGTGTTCAAAAATTCGTATTTTCCGAGAACCATAGTAGAATGGAACTCGTTGTCCTCAGATGCTGTAGGAACGCCTTCACTAGATAGCTTCAAAGAACGATTGCAGTCAGATGTGCAAAACTTAGGTGTGACAGGCCGTTCAGTGTACTAATATAACCAGCTGCTACCGCGCCGTGTGCCTGCAAAGCTGGTGTGTAACACCGAAGGGCGGTTATACCGGCTATACTGATACAGATACATGTTTCACTTTGGCGTCGCCCTACTACCCATAGTCTCCAGTGTAGGATCAGTCACTTGGTTACAAGTTAGCAGGTTTTCTTGCTAAGATCTTGCGACTGCTAGTAGGGAACGTCTCAGCATCATAAAGAATTTGTCTACAACTGTTCATTTTATTAGCATATCAATCCATAGTTTTTGGTTTAAAAAACTGCTGATGGACAGATCTTTCCATTATTCAAAATCTATACAGTAATTCTTTTTGTTGCTTGACTATCTGTTTTATTTTGTATCTTATTACCTGGATGTCTAAACTTCATCAAAGCCCTACTACGATTTCAGTTTGTATGTTTCTTGTACTTAAAAAAAATGTGAAACTCATTTTTGCATGATGTTATACTATTTGTGCTGTGCTGTGCTGTGCTGTGTTTTGTTTTGTTTTGCCGAACAAAGTGATAGATCCAGTGCACAATCATAGGTAAACATTTTAACGTGTTATTCTAAGTAGCATATTTGTTCTTTGACATTTTAGCATCTTGAAGTGCCCACAACATTTCTCAAAGAATCCCTGAAAGCATCTGGTTATGAATAACTTATATCTCATTGCCAATAAAACCATCTTAGGTTCAAATATCAAAGCCTCCCTCCTGCCACAGGCACCGATAAGAAGCAATCGTGGCTGTTCAAAGAAATACCCCTCAAACACTGTGCCTTTCAGTTCAGTTCAGACCCATGACCCCAATGACCGTAGGGGTGTCATGACAGCCGGCAGTAGTGATCCGTGCCCATCCTGTTCTGTCCTCGGCCTCTCTAATCAGTAGCGCTGCACCCAGACCGGTCCATGCCTTGATATTATGAAGCCAAGTCTTCTATTTTTTGTGCCTTTAGGCCACACCCATTTAATTTCTTGGTTAACGGATTTTTATTTTCCAAAAAAAATATATTTTAGGGGCCAGCCTTCTGTTTTCATGATTTTTTTTTCTAAAATTTTTTTTTTTGGGAAGATAAAAATCCGTTAACCAATAAATTAAATTGGTGTGGCCTTATCTGTATGAAAAAGCACTGCCAGTGCTGTAGGTGACTGTTCTATATCTGTACAGGAACGGATGAGAAGGCAATTCTGGAGCTGCTGGCTGAACGCAGTAACGCTCAGCGGCAGAAGATAAAACTGCAGTTCAAGACTATGTATGGCAAGGTGGGGACAGAAGTTTTAGCGATACATTTCTATTTTCTATAACACTATAGCAAAGTCAACTTACAGGGTACATTGTATTTTCAGCCAAAGATATCTTTTGGGAACATTAAGCTGCAGAAAAGTAAGCTCATGTCATATGGTCCTCTTATACATGAACCTATGAATATTGACTTGAACCTATAATATTTGTTGTTTAGTTCAGGGATTTCTTAGCCCACGTCTTGAGGTCTCCCTTGTTACCTTCGCCGAGAAGGTTATGTTTTGGGTAGCATTTGTATGTGTGTGTGTAATTGACCAGCATAACTCAAGAAGGCTTGGATGGATTGTCTTGATATTTGGTATTTGCATAATTAATGAGAAACTACTATAATTTCATACAGGTAAATGATGGCAATTTCATACATGTAGCATTTGGAAGTTATGTGAATGTGAACATCGTTGAATCAAATTATGCTAATAAGGACCTCATTAGCATAACCTTTTAAGCTTATACTTTGGACAACTTCTGTTATTTGGGTGGAGAAGACGATCAACTGTTATGATTTATAATTGATGAGAAACACTCCTAATACGTCAGTCATAAAGTTTAAAATCATTTGGCGAAGGTATGAGGTCGTGGAACTCTAGTTCTTGTTTGTGTGTTTCCCTGTGTGCAGGCCTTCAGGTCTCACTAGTTCTTGTTTGCGTGTTTCCCTGTGTGCAGGACTTGAGGTCTCACTTGTTCTTGTTTGTGTGTTTCCCTGTGTGCAGGACTTGAGGTCTCACTAGTTCTTGTTTGTGTGTTACCCTGTGTGCAGGACTTGAGGTCTCACTTGTTCTTGTTTGTGTGTTACCCTGTGTGCAGGACTTGAGGTCTCACTAGTTCTTGTTTGTGTGTTTCCCTGTGTGCAGGACTTGAGGTCTCACTAGTTTTTGTTTGTGTGTTTCCCTGTGTGCAGGACTTGAGGTCTCACTAGTTCTTGTTTGTGTGTTTTCCTGTGTGCAGGACTTGAGGTCTCACTAGTTCTTGTTTGTGTGTTACCATGTGTGCAGGACTTGAGGTCTCACTAGTTCTTGTTTGTGTGTTTCCCTGTGTGCAGGACTTGAGATCTCACTTGTTCTTGTTTGTGTGTTACCCTGTGTGCAGGACTTGAGGTCTCACTTGTTCTTGTTTGTGTGTTTCCCTGTGTGCAGGACTTGAGGTCTCACTTGTTCTTGTTTGTGTGTTTCCCTGTGTGCAGGACTTGAGGTCTCACTAGTTTTTGTGTGTGTGTTTCCCTGTGTGCAGGACTTGAGGTCTCACTAGTTCTTGTTTGTGTGTTTCCCTGTGTGCAGGACTTGAGGTCTCACTTGTTCTTATTTGTGTGTTTCCCTGTGTGCAGGACTTGAGGTCTCACTAGTTCTTGTTTGTGTGTTTCCCTGTGTGCAGGACTTGAGGTCTCACTAGTTCTTGTTTGTGTGTTACCATGTGTGCAGGACTTGAGGTCTCACTAGTTCTTGTTTGTGTGTTACCCTGTGTGCAGGACTTGAGGTCTCACTAGTTCTTGTTTGTGTGTTACCATGTGTGCAGGACTTGAGGTCTCACTAGTTCTTGTTTGTGTGTTTCCCTGTGTGCAGGACTTGAGGTCTCACTAGTTCTTGTTTGTGTGTTTTCCTGTGTGCAGGACTTGAGGTCTCACTAGTTCTTGTTTGTGTGTTTCCCTGTGTGCAGGACTTGAGGTCTCACTAGTTTTTGTTTGTGTGTTTCCCTGTGTGCAGGACTTGAGGTCTCACTAGTTCTTGTTTGTGTGTTTTCCTGTGTGCAGGACTTGAGGTCTCACTTGTTCTTATTTGTGTGTTTCCCTGTGTGCAGGACTTGAGGTCTCACTAGTTCTTGTTTGTGTGTTTCCCTGTGTGCAGGACTTGAGGTCTCACTAGTTCTTGTTTGTGTGTTTCCCTGTGTGCAGGACTTGATCAAAGACCTGAAGGGGGAGCTGAGCGGAGACTTTAAGGAGAGCGTGATGGCTCTATTCGTCCCCACTACGGAGTACGACGCCTGGTGCCTCAACAACGCCATGGAGGTACGTACATATAGAATACAACACATCAATGTAGGTCCGGACATGTACCTAAACCGCTGTACCTGTACCGTACCTGTACCTGAATTGTTTTTAGGTACATTGCCCTAACTACATGTACAGGGATGTTAATCTCCAAATTGTCCATTCCTCAGGGCCTGGGCACCAACGAGGATGTGTTGATCGAGATCCTGTGCACTCGCACTAACGAGGAGATCGCAGAGATCGTCAATGTCTACCGCGACAGTAGGTTTTGCTTCGTCTCTTCTTTTTTATTTTCACACTCCTGCTGGAAAGGAATGTTTTTGAATTGGGGTATTGCAGTTAAAAGCTTTCCTAGGATAATGTCAACTCTCATAATTTAGGTACCCTAAAAAAACAGCGTCATCGAGGCCTCCTCAAGAGTGTCTTGAACACCTAGAGTTTTTTTTTTTTTTTTTTCACCAGGGGAATCATGTCGCCAGCTGGCGTTTTTCAATGATCCCTGGGGGGAAACCCCAAACAAAGTTGTTTACATAAAATTCAAACAAGGTTGCAAGAAATAACAAAACAAGGTTACAAGAAATAAGAAAACAATATGCGAACTACAAATTGATTTAAAACCGTAGTTACGTAGATAACATAAATATAATATCATATAAGCAAATAAGTGCCTTAACATAATGTACTAATAACAAAACATAATGGAATGAAATCAAGTTGAAATCAGGTTGAAATCAGGATTTGAATAAGGAGTGTGCACACCTTATGGATGTTGCGTTCAATTTATAATTTATCAAATCTCTAACTCTTTAAAGTCACAATTTTTTAAATGTGCCAGTCTAAGGGGAGAGTTGAGACTTGAAATTACATGGTCTATGGTAAAGATACATTTTCTTTTCTTCTTCTTACCTTTAGTTGCACTCTTTCTGGAAGAAAGAGCTATGTTTTCAGTACAGTATATGGTTAACACAAGGCACCAGTGTGTCTAACAGTACCATTTTTGACCTTCAGAATTCCATCGCGACCTGGAGAAAGACGTCGTTGGGGACACAAGCGGACACTTCAAGCGTCTGCTTGTCTCCATGACAACGGTAAGTCGTACTTTCAAGTTGTCATGTTGTGTGTGTGTATGTTTTTATGTGTATGTATATGTGTGTTTGTGTATGTGTGTGTGTGTGTGTCTGTGTGTGTGCTTGTGTATGTGTGTTTGTATGTATGTGTGTGTATGTGTGTGTGTGTGTGTGTGTTAGTATGTGTGTGTGTGTGTGCGTGTGTTAGTATGTGTGTGTGTGTGTATGTGTGTGTGTTAGTATGTGTGTGTATGTGTGTATGTGTGTGTGTGTGTGTGTGTGTGTGTGTGTGTGTGTGTGTTTGTATGTGTGTGTTTGTGTGTGCGTGTGCGTGTGCATGTCCAGCACAATATCTCTTGAACTAGATGGATTGCCATGATATGTGGGTAGGTGTTGTGGACCCAAAGGTCAAGGTCGATTTTTGGTCTCCTGGCGGCTGACCTTGTTTGTTGTTTTCTTCAGGCCAACCGAGACGAGGTGAAGGAGATTGACTACGAGAAGGCTAAGAAGGAGGCTAAGGAGCTGTACAAGGCTGGGGAGAAGAAATGGGGGACGGACGAGTCAGAGTTCAACCGGATCCTCGCTTGCCGTAGCTTCCCACAGCTCAAGGCCACGTTCGACGAGTACATCAAGGTGTTTGTTTGTTCTTAAATGAGTTTTAACTGTAATTTCCAACACACAAAAAATATTGGACTTACCCAAATTTTCGACTGTACGACACCAGTCTTTGTCAAGGAGTGATCCATCCACCGCTGGGATGACGTCACGTTATGCAGATAGCACACGTGACTCCGTGAGTAGTGGATCGTAAGTATTGGAAAGTCTGTAGCGCCCGCCGTCTCTGTTGAGGGATGGTCGTAGGGCCCTGATGTAAATGGCTTCCTTGATGCCTCTTGCAACGAAGTCCGGCTCAGTGTCCAGGATTTTAACTTTATCTAGTGAAACTGAATGTCCAGGGGTTTGTTTGTTTATTCAAGATGTGGGATGGCAGTTACACCAAACAGATTGTTTGTTGGGCTGGACCAACTTCATTTCTGGGTCTTCAGATGTAATAAGATAATGTTTAACTTGTTAAGTTCAACTTGAAAACGGAGTTTGAGGGAAAAGTCTCCCCCTGGCCGCATGGTACTCTCGGCTCCAGGAGGTGAACAGAGTCGTGCTATGTTTTTTTTTACTTGAAAGTGCCTGAGGACCGAGGAAATAAACTGATGTGGTCATATTAGCACATTATGTTTATCCAGTTTGATGTCATTAAGAATGTGCAGCAGTTTGTTTTGCAATGTGTTCCTGCCTCGATAGACGGAGATTTCTCTGAATGGCTTTCATTCAGTGCCTACAACAGCTGTAAAATTATTGCGATGCGTGTTCGAAGCAAAATAGATATCTATTTGTATACTCATGTGGTTCCGTTCTGAATATTTCTGTTTTGTCCAGATCTCCCAGCGTGACATCATTGGCACTATCGACCGCGAGTTCTCGGGACATGTGCGTGATGGTATGAAGGCTATTGGTAAGTGAGGACTGGACAATAGCTCAACAGGACTTAATCCTTTATTGTGTTGTATTTTGCTACCCTTTTAGCCCTTCCAGAGAAGGGATGTAAAATGCATCACCAATCGAGATGCCCTGATCCTGGACAAAACAGGGGCCTTTCACTGAGGTGAAAATGAGTACCTAGCTTTGGTTAGGGATGTCCCTCAAATAGGACGTTAAATGGAGGTCCTGTGTTTGAGGAGAGCCCCACCCAATAACGATCAATAATGGTCATGTTATTGCTATGACCTCTGACCCTCTCAACATCATTTGTTTACTTTTGTTTGATGATTTCAGTGCTATTGTTTGCCATATCGAGTTTGTTCTGTATTATTCCTATGTTTCTTATTATTCTATGTTATGACCTTTATTATCTGTAATTTCAAGGGCTCCCTTGGAAATCAGTTATTGAATTAACTGAAGGGACTACCCTAAAGATGAATAGATAAATAACAATTGATCCTTGTAGAGTTGGTTTCTGATGTGATTCCTCCCCCTGCAGTCATGTGTGTGAAGAACCGCCCAGAGTTCTTTGCTGACAAGATCCACAAGTGTGTGAAGGGTCTGGGTTAGTGCCGAATGGCAGCCGATCCAGACCCTTGCGACCTAGCCCCGCCAATTGGAAGCTCCTCGCAATTCAGCCCCTGGCTGCAAAGTGCATCTCCCGTTTCCTTAAGTCACCTTTGTACCTGGCCCACCCAATAACAATCAATAACAATAACAATTGATCCTTGTAGAGTTGGTTTCTGATGTGATTCCTCCCCCTGCAGTCATGTGTGTGAAGAACCGCCCAGAGTTCTTTGCTGACAAGATCCACAAGTGTGTGAAGGGTCTGGGGACCGACGACCACACCCTCATCCGAGTCATCGTCACTCGCAGCGAGGTAAGTCGTTTCCGCAAAGTCAAGGATTTTGGAATAGTCCAATTCTGTATGGGGGGTAGTGAAATGCCCTGCGTTTGTTCACAAGAGTTGGTTTCCTGTGAATCTTAACTCTGATGTTTTATCAGGGCTTACACATGCTTATATTAGAAGATCAGTTGATTGATTGATGAATTGATGGATTGATTGATTGATTTTAACTGACAAGTAAAATAGGTTTTTCGATTTCTAAAACATTTTTCCCATTTTCCCAATAAGATATGATGGAGATCGAGCTCGATTGATTTATTGATTAGTCGGTTGATTAGTCGGTTGATGATTGATCAAGTAGTGAAATTCCCTGCATTTGTTCTCAAATGTGAAGTTTCTGGTCATTACAATGCAATCCAATGTTATCTTTTTTCCCCAGTACGACATGGTTGAGATCAAGGAGGTGTTCCTGAAGAAGTACAATAAGACGGTGTGGAAAGCCATCGACTCGGATACTAGCGGCGACTACAAGCGCATCCTGCAGGCTCTCGTCAAGAAGGACGTGTAGACCTTTCACACAGCCGTAACATCGAGTACATAGTATGTGTAGCAAACTATACACACCCCTTCACTGACTGCAGAGTTTACAATAGACATTATACAACGTGCTGCGGCCTTTCAAACAGTGGCAGTGCTGAGTACATTGCACAATTATAGTTCTGTAGACTTTTAAACAATAGACAAGCGCTGCAAATGTTAGAGTTACTGTAGTCTTTCTTATCTGTAAAGTGTACACAACAAGGACCGAGGGGACAGACTGACAGGCAGACTTGCAACGATAGAGAAATTGTGGCGCCGCATTTATTATGCAGTAGTTCTAGAGACCTTAACACAGAAGAGATGCAGCCTTTCAAACAGTGGTGGCGCTGTGTGCATTGCACAATACTGTAAATGCATTTAGGTTTGCTCTTAACAATGCAGCAGGCTCGTAACAATAGACATGATAGCGCTGTAAACATTTTACAATAGTTCTCTAGACCTTAATACAGAAGTGCTACAGCCTTTAAAAACAGTGATATTGCTGAATACATCACACAATAGTTTTTGTCCAAGATGCATAGTACATGTTTCAAACCATACACATCACTACGTACAGATGCCACAGGGTTTTACACATTAGTAGGGTGACTAAAAGGGCAGTCTGAGTTTCATATGCAGAAGGCTTATAACAATAGACAAGGTACTGGTGCTTACATTAGCGGAATACAATTATTATAGTTCTTTAGACTTTTAACAATTGACATGGTAGTGCTGCATATGTTATACTGTTGTCTTTCCTATGTGCATAATGTTGTATGTGCTGCACTTCTGCTACATAATTATCATGTTACACACTGTATTGCTGCACACTTTAGAAAAAAAACAGTGATGTTGCGCATGTAACGTCTTTACACAATAGAGATAGCACCAATGGTTCAGACTTTTACGCAGCAGTTCAGTTGTCTTTGAACAGCAGTTCTGCTGTGGGCGTCACTCTGTGGTGTCGCTACTTTATACAATACATGTAGTTCATCTTTAGTGGGGGAAACTTTGTACAATACTACTATATAAACTACGCACAAAAAGTTTGGAAACTTTACTTTTGGTTAATCATATTTCCGTTGTTTCTTGATCAATTACAATGCATTATATATCGTTGGAAAGCCTGTGTAATTTCCTTTCCTATGATACCCAAATCATTGAAATTGATCAAGAAACGACGGAGATATGATCGACCAACGTTAAGTTTCCAAACTTTTTGTGCTGAATGTAGTACTGCAGACTTGATACAGAGCAGACGCAGTGATGCAGGACTTATACACCAGTCCTGTATGCCTTACACACTGGAGGTGTCGAGTTTTGGAAAAGCTAATATTTTAATCAAGAATAATCATGCTGATGTAGAGATTATTGTAGTGGCAGAAGAAATATAGCTAATGACAGAAAATGCATCCAGTGTAGCAAATTTGAGAATGTATATGCTGATTAGGAAAGCAGAAAGTTAGGAAGCTTTAATTGTTTTCAGCTTTTTGCACGAGTTTTCGCTGCTTGGGTAAATATGTGGTAGTTACAATACAGAAAGAGATCATACAGAGATCTGTGATCGTAGGTAGAAATCTGGTCTGGAAACTATCAATTGTGTCGTTCACTATGTCGCATCGTACTGGCTATGTGTTCAGTGTATATGTATATCCTGTCAAAGATTTTGTGGTCGAATAAACTTCTGGAAACTGGAAATTCTGTACTTTAAAAGGGCTTAAAACTTTAAGAACATGTAAGATCCCCTGTTTGAATTCATCATGGGTTGCAGGTAATGTTAATGTAGTAATCTAGTTCACGGTTTGAATGTGCAACGTGATACAGAGTGGGTAACATTTCATCCTTCATTCATCTCTGGCGTTTTTCAGTCTTACACTGAGGCGGGCCGTCAATGTTTTGAGTGGGTAACACATGAAAGTTGAAGGCCTCATATTATCCACAAAGCGTCACATTGCTCAGTTAAAAGTTAGTTAAAATCCTCCCACACCATTATTGATGTATAGGGCGGTGCCCATCTCCGTTTCATAGCCCTGGGCCACACTGTGGTGCCATCACTGTAGCAGGGGGCTAGTCCACTGGCAGTGAAGTGTGTTTAACTTCCATACTGTTTCAGAAGTATGTACCATTTTTATAAAGTCTTTGGTATGACTCAATGCACCTCTTGTCCAAAGGTGTCCTACCTGGGGCTTGAACCCCAGTCCTTCTGGTCCAAATAATTTGAACCAGATGTGGTGAGAGACAGAAGTGCAGACCACTACACCACAGGGACACCCCCGTCACATTGCACAAGCACGCTTTAAATGTTGACCTAGCTCATTTCAGCCAACACCAGATTGTAGTACTTTAAGCGCGTTGTCAAAATCATCTGTCAATGTCACATGTAGGTCACCAAAAGGTCAGCACCAAGTTCAACTACAGTACATATATGTTAAAGTTATGGGGATGCACAATACAAAAGTCACTCGAGCAGCTGGATGGATTTTGTAAAATCTGTCCAGCTGTTTGAGTATCTTCTGTATTGTGTCTCTTATTACCTGGATATCTAACCTTCATTGACGTTGTGGGTGATGCTTTGTAAGTCTGACTAGCTTTGACGTTGTTCAATACCGAAACATAACGTTTACACTAAGACTTACCATTTTCACAAACTCATTATGTTATGTGGACACTATAACTTGCACTGCTGTGCGAGGGGACAGTACATGTACATGCTACCTCCTTGTGGTGTAAATGGGTTGATGAAATGACTGTGAATCTATGTTGTAGACATGCTGTACTAAAGCACCAATAGGTTTCTAAATGTGAAACATAGTTTACGTAATCTCCAAGAAGATGTAGGGACTGGCTTTTTCTTGGTGTTTCAAATCTGTTTTTGCAACATTAATTCCTGTTTTCTAGCATTGTATTTTCTTCTATGGTTGAAAAGAGTACTTAATGTTGCAAAAACAGGCTTAAAACACTGAGAATAAGCCAGACCCTTACAGATATCGCGACTTAAAAAAGACAAGCAGTTCATAAGCCACAAGGATACAAGATACTGGAAAAGTATGATTCTATTATTAAAGTACATAATGTTCATATGGTGACTGACAAGAAAGAAAATTATTCCACATTATTCTGGCAAAGCAAACATCAGGGTTGCAGCTTTTAATGTTGTTTTTTTTCTTCAAGAATAAGTTAAGCACAGTTCTTGTACCTTTCACAGGTCGTGGCAGTCTGGACGCCCATCTTTCTGTACAAAGTAAACTAAAGTTTATGTGAACATGTGAGTCGACTGGGTCTTGTTGAGCAAGCTTGCTATGTGAACTGTTGTTACAATTCCAATGCAACTTGACCATGTCTGTACTGCACATTTTAGGCAGAAGTGTTTCAGTTATATTTATAGAGCAAACAGTGTACATGTACTTGAAGATTCATACCACTGACAGCAAGGCAGAGAAAGTCTGTATTGAAAAGAAGAATATCTTGAAGGGAAAATGATCAATGTATCGACAACCAGAGGAACCTGAGTAAAAAGTCATGTCTGATGACATTTTATTGTGTGAAGTTGTTTTTTTTTAAATGCAGAATATTCTCCACTTAGATTGAGGAATTCCACTTTTGTCACTTTGCAAGCTACAGTGTATTTTGTTTCAAACGTTCAACCCTAATGGTTCAGGGGCCACCTGTTATGAGGTCGGGATCTTGCGCGGTACAGAAGCGCCGCCCAGTGAACGTTCACGGTACTTCAGCCTAGGAATGACTGCTCTGCATGTCACACTGCAAAATTAGCTTCATCTCACGGAATGAACCGGCAATGCAAAAGCCTTCCTGTGTCGGTCAGAAGAACAAGGATACTGATTGGTTGATTGGTTGATCGATCGATCGATCGATTGATATGATTCGACTCGTTCACTGGCTGAGGTACCTTCAGCGCTCACTAGATGTCGCTTTTGTGCCGCGCAGGAGAGAGAGACCATATAACATGTGGCCAGCCATTCTTTCCGAAAGGTATCGTGGCGCGGAAGACGAGCATTCAACGTTTTGTCTGATCACATCTTGGTAAAAAGCCTTGAGGTAGAAGGGGTTTATATGGGTTGAATTATCTAGTTTCTTTGATACTTGATGGAAGCTTGTAGTTCTGAACCAGGAGAGCTCTTTGCCAGCCATGTCTCAGTTCCCCCGCCAGGCTTCCCGTGAGAAACGCCCTCTCGGGCTGGACTGAATTGTCACACGGTGTTCACAAAATCTCAAGACTTCCAAATGAGGAGACCATGAACTCACCGGAAAAAAAAAAAATAAAGAGCTAGAGGTACAGGATTTTTTAGCCCGGAACTGATTAGAGAATTAAAAATTTATGACAGAAATGCTTAGAAACCAGAGCTGATTCTGTACTTCTACCTTATTATCTCAACTGGGCACTCCTGAGCTGCGATACATTCACCCTTCACTGGGTGGCGCTTCAGAATGGTCGTGTCCCGGTCAGGTGCAGCCCGACTGTGACGGTGGATGGAGGTCAGCGGCTGCACTACCTGCACCTGTCACTGGGCGGCGCTTTATTAACACCGTGTTACGTTCAGGTGTGGCCCATTGAGTTTACGAATATGGATAGATGTAGCTGTGTTCAAGATTGGAGGAGAACGTAGGTTAGTACACAGGAGACAGAACGTTAGAAAAACGTCCAAGAGAAGCGTTTTAGAGTTAGCTTTCATACATACTAAATGAGAGACATCTGCAAACGTGTTTGACAGTACGTCAAACATACCGCGACGTTATGTGTGTATCATGTACCATAGTGAACTTAAGGTTAAAGGTAAAAAAGTTCAGGTTTATTGACGTCGAGCCCAGGTGAGTTTGCAGACGTGTGTTACCTGTGCACGTCTCAGACAGGATTTCTCGATTCCGCGGCTTTTCGGTGTAAGTTTAGAGGACCAGGTATGCCGGTATGTATCTTGTTGTTCCGGTTATGTCGATGCATCGAGAGTTATGCAATGCTAATGCAAGGTCAGTTGTTGTGGATGTCTTATTTTGTATGTTTAGAACGATTTGTGGTTGTCCATGAGGCAAGGGAGAGGAGTTTGTTGTTCTTCTACTGTTTTTGTTATTGTTCTATCATCATCATCTGGTCGTGAAGGTGCCACGGATGTTTGATTATTGTCTAAATGATGATTAAAACTATGGTAAGTGAGTTATAGTTCCTTTCCCCAGTTTCTGCAGTGCTGGTCGCCGAGCTTGTCTGGGTGAACCCACGGCCAGAGCCGGCATCTTCCTTCTGCTGGGGGACCGGTGCAGGAGTTCAAAGAATCACAGAGCCAACATCTTCCTCCTGCTGCGGGGACCAGTGCAGAAGCTCATCGGAGTCCATTTTACAGATGTAAAACATAGAAATACCGTATTTCTATGATCTTACAACTGTAAAATAAATTCCCACGAGCTTCATACGGTATAGATATATCTGTCATTATTTCTTATGGAAACTTGAATATGAGTACTTTGGAAATAAATTCTGTAAAGAAGTACTGTAAAATCTTCATGATTTACCAGAATAATAATAGATATATTCAACCTTAATGACGATCACCTGTGTAACAGAAGCTCATCAATATTATTTACCCAAATGGGAAAACTTTCATAAGTAAATCATGTGCATGTCTGCATGTCTAAAGGATTAAAATAAGTCAGTGAGAGAATGATGTGTTAAATAGATTGTATCTTATTGTAAGTAGAGTTATCCGTTCTGCTGTTATTGTTAGAAACCTCGCAAGGTGGCCATGCTTTGCATGCATATGTAATCAACGTGTGTGTATTCAGTAAACTTTTGGATGTTGAGGCGTGCAAATAACAAAATATTTAATGTTAACTGAAATAATGTTTGTTTTTATATCTTAAATGATAGTGTTAATGCATATAAGCACGAGAGAGTTTGTTTCAATGTACACTTTGGACGTTGTTCCTTTGTCAGATTTCTGGCAGTAGCATTTATGACGGAATGAGATTCATTAGATGTGTTTGTATTACCTTCTTTTCTTGTCTAAAGTATTGAATAAAGAATACCTTTCTTTGAACTATTTCTTTGTTTTTGCTTAAATGTATTTTTGTATCCTCGCGTCAGCTACTGGGCCTCCGGAGTTTGCCTACGATCAAATTGATTGATAGATGTCCTGACCAGTCTTCATAGTTTCTCAATAAGTCAATCATTACACTCAGATTAATTACACCCACCTGTGTTACAGGTGTTCATGAACATAATTTACCCAAATGGTCTTTTTGGTGTCCAAACCACGAACGAAAGATACTTGCTCTTAAGGTAGTGTAAAGATTTGCGGGGGTGTAGGCGGGGCTGGCGAAACCAAACACGGGTTTGCAACAACAAATTAGAATTTGCATACAATATCAAACCTTGTATCGAGGGGAGGGCAAGAAGAGTCTGGGAAATTGTGGGAAAATAAACTTATAACGACGAAATTTTACAATATTTGTGTTTTTTCAGTGTCATTCTGACATAATGCGACATCGTGTTACGTGACGTCTTGAGACACAGCCTGGTGTGGCCAGACCGGCCTTAAGGGGCACCACGGAGGGCCCTAATTTTTTGAGACACTAAGTTCCCAGACAGAGAACTAGTGATCTCCTAAGCCATAGGACAGCTCAGCTCAGCCGTCCAAGGCTCGCACATGCCAGCCCAGTTGGTATGGCATCTTCTCCCAAAGCTGGGAGGCTGTCGTTCCAAGGAACGACATAACTCGAAATTATCTTGCCTGAAGCCCAGAGTAGCTCTGTAGAATTTTCATTTGTGGTCCAACAACTGAAACGTTTGAAAATGTATGTTTGATTCCTCCCCGATATAATGGTTAATTTATATATATTTGGACATCTTTGAAATGAAGAATACATATAATGTTTTTACGTATAACAATCACACCTGTCGTTGTCTTGCTCCGATATATCACTTAATCTAGGGCAGACAAAGCCATTTGGGTAAATTATGATAATATACCTTAATTGCATGTCGGTTTTGGATGAACTCACCTCAATTTGAGTTGGTTCTGGCGGGTTACACACTGGGCCATACTTCAAGCTTTTAAGTCACGGTCCAGTCTTTCCATACATGACGCATCTTTTTAGGGAGCATCTAGAGGAAAATTTCAAACTGTTTTTCTTTTATCCTGAAGGCACGAATCTTCCCTTCATCAATAGCAATGCTGATTTTTTTCTACCTGTGTGCTTAGTTTTTATTCATATGGTAATGTACCTCGTCAGGGAGGTTGAACACTAACACACAGAGTATGGTAACGTTATAGCGACTAATAGATTCTTCACATAATGTTTTCATTCATTCACATCTTTCTCTTTGACGTTGAAATTGATTTTGGCATTTTGCGACATTTTCCAATAATTTTGTTCAATTTATGGCATAATATAAATGATCGTTTTGCAGCTGCTTTGTGCGATTTGCAGTAAGGCCGAAAACTTGGGGGGGGGGGGGGGGGAGCGAAAATTGATTCGCGTGCGGATGTCATCCATATAATCAAATCAACATGGCCCTATAATATGATGTGATGAACACAAATATTCACTCTCTAGACACGTACAAATACTTTTTATGTGTTTTTATTGTTAAGGTTTGCAAAGCATGTGTCTGCTCGCAAGCTACAGTACAGAATCATCAAACAGCGCACAACCAAGGCCCGCTAGCTCCTCTATCAGAGCACGTTGAGGTTTGATGTAAAATTACCACAGCCAAGGCCCACTAGCTCCTCTGCCAGGACAATTTGATCTTTCATGTAACAGTCACAACACCATGGTAAGTGCAGGGCTGTAGTAATCACGCATTTCTTACACCTCATTGTTCGGGCTTTAGGACCTCCTCATCGCCTACATACCACATGCACAATCATTTCCCAGCATTCCTGTACACTTCAAGTCTCTAACGTTGATTGACTGAATAGCCTGAAATCCAGCCTTGTTAAGCTTTGATCCACTCCAACCAACTTTGGCTGAAGAAGGCTGCATCGCAGGCTATGACAGTTCTGATGTCATGGAATTGTATCTACCCTATCACGTGTATCATCCACAGCCACAACACACCAACAACAATCTGCGATTCTCTTCTTTGGCTACAGGGAAAAGTGCCAGACGCGTATTTCTCTCAGTACGCACATGCAGCAAGAGCAATAATTATTATCATTGAATTCTCTGTACAGAATTAATTCCAAGGCTTCTTCTAAGACATTTCTGTCTCCTTATTACGCGGTCTCTTATGTTAGACACCATACAACACAAGCTATGACTGATGTGGTCAAACTGCACAATTTCAAAAAGTATCTTAATAACTCTGAACAACTTTGAAGAAACTTGACTTGGAGAAAGTTATGAGAATTCAACTCACAAACTAAAGCTCTTGGATGAAGAACTTTAATTTGGATATCTCAAAGTAGAAATGTTTAAAACTGATGATTTTTGGTAATTTCTTCCTGGACTTATTGAGTTTGAAGTTACGAAAGTATCCCATTTTCACAAGAAAACAACTTTGCATTTTGCTCTAATCAGATTTATGACAACGATTCAGTTTTTGTGTTTGACTCTTTTCACATGAGGAGGCCTACTGATTTCTTGGTTGTCCAGCAATGACTTATGTCAATCACACTTTGCTACCGAAATGTTTCTTTTGCCAAGCCATTGACAGTTAAGTCCACTACATACATCAAGAAGAGAGATGCAATAATATCAACATACCAAAATTGTACCAAAATATGCACATGTACAACAAAAGTGGATATATTACAACCACAACACATTACATCATATAGTATGTTTGTATTCTTTACATTTAAAAGAGTTTGCTACATTCATACAGCTGGAACTTTCAGGCAACTAGGAATTGATTAGGTACATAATTTGTAAGATTCTATAATTGTGGTATTTGATCCTGACAATTTGCTACACAAAGCAAACTGTTACATATAAGAAATGGATACATGGTGGTAATATGTGGCTATTTAACAAATGCATGCAGTTCCTGATGTTACATATAATGTTCATGTACACCCTCTGTTATTAGCCAAGTGTTTAGATGCGTTATAAGTTGTTAAAATGCACAATATGTATTGTTTCCTCGGTGTATACAAATATGGTGCCCACAATACAGTATTTGCGGAAGTATAGAATCCAAGAAACATTTACATTACCATCCCAAATGATTAATCCAATTTGTTACCAAAGTCAATAGCCTAGCAACAGGCCAACTTCCAAAGCCAGCCCTATTACAAACTCAGTAGTTGTTTCCCAACAGCTTGCATAGAAGAGTGCTAGCTTTAGGAGTCCTATGCTGGGCTATCTGTGTTACAGTTCAGTTTCTAAGATAATGATGTTTTTTTACCGACACTTTCTAAGGCTTAATGACTGTAACATCTAAGTCTATGCACAGTGATGTAACTAATATGGTATGTTTTATCCCAATACAATGTACACTATTATATAAAGATCAGCATAGTGCACTCAAACCACTGTAACAGTCGCATCTCTAAGCAGAGTCAACGTTACCTCATTTACAGCATGCTTAGACACATTGATCAGATTGTCTGGATCGCAACAGTGAGATCCTGGGATCCCATGTCTAGATCAGTCCTGGTTTAATCCTCAGTCACACTGACCACACATACGGTTTTTGTAATCTAGAGTCTTATGAGTTGCTAGACATCGTATCAAGTGTTCAATGCCACTACATGTCTATGTACAGTAGGCATTCTACTTTGCGCTTCAGACTCCAGATTTTTTTATCGAGATCACAGCACAGTTATTTGATTGACAGAACTGGGTGTTCAGTATCAGTTAACCTAGGACATCCAGGATAGTGTAACTAGAGGCTATTCTAGACACAATCAGAGGCATACTTTACAATGGGATGACATTTTCTCTGCTAGAATTGTTGTGGCAATTCTTTGAGCTACATGATTGTAATTATTGTACAGCACACGCAGCATTATTGAATGCCATGCCTAAAACATTTTATGACAGCTAAGTTACATATTCTATTCCTCTTTAGCATGATTCACTGAACTTTGATACACCAACACATATGGGAGTGGGAGTTTTGTGACATTTGCAGTCAAGAATTTTCTTCACAATGGACAAGTCATCGATTTTTGCTGTGTTTTACTTCAACTAACTGGACTCGTGGGTAGATTTTTCAGGACAAACATGAACAGTGCGTTAAAAAAGTCTCCTTTGAGAAATTAGCAAAATTTTCCATCAGGCATGCTTCTTGTCTCCTAAGAAAAGTTATAGAATGTGGTTTCCCCGCTAGCTCTCAAAACGTTCCCTTTTCTCACAACAATTGCACAGTATGTATACCACCTTCACACCTAGTAGGGAGGTTACAGAGGTTGCATCTCGTTTTGCTGAGACATATTTTGATTGTTGCCAGGAATTCGGAGGACTTTTCCATTTTCAAAATTGCATGCCACCACGATTTTACCTGAACGTGAAGTCTATCAGAGCTCCCCCACCCATACAATGACGTTGCCATGCTTCACCTGGTCGATCTCGCAGTTGACCTTGTCGAGTTTCGAGTCGACCACAAAGATGGCTTCCTCTGACGGCGAGACGAGGTAGTTTCCGAAGAGCCCGGTGCTGATGATCGCACGGTTACTCTCGTCCCACGGCCAGTGTTCCACCGGCATGGCCGACTTCACGCCCTTGATCATCTTGACCTTCCCGTTGAGGAGGTTGACGAATAGGATGTCGGTTTTACTCTCGGAGCTGACGTACAGGTTGTAGGAGTTGAAGCCGCTGGTTGGGTGGAAGGCCACGTCGCTCACATGCAGGTTGGTGTGAACCTTTGAAACAGAATCGTGATAAGAATGAAAATCTCAATTTTACAATTTCATCATCAAATCAACAGGCAGGAGAATTGAAGACAACGTATGCAACTGAATTGTACCTATTCTTTCAAGTATTTACAGACAACTACAGATCAAATTCTAAAATCCAATTTAAGTTTAGCATTGTATTGCAATGTGCATGTGTGTGTGTGTGTGTGTGTGTGTGTGTGTGTGTGTGTGTGTGTGTGTACAGATAAGGATAAGAATGAAAATCTCAATTTTACAATTTTATCATCAAATCAACGGGCAGGAGAATTGAAGACAGTGTATGCAACTGAATTGTACCTAAGTTTCTTAGAAGTATTTACAGACAACTACAGATCATATTCTAGAATCCAATTTAAGTGTAGAATTATATTGCAATGTATGTATGTGTGTGTGTGTGTGTGTGTGTGTGTGTGTGTGTGTGTTTGTGTTTGTGTACAGATATGGATGAGAATGAGATACTGACTTTTTAACCAGACCTTTTGAATAGTCAACAAAGTCTAACAAAGAAATCAGGTGTCTGAAAGCTATGCCTGTGGACATACCAACAAGCTGCAGGTACCGTACCAGACAACAAAAAACAGTCTGATGCCTATGTCTACCAAGGCATCCTCTCCTCCTGGTCTAGGACTTACCTCGAACGACAGAGACAGCTGGCCATCCTCCGAGATGCTCTGCACCACGATGAGCTCTGATTCGTTGTCGATGCTGACGATGTAGCGACCGTCGGGCGACATGTGGGGCTTCCCATGGATCTCGGGGTTCACCTGAGGAGAGTCATCACAGAGACATTTCTACTGTTGTTCTGTAACTCGTTTTGTAAAAGGGATGGAGAAAGATGGTGCGCATAAGACAGAGGGAAGGCCCTTATTAATGCAGGCAACTCAGGCAAAGGATGTCAGTGGAGACCTTACTAAGTACAAGACTGAGGAGAGTCATCACAGACATTTCTACTGTAACTTTGTTTTGTAACTCGTTTTGTAACAGGGATGGAGAAAGATGGTGCGCATAAGACAGAGGGAAGGCCCTTATTAATGCAGGCAACTCAGGCAAAGGCTGGAGACCTTACCAAGTACAAGACTGAGGAGAGTCATCAGACATTTCTACTGTAACTTTGTTTTGTAACTCGTTTTGTAACAGGGATGGAGAAAGATGGTGCGCATAAGACAGAGGGAAGGCCCTTATTAATGCAGGCAACTCAGGCAAAGGCCGTGGAGACCTTACCAAGTACAAGACTGAGGAGAGTCATCACAGACATTTCTACTGTAACTTTGTTCGGTAACTCGTTTTGTGACAGGGATGCATTAGGCCATGGGGTAGTTTACTGGGTATGCAATACAAACAAACAAACAAGCAAATATAGTCTTACCTGAATCACAGCATCAGTGAGGGCATCCAACAGGACCTGCGAGTCATCGTCAACGTTGTGACGCTGGTCGTCACGGATACCGCTGCACTGCACCACCACGTAACCCGACACCGGGGAGAACGCAAGGGATTGTGGGTGGCAGTTCTGTTCTGTCAGGTCGATCGTCCTGACATACCTATGGGGTCAAAGGTCAAGGTTACTCTGATGACTTTCAAAAAGAATTTCAAAAATAGTTCAAAAAGTCCTGTTGTTGATAGTTAAATCAATCTTCTTCAATATAGTACGTAGATTTAGAGAGTCTGAAGGAAGTTCCAATGCTCATAGAGGCCTGCTAAAAGTTCTTACTTCATAGTCTCGACGTCCATCTTGTCGATCTTGGGCTGATCACGGTGCACCAGGTACGCGTACTTAAAGTTCTGCTCCAGCATCTTCACAGGCGGCAGGAAGAACGACTCCACGTGGTCAAAATGGTTCTCTGTCAGGGAAAAGAACACATGTCAGATCAGGGCTCAGCAGTTGGTTATATTACACTGAACAACCTGTCACATCTAACCTTTGCACATTGAGCTGCAATCATCGTTTAAAGCTATCTAATGAGGATGCTCCTACAGTATTTGGAGGCAATGAATTCTACTTTATGATAGTTCTGGGGAAAAACAACTTTTTTGTACACCTCAATCATGGGTTGATAACTCGCAGGCATGACTATTCAATGTCCTTTACTAAGCTGGTATTACATACACACTTAGTAGTTGATATGTCCACCAATACAGCGTAGATCACAAGTAGCTTACCGACGGGCTCGGTGTGGATAGTACGGTGCGTTACGGCTGCGCTGGCTTCCCGGATGACCTCCAAGGTCTGGAACGACCTCTCCATGTCGCCCCAGTTCAGAACCCAGACCTGGTCCAGTTCCTCCATGTACTGCAGGTCCACAGGTAAGGGGTCCGTCTGAATCACCTGCACAGGTATGCACACCTGGTTACTATGGAAACAACAGGTAAGGGGTCCGTATGGATCACCTGCACAGGTATGCACACCTGGTTACTATGGAAACAACAGGTAAGGGGTCCGTCTGGATCACCTGCACAGGTATGCACACCTGGTTACTATGGAAACAACAGGTATGGCTAGGGGTCCGTCTGGATCACCTGCACAGGTATGCACACCTGGTTACTATGGAAACAACAGGTATGGCTAGGGGTCTGTCCGGATCACCTGCACAGGTATGCACACCTGGTTACTATGGAAACAACAGGTATGGCTAGGGGTCCGTCCGGATCACCTGCACAGGTATGCACACCTGGTTACTATGGAAACAACAGGTATGGCTAGGGGTCTGTCCGGATCACCTGCACAGGTATGCATACCTGGTTACTATGGAAACAACAGGTATGGCTAGGGGTCTGTCCGGATCACCTGCACAGGTATGCACACCTGGTTACTATGGAAACAACAGGTATGGCTAGGGGTCTGTCCGGATCACCTGCACAGGTATGCACACCTGGTTACTATGGAAACAGCAGGTATGGCTAGGGGTCCGTCTGGATCACCTGCACAGGTATGCACACCTGGTTACTATGGAAACAACAGGTATGGCTAGGGGTCTGTCCGGATCACCTGCACAGGTATGCACACCTGGTTACTATGGAAACAACAGGTAAGGCTAGGGGTCTGTCCGGATCACCTGCACAGGTATGCACACCTGGTTACTATGGAAACAACAGGTAAGGGGTCTGTCTGGATCACCTGCACAGGTATGCACACCTGGTTACTATGGAAACAGCAGGTAAGGGGCCTGTCTGGATCATCTGCACAGGTATGCACACCTGGTTACTATGGAAACAACAGGTAGGGGGTCTGTCTGGATCACCTGCACAGGTATGTAAACCTGGTTACTATGGAAACAACAGGTAAGGGGCCTGTCTGGATCACCTGCACAGGTATGCACACCTGGTTACTATGGAAACAACAGGTAAGGGGTCCGTCTGGATCACCTGCACAGGTATACACACCTGGTTACTATGGAAACAACAGGTGATTACGCGATATGCAAGAAACTGGATAACCCCATCTTCCATGAGACCCCATCCATTCCAAGGTTTGTCAAGGGTCAGACATTTCAGAAAGATAAAATATACATGTAACTATTAAAGCTAAACGTCTCAGACCATTTACAGAATTTATCCATTTTGCTTCACTAACTTAAATGTATTGTGCATTGACCTGAATGTATTGTATATGTTATTACCTGGATGTCTAACCTTCATCGCCGTAACACAGGTGAACTTTCCTACCTGCACAACCTGCTGGGTGCGTGTCTCCAGCACCAGCACCCTGTTCTCCTGCGGCTGGCTCACGTAGATGTAGGTGTCCAGAACATTCACCGCCGAGCCCCAGCTGCACTCCTGGTTACCTGCGCATGTAACACACACACCTGTTAGTGTCATTAATGCACGCTTGTAATCTGACCCCAGTGCCACTGTTGAATGCCCAGTGTGCGGACGCACCTGCCCCTCAGGATTCGGGCTACAATCCCATATAGGACACCTGAGGGAAGCTGCTGGAGGGATTCAGTCTGATCTTGCAAAGTTTCAGAATCTTTCTAAACATTTCAATATATCTTTCCCCAGATTTTTGGTTACTGACCATTTATACTTGGGCTGCACTCCGAAATGACGTTCACAAAACAAAAAATGACTAATTCTACCATCTCTGAACTCTGAACTCTGTCTGTCACTCACCCGACTCTGACCTTTTGCCATTCACTTCCTCCCTCTGTACAAGGAGATGACTCAATATGTTTGGCAGAACAGTACATGTTTACTTCCTATATAGATGCCGTTTCCGACAGAAATTTCCTTCGGGGTGTACGATGTTGGTGAAAAAGTCTCTTAACTACAGGTTCCAATGGGGGAAAGAAACTTAAGGGGTGCCCCCATAAAGCAAACAAAGAAACCAACCAGGAGCTAATTGATTCATAAGCATGCAACCTTGTCTTATCTTACTATCCTATTGAACCATCTGAAATTGTCTTCCCCTCATTAACATATCTATTCAGAGTTTTGGTATTAAACCTAGTTCTACCAGATCCTCCTTTAGTCACTGACGAAAGATTAGGATGCTATCTGAAACATCTGACTGTTTTGATATCTTATCCAGTTGCTTGAGTAATTATTTTTGGCGTAAAGCCACACCAATTTAATTTCAGATTTTCATTTTCCAAAATAAAATATTTTTGAAAAAAAAAAAATACAATGAAAACAGAAGGCTGGGCCAGCCTTGTGTTTTCATGATTTTTTCTTTCTAAAATTTTTTTTTTGGAAAATAAAAATCTGTTAACCAAGAAATTAAATTGGTGTGGCCTAAAGAAACGAACCGTCCATGTCGGGGGTGCAGACGGGCTCCTGTGTGGCGAGGATCTTGTCGGAGGCCTTGATGTGGCGGACCAGCTGGCAGGTGCTGGGCTGGAAGATGTTCACTCCGTCGTCGTGGAAGACGTAGAAAACACTTTCCAGCTGAAGACCTGGGAGAACAGGAATTGTGAAAATCTCTCATTACTTCTTGGACATCATTGAGATCATAGATCTAGAGTCGCGTAATTCTCACAGGAAGATTAAAGAGGCAGTCCACATCCAGTTGGAACGTGCTGGAATGAACCGTACCGGAGGTTGGGAGCTGCCCAAGTCCTACTTACCCCTACTCCGCAAGGAGGCGGGGGAGGCAGGAAGATCCTCACAAGTCTCGGCCTAGTCTCGTGTTCTCGCGAGACTAGGTCACTCCGTGAACAAGATGTACAGAAGACGTCGAAAATTTGGAGGTGCGTATTTCGCTACCTTTCTTTTTAAGTCACTGTTTGAGGAATATTCTTGTAACTCTCATTCAACAACAGTTCATCAAACAATTGTGCCAGCCTGATACAAAACTTTGATGATCATAAGAGAGATCATAAGAAAACACTTTTCAGCCGAAGACCTGGAATGGAAAAAGTAATTGTGAAGATACCATCTCTCATACAACAAACAGGTCATCAAACATGTTGGTGATAAAGAAGCTTCTAAGTATAGAAAACACTTTCCAGCTGAAGACCTGGAATGGGAAAAGTAATTGTGAAGATACTGTCTCTCATACAACAAACAATTTTCAAACGTGCTGGTTAAATAAATAAGCTTTGATGATCATCATGGGAGAGGTAGAAAACACTTTCCAGCCAAAGACCTGTGGAATGGGAGAGGTAAATTGTGAAGATACAGTCTAGCTCTCATAGTCAACAAACAATTCATCAAACATGTGTTGGTGAAGTCAGAGAGCTCACTAGACATTAGTTAATATCAAGCTTCATCATTGTGAAAGATGTAAAAGACAAGAAAAGGGGAGGGGGGCAAGAAAAGATACTGTTAAAAATCAAACGGATTCATAAATATGTAGCTCAATACATGTTTCAAGACATTCTTACATAGCTCAAGACATTCTTCTTGTCTTGAGAAATAAGCAAAAATGATGAAATACAATCACGATGTTTGAAATAAGTGCTTGTGTTGTGAATAAAGGTCAGATAATTTTGAACCCTGACTTTGTCCCATCTCTTTGAAAGTTCAAAAGGGTCAAGTTTAACCTTCAGCGTGCTAAGGTAGGCATTCGGCACCAAGTCTGTATCGGTTATGGGGTTAGGCAGCAGGGACAAAAATCCAGGTTAAAGTTGGGCTTCAAAAGAGCAGTCCCTAGGAATTCATTCTGTCTTAAGGTTTCTAAGGTAAGTACTTAAAGAACAACATCAAGAAATATTCGACAAGACTCACTGCTAAAATGTCCGCCATCCTGGACAAAGAGTGTGGAGATGTCCTCGGACGACCCCACCAGGTTCTCGGCGTGACAGATGTAGGCTCCCATGTCCTCCGTCCGAACGTTACTGATGTGCAGCACGCTCCCCGAGTCTGGGAGGGGCAGAGGCAGCACGGTTACACCCCTATGTTCCGACAACCCCTAACCTTAACCTAACCCCAGCATAGGGGTGTTGGAACATAGGGGTGTTGGAACATAGGGGTGTTGGAACATAGGGGTGTTGGAACATAGGGGTGTTGGAACATAGGGGCGTCGGAACATAGGGGTGTTGGAACATGGGGGTGTTGGAACATAGGGGCGTGGGAACATCTGAACTGTATCTCTTTCACACGTAAACCAGCAAAATATCTAAATCAAAAATGACAATGGATAATCCAGGGAAAGCACATAACAAAGAAAGTTTCTATAGCCCTTGGGCCACACAGGGCCACTGCAGCAGGGGGCTAGTCCACTGCAGCGTGTTCAAGTCCCATGCTCTTTCTCAAATGCTGAATGCTAAGCCCAGATTTTTCTTCGGTGCTTGAATACAAATATGGCCCTTATATATGTAAACCTTTGGTACAACTTTGCAAGTATGTTTCTAAAATGCGTCAACACTATTTTGGGCTGCTTTTGCCTCAAAATCATTGCGCAGAAGCTGTAGGAATCTTGTCAGTTTATAACACTCCATTATGTTGGCAAATGAACATAATTAGCATATCAACCTCGCAATTATCCAATCACCATCTATAATCACATACTAGGTATCCAATGAATAACATGGAATTTGATAGTATCTGCAGCTGGATTTGAAGGTCACTCTGTAACTAAGTGACCCACCTTGCAGTGAGACATGCGGAGACTCGCTGGGGTCGAGGTTTCCCCCGTTCTTCAGCCACTTGACGGCGGGCGCGGGAATGCCCTCAGCGTGGCACTTCAGCTCGGCTGTGCTCCCAGGGCTGTGCGCCTGTCTCCGAGGTGACACCTTCGTGGACGGCGGCACTGTGAGAAAACATTCAATGGATGAATAAATACCAAATTTGTATTGGTTATGTGATTAAACAGCAGGGAGTGAGAAATGCCCAAATTCCCCAGCTAAGCAGTGCTGTGGGCCTGTCTCCGAGGTGACACCTTCGTGGACGGCGGCACTGTGAGAAAACAGTCAATGGATGAATAGAATGATACCAAATTTGTTTTGGTTATGGAGTTAAACAGCAGGGAGTGAAAAATGCCCAAATTCCCCAGCTATAAGCGGTGCTCCTGGGGCTGTGGGCCTGTCTCCGAGGTGACACCTTCGTGGACGGCGGCACTGTGAGAAAATATTCAATGGAGGAATGAAGACCAAATTTGTTTTGGTTATGTGATTAAACAGCAGGGAGTGAGAAATGCCCAAATTCCCCAGCTAAGCAGGGCTGTGCGCCTGTCTCCGAGGTGACACCTTCGTGGACGGCGGAACTGTGAGAAAATATTCAATGGACGAATGAAGACCAAATTTGTTTTGGTTTATAACCAGTAAATGGAGTTAAACAGCAGGGAGTGAAAAATGCCCAAATTCCCCAGCTAAGCGGTGCTCCTGGGGCTGTGGTCCTGTCTCCCAGGTGACACCTTCGTGGACAGCAATATTCCTCATTACTTATGCAAATTCAGTCCCAATTTACATAATTTGCACTTCAGTTTGTACATCTCTGTCCAACCTACCTGCATACCAAATAACATGAAAATCTGTTGTTCCTTTCTTCAGTTATTCTCCTTAGAAGATTATTACAAATACGCCACTGCAGTTCCAGTGACAAATACCAGGGGGCCCAAAATCAACCTTGACCTTTCTCCTCCCAACAACTACCCACATACATGTACCAAATACCCTTACAATCCATCTACAGGTTCTTCAGTTATGCTGACTTTAAGCATACGGTGACACAAACACACAAACACGCAAACACACACGCAAACTCACACAGAACAATATCCCCATGAAAAAGTCTTTTTTCATGGAGATAATGAAGGCCGAATTTGTTTTGGTTGTGGAGCGAAAACATAAGGGAGTAAAAATTCTTTGTTTTCATTATGTTTTTTTCAATCAGCTTTTCTTTTTAATCCGAAAACTAAGAAGTCAAATTGGTGCGGTCTTATTCTGACATTAAACATAGTATAATGGGCTAAATACATGTACATGTTGTCAAAATAATCATGGTCATACTAGATTAAGTTTAAGTGTCAATTTAGCTTCTAATCTGACCCTGTCTTGTAAACATGTTTACTAGGTCATTATAAATTCTGCTGTGGAGGGTTTGTCTGTACACGTTGATATTTATACATGATCAAATCATTAACGGGATCTTTACCAGGAGTACCAGGAGTAAAGATTTGAGGATGACATGTGTACAAGCGCCACCTGTGAACTTTGTTTCAAACTGCAACTCATAAGAAAACACTTGGCAGACTATAGTAAACACATCAAATGTACCGTATTATCTCGAATAAAGTACGCACTTTTTAAACATTTCAAAATTCAAAAGGCACCACAAGTTATTGCTAAAGTCAAGGTGCGTACTCTATTTGAGGTTATTGCCAGGGCAAATTGGAAAAGGACCTCAAACCCTTGCTTAATCAAACCAGGAACCCAGTTGCAGTGCAACAATGCATGGCTCAATACCTGCCAATTTGTGAAGTTTGTAACTTGTCGTAGGCAATACTCAAGTTTGCAGAGACGATGCTAGCGGAGTAAACAAGAGAATCTTTTATGAATCTAAGGAATGGCATTATGTAGAAGTCCTTGATATAAGAAAAATGACCTGGAAATGATAGAAGGAACACCATAAATTTGAATTTATCCTGTTCAAAATTTGTTCAAGATCAGTGGAGAAGGGTGCGTACTTTATTTGGGGTTTTTGACTTAAGGTTTCAGTTCCCCAAATTTGTCTGGAAGTAGCCCCAAATCAGGGGTGCGTACTTTAATTGGGGTGCGTGCTTTAATCGAGAAAATACGGTATGTCAACTATATTCATTAAATTTTGTAAAGCTTAGCACTCATCCAGATGACCTTTAAACCACTTTGACAGTGTGTCCAATGCATAGAAAAATGCACACAAAAATTAAGGAATCAAAGAGAGCTCCCTTCTCCTTTTCTCCGACAGCTTTGTCTTAAATACATCGCATTTTTCTCGTTCAGATGATCTTGACCTTACAGATAACCTTGAAGCCAACTGACCTTGAACCTTGACCGTGTGAACCTGCACGACCTGGCCGTTGTGCAGGGCGCGGCAGCTGTAGTTCCCCATGTGCAGGGTGGACAAGGAGGTGATGTACAACGTGCCATCGTCAAACACCTGAAAAATAAGTAGAAAAACTCATTTTTCAAACTGACTGTACAAATGTATCTCCACTCCATCTTTTTCAGAATACACATGAATTACATAGTTATGTCAAAATCCTTCCAACATCTTTTGGTACTGTAAATGCAAGTTTGCATGGTTTTTATTTCGCAGTAGAGAGAAAATGCAGTGTTCGCTGTGGTGTTAAGTTTGCTTTTGAAACAATAGTAGCAATACAGTCATAGGTGGGCAAAAAGTTTCATGGCGGTTACAAGTTTGCACTGAAAGTTCACGCAAAAACGGAGAACATAAAACCACCACGAACATTTCTGCATTAACATTACATGGGGGCAATTCCCATTTCTATAGCCCTTGGGCCACACAGGCCAGTACAGGAAGGGGCTAAAAATGGAGTGTCTTTCCCAAAGGCTGAGCGGTAGGCAGAGAAGGCAGTCTGTACTATTTTCAAGTCTTTGGTATAACTTCATACTTCAAGCATTTTGGGCCCTAGTATTGCTTGTCGGGTTTCCTTTAAGACCATTTAGGCCACACCAATTTATTTTGTTGGTTAACAGATTTTTATTTTCAAAAAAAAAAAAAAAATTTAGAACAAAAAAAATCATGAAAACAGAAGGCTGGCCCAACCTTCTGTTTTCTTGAATTTTTATTTTCTAAATTTTTTTTTTTTGGAAAATAAAAATCCGCTAACCAAGAAATTCAATTGGTGTGGCCTTAATTTAGAATGTACGTACCGTGATTCCGTCACTGCTGAGGTCGATGGTTGTGAGGTCGATGCCGTGCCGCTGCCAGACCAGGATGGGCTCCGGGTCACCGGTGATGTCACACCTGAGCGCCAGGCTGTCCCCGACCTTCGCCACGGTAACCAGGCTCTTCTTCTCATCCGACAGGTGGACAGGGGTGACACCTGGGCGAGACAGGTGAGTTAGGCAGGTAAGGACAGCTCAGAAGAGGACTAGAAATAGTCATGCTTTTAAGTACCAGAGTTATCAGCCAAGGATTGATGTGTTCAAAAATTCGTATTTCCTGAGAACCATAGTAGAATGGAACTCGTTGTCATCAAGTGCTGTAGGAGCTTCCTCACTATGTAGCTTTAAAGAACGGTTGCAGTCAGATATGCAAAGACTAGGTGTAACAGACCGTTCTGTGTAATATGACCAGCTGCTGCCGCGCCACGTGCCTGCGAAGCTGGTGTGTTACGCCTAATGGCGGTTATACCGGCTATATAGATACAGATACAGACAGACAGGTGGGAACAGGAAGGAACACAGTTCAAACAACTTTTTTCTGCATAAAAGTTAAAGGTAGTCCCATGACCTTTTTTTCTGAGGCATGGTATTGGAAGGCGGAGGCCATTACGTTACAGTTTCTTCTTCCACTGCCTTTTATCTCCCGAAACGAAGTCAGGTATTCATTTTCACTCCGGTTGGCGTGAGGAAAGTCATGTAAAGTGCCTTTCCCAAGGACACAAGGGCTGGCCAGGAACGCAAGGAATCGAACCCGTGATCTCTCGGTTTCATTTCCGCTTCTAAGCCTCAGCCCTTTCACACCACTGATATACCTGCACTGCTGTAATAATCATTAATATAAGGTGCATTTTAAGTTACCTGTACCAGACAAATTCTGTCTGCAAAATCACTAAATCCTTTTTCTTAAATACATGCTAGATATTGAACAGAAAGCAGGTCAAAAGAAGGCCATGGCAGAAAGCACTAATGCTGGAAAGATGCCAACTAATTGGTTCAAGCCTTGGTCAAAGGCATGGCTGCTAGCTAGGACATTGAGGGACTGGTATTTGGACAGCCATAATTACCATGAAATTACCATGGCAGTGTGCACTAACCAAGCATTAGTGCTGTATATGTATTTCTGGCATTAATGCTACATTAGACAACAGTTTGGCAAGGGTAAGTAATCTGCAGATCTGCAAAATGTCTGCTTGAAGTAAAATTTTCATTTCATTTATTGGTTTGGCTGTTCAGGACACACAGCCAGGGCTGCCAAACTAGCCTACAAAGGGCTAGCCCTGCTGACAAAGACAAGCATTACAATGGAATTTTTGACATGGACAAAATTATTCAAAAAGGGGTCTATAATGGTATCTACATCGAGAGGTCAGGGTCAGTACAAGGTTGAAGTAGAATTTCAACCAAAAAAACTTGCTTTCCCACCAAGGTGAATAACACTCAACCTTTCAAAGTCAAAGTTGTAAAGTTGTGCGCTTTGTGTTATTAATTCCCTCCTGGCGTGCCCCCTCTTTTCGCATAAAGCTTCCAGAAGTTGGTTTTATAGACGACATCCATATGTGCATTGATTTTTGTCCTGTATCATAAAAAGACGAAATCTTGCATTCCTTATTGACAGATGTGTAGCAATATGCATAATCAAAATGCTTTCAATCTGTTAATAAGTTGATATGAATTATGAAGTAACTGCAAGACTTTCATAGATCTACCACAAAATGAAAGGATTTGTACTTTTAATGAAAACATTAAAAAAACGAGCTCACATGTCATAAAACTAGTACTCCAGAACAAGCTGACTGAAAGATTTTATCGTCACGTTCTTGTATCAGATCTGAATTATGAAGTTGCTATACTATGTAAGGCCACACTAATTTAATTTCTTGGTTAACGGATTTTTATTTTTAATTTTAGCAACAACAACAGAAATGAACACAGAGGGCTGGGGTGAAAACTTGCACCTGACCCTGTTCACTCCCTGAAACTGTGTGCACCAAAGTAAAAACATTCCTCTGAGATTCTGTTTTCATGTTGTTTTTCCAATCTAGCATTCTTTTTTAAATCTTTTTGTATTCCGTTAACCAAGAAAATAAATTGGTGTGGCCTAAGGCTTATAAAACAACCACAAAATAAAAAGATTTGTTCTTATGATAAAAATGTGGAAAAATGAGGTAATATGTCATAAAACGACCTGCTATAGCTTCATCATTACAGTCGTACATCTTTGAGTGAAGTTTCATGAGGTTGGCAGGTAATGCTGAATGTTACTGGTCAGGAGCTTCTTGTCTGCGACTAAGTTTTTGCTACCTGACAACTTTGGCAATCCATCTGCTATGCACAAGTGTATGAAGGCCTCCGTGGGTCAATACCAACCATAGTTAAACCCTAATTCACATCAGCCCTACAGCATTGCCTATAGGCTGGACAGTCCTATTCGAGAATGACAGTTTCTGCCAATTAGGTGACATCTGTAAGCTGTCTCCTATCTATTGCAAAGTTCTTTTCTGTGGATCCGTGTTTCTTCTGTGCTGCACATTTTGCTTCTACTGATTTAAGCTGCCTGGACCGTGTATAATAATACATTCCTCATTATAGCCTTGAGAAAGGTTGCAGATGTTAACAAGATCTAGCAAGAAAAACTCCAAACTCATTAAAGCTGACATTGCAGTTTTCCGAAAGATCAAAAATACTGTTGCAGTGATCTTTTAAAGGAGGCTTAGAGGTAGGCCACGGAAAAGAAGGGAGGATGATATCAGAGAATGAACAGGCATGACACTAAGTGAAACACCAAGAAAAACAGAAAACCAAGAAGGGTCCAGCAAGCTGGTTGTCATATCTTCTGTGGTGCTCAACAGTCAGATAATTAGACGAAGCGATAGATAATATGATAAGAAACCATTTGAAATCTCTGAACTTTGTCATAACAAGGGTCTTGGCTTTTATTTCTGTATGGAAGTTTATGATGTGTCCACATGTGAACATTTCCATTGAATAATCCTGTAAACTTGCCAGAATTTCACGGGTTGTTGAAGCCATACTTTTCTATCAGATTCAAAAAACCCTAGAGGATGCTTTCCATAAAATGAAATTTGTGTGCCATAAATACGTGTGACGTATTGTGCTGACATTCACACCGCCCTCCGGGGCAGAATGACTTCCACAGGCATAAATTATAGATGCACAACGACACCCTGTCTGGTCATAACGCCGTCCCACGCGACACTGCGCCGTGTGATTTGCGGAAAAGTGGGAGGAAGGTCAGGTTGTTTGGCTACAAATTTTTTTGACAAATTTTCCTGTCTTGTAAGTTGATCTGTGGCATAGTAGATCTCACCAATTCAATTAGTTGGTTCTCATATCAACTTACAAACTAAACGACTGTAATTTGTACATATTTCAAGTATGATTTATACCATACTTTTTACTGTGTAAGTAAATTTTGACACGATTCAGTTCTTGCTACAATTCAGTTTTTGCTCCAAAGATTGGTGAAGTGCTGATACCGAGTCTGAAAAGAACTTAGATTACTCAAAGTTTCAGGGAGTGAAAATAGTATCTAACAGCTACATTGTAAGCCAGTATAATTGCCCTTTGGCATCAGGTTCAAATTTTCCTCCCAGCCTGCTGTACAAGACTTCTTGCTAAATTTTCAAATATAAGTGTAACAGTTACTGTAAATCTTTAAAACTTTGCGGTGGTTTTATGTTCGCAAATTCTTGTGGTGACCTCTCCAGTGCTATCTATGACACCACAAATATGTCTCCCTTGTATAACTATGAGCTATGGGAGAGAGTGAGAGTGAGTGAGTGAGTATAACTGCTGTGCTACGAAATGGTTTCAATATTGCCAATCTAATATTGCGAAAGCCTCCTTTTTCCTCCTCCCAAGAACTAAAAACACTGCAAATATAAATGAATTTACAGTAGACTGGTGCGGCCTAATGTTCTATCTGGGGAATTATGAATCACATGACGCTGGGCGCCACGGTAACAGGAAAATCACCTGCAGCTCGAGTTTAGCAGTCACCTTCCGTCCGAAGGTCATGTGATGCTCGCAGCTGCATTGATAGGATCACTAGGCCACGCCAATTTAACTTGCTGTTTTTTTATTTGAAAGATCATAAAGCCTGAATTGGAACATCCACAGAGCCTGGCAGGGAAAGAAATCAGACCCTTGCACAGAACGTTTCAGGAACTGAATATATACCTTCGGATAGTACATTGTACATTAAAGGCAACCAAAGCAATATTAGGGCCCAAAAAAATGGAAATAAAAAAAAGGACATTTACTAACTTTGTTTAGCACATTTGCATAATAACTTCTTACTTCCGGGCGTAATGAAGTACAATTCATTACTACATTTTTCATTACTGTAACAATAAGACTGCTTGAGCAAGTCTGGCACATGTATTTACGAATCTAATGTAAAACTTAATGCAAGAAGTGTGGGTGGGCAAGTCCATAATGTACTTGTCTTGCTTTATCACTGTACAGTTCTGAGGAGACATTTTAGGGTCCAAAACAGATGCTTTTAACTGCATCCTAGTTCTCCATTCATATTTCATACCTCATTCTCTCCCCGCTCATAACAATGGAAGGATGTGGGGCGATTTACTCGATGTTGAGTACTAAATTCCCATGAAATCACGCTTGGAGTGGCGATATCTAAGTGTTGTATTAGCTGGACCGTGCCAGTGGGGGTGCTTACAATGACAGGATTGTTTTATGTGCCATCTGGAATGCCGTCCTTTGGCAGTAAATACAGATGTAAAGTAGGGAATAGCATGCACACCATAATCAATAATATTCCATTTTATCAAGGCTTTCATCTACTGGATGAACAAATCATCTTTCTTCTGTAAAAGTGACAGGTGGGCAGTTCATTTCATCATGAAGCCCTGGTGACGCCAGCTCACAAGATGCCAAAATGTTGGAAAGTAGAACACTTTGGGGACAGCCCTATGTTCTGACAAAAAAACATAGCCTGGGGTATCAGAACATATAGGGTTGTCAGAACATAAGGGTTGTTGAAACATTGGGGCATCAGAACATAGGGGCATTGGAACATAGGGGTGTCTGAACATAGGGGTGTTTGAACATAGGGGTGTCAGAACATTATAAGGGGTGTCATAACATAGGGGTGACCGAACTAGGGGTGTCAGAACATAGGGTTGTCAGAACATTATAAGGGGTGTCAGAACATAGGGGTGTCAGAACATAGGGTTGTCAGAACATAGGGTTGTCAGAATATAGGGGTATCCGAACGTAGGGGCATTGGAATGTAGAACATTGTCAGAACATTGGGGTGTCAGAACATAGGGGTGTGTGTCCGAACATAGGGATGTCAGAACATAGGGGTGTCCGAACATAGGGTTGTCTGAACATAGGGGCATTGGAACATAGAACATTGTCAGAACATTGGGGTGCCAGAACATAGGGGTGTTGGAACATCGGGGTGTTGGAACATAGGGGTGTTGGAACATAGGGGTGTTGGAACATAGGGGCATTGGAACATAGAACATTGTCAGAACATTGGGGTGCCAGAACATAGGGGTGTTGGAACATCGGGGTGTTGGAATATGGGTGTGTTAGCAAATATTTGACCTTCAAATGGTCTTTTCTAGTTATCTTTTCAAAGCATGTGAGTCTTTTTGTGTGTGTTTCATTATTACACCAATACACAGCTCAGCTTTTTTTCCTGCATACATAACTCTTGTGTCAGTCATTTTACGACATGAAATTATAATCTATGTTTTGTATAATTTCTTTTTGCCTTATGTTTGTTTTTCTCGTATTGCCAAGGACAACAACGATCGTCAGATTTAACCTAGCCCAGCCCCGAGGTGACAGTGTCATTATTGAAAGCAAGATTGTCATTTGCAAAGACAGCACAAGAAATCCAATTTTCCACCAGCCCATAAGGCCACACCAATTTAATTTCTTGGTTAACAGATTTTTTTTTTAAATTTTAGCCAAAAAAATCATAAAAACAGAAGGCTGGGGTGAAAACTTGCACCTGACCCTGTTCACTCCCTGATACTGTGTGCACCAAAGTAAAGACTTTCCTCTGAGATTCTGTTTTCATGTTGATTTTGGAATTTAGCAGTTTTTCAAAAATCAGTTAACCAAGAAATTAAATTGTTGTGGCCTAAGCCTTCCTCATCTCCTCAGGATTTTATCTTACAATTAACAGGGTACGATATCATCTTTAATACTCCTGGTTCCATGTCAAAAGTTAAATAACGTATCATTTAATGATCTATAAGTCGTGAGGTGCATTGATGGATTATAAAGTACAAAGTAGTTTCTCAGTCATAATTTTCCTATACATAACCACAGTGAAAGTCATGGATGGCATTGATTCTTACAATTTCATATTCATATTCCTGTAATTGGTATGTCCAAAACATGAAATATCATATCGAAAGCATCAGATATCAAAACTGAAAGATCTGCTGCAGTACCGAAGAAAATCACTGGGGAGCCCATAACAGAATTTTGACTTAGGCCACACCAATTTAATTTCTTGGTTAACAGATTTTTATTTTCAATTTTAGCAACAACAAAAAATCATGAAAACAGAAGGCTGGGGTGAAAACTTGCACCTGACCCTGTTCACTCCCTGATACTGTGTGCACCAAAGTAAAAACATTCCTCTGAGATTCTGTTTTCATGTTGTTTTTCCAATCTAGCATTTTTTATTCAAATCTTTTTTTATTCCGTTAACCAAGAAAATAAATTGGTGTGGCCTTACCATCACATCCGCCATACCGATTATCATGAAAATCTATCCACAAATTCTTGATTTATGCTGTCAACATAAGTACAAAGTAATGGCACTGAAAACATAACATTCTTGGCAATGGTCCTTAACCTTCTCCCTGCTGCCTAACCCCATAAGGAATAAAGATTTGGTGCCAAATGACAACCTTAGCAGACTAAAGGTTAACCTGCCAAACTGCTGAATCAGATGCTCCTCCTAAATATATAGAAAAGCCAGTAGAGTTTGTACTTGAACTCTTATTTAGACCCTACAATCATAGTGTAACTCCTAATGCATATCCTTAGCAGACTAAAGGTTGACCTGCCAAACTCCTCCTAAATATATAGAAAAGCCACTAAAGTTTGTACTTGAACTCTTATTTAGACCCTACAGTCATAGCGTAACTCCTTATGCATATTCACAACACGTTCTCTGTTGATTTGGGCAGGCTGAAAGGATTTTAGACTTGGCTGTCTCTTCGTTAGCGGTGATTTCTAACAAAGCCCTTTATTGAAGACAGTCAGACGGTGTGAAAGATGTGTGCACAAACCGTTCACAAGCGCACGCATGAAACACACAGCAACAAAATACTAATTCATAAGGGCATCCAAAGGTAGCGTGCGTAGTCCAGTGGTTAGCGATCTTGCCTCTAACTAGAAGCCCCGGGTTCGATCCCGGCTGTGTCGCTCACCCGACATGCACACTACCGGAAAAGATCGCAGTCCTTTGGACGGGACGTTAAGCCGTGGTCCACTGTTCACTGTGCTATTCGAAAAGAGCTAGGGGAATTTCCCCGGTACAATGAACCTGTAAATACTGTACATAGCGTCTGTCTTCTTCTCTGTCACGACCAGTGGAAGATTAGCTCTTCAGTGAGCTAAAACTGGATCGAGATTACTTTCCTTTCCTTTTCATCCGTGGTTCTTGAGCATTCTAAAGCAAAAAATACCACATCATGAAGCAAAGGACAGGGTAGAAAACTTGAATAACTATAATATATAATTTGTATATGTAATCAATTATTATTTTTGTCATCACTTTGTTACTATTATTATCGTCTGATTTGTTGTGATATTGTTATCACTTATTACTATAATTTTGTTATAAATTGTTAGATAGGGTAGAAAACTTGAATATGAGTCACATGCACTGTGTTCACTCCATAAAATGGGTGCACCAAGGTAATACACCTGGGCCTTATAGGCCAAGCACTTGAGACATACATGTACACCTACAAATGCCTGTGGGCAGACATCTTGCATCAAGGCAGTACATTTGTGGTTTACGGATCGCTCAAGGATATAAAACCCACAAGCCTTACACAGTACATCTGGCACATCGGGGGCCCAAGCAGGCCATACACCCTCCGATAACATGCTGAGCTAACTCTCCTCAAATCTACTCATTGCACTACAACTTACAAAAGGCACATCAATTCAATCTGTCGGTTGTCTTACATTGTATTTAGTAAAACAGTGCAAAATTGATTTACAGTCAAACCTGTGTAACTAAAGTGACACCCTCTACATAAGGACCACCTGTCCAATGTGACTATTTTTTGGCAGTCCCTTACATAATTTTTCCCATTGACACAAGCATTAAGAACCCTGTCTGTAGTGACCACCTGTCCACATAGACCACATTTTATCAGTCCCCTGAGTGGTCTTCTTGGGCAGTTTAGACTGTATGGGTGTGACTAAGAGTATGAGGGAAGGGAATGCAGTCAGATTTGAATGTTACTCCCAGCCTTCTACTTTCCTCATGGCCTCTTGCAAAACCTTTACTATAAAATGTTGCAGAAGGAAAGACATAGATTCATAATGCCAAAACATGTCAGACCCCGTCACACAGAGCTAGAGGCACACACTCTGTAGTCACGGAGATACTGCTTTATGACTGCCGAGGCCATAAACGTCTTGCTAATGTCCTGAAAGTGGCTTCTTAACTGCTTTTCATCTCCTGCTGCGTCGAGGTGTGAAATGCGCCTCACAAAAAAACCTGCGCAACCATTTCATGCAAATTTGGCGCAGTATGTTCCTGATCCAGTCTCTTGGGAATGAAACTTGAACTATAGGGCTTTAAGACTGAAGCCATTTGGAAGAGATTCAGGAAGTAACTTTCTTGCTTATCTCAAATATAGAAATAGATCAGCAGACAATGTTGCCAAGATGTGACGCCCTTATATTCCGTCACCCCTATGTGCCCTCACCCCTATGTTCCGACACCCCTATGTTCCGACACCCCTTATAACCCTAGCCCTAGCTCTAACCCTAACAAATGGGTATAGGAATGTAGAGGTGTTGCAAAATAAGGGTATAGGAACATAAGGGTATTGAAACTTAGGGGTGTCAGAAAATAGGGCTGTCAAAACATAGGGCTGTCGGAACATAGGGCTGTCGGAACATAGGGGTGTTGGAATATGGGTGTGTAAGCAAATATTTGACCTTCAAATGGTCTTTTCTAGTTACCATGTATGATTACCTTTTCAAAGCATGTTGAAGTATGTGGAATCCTTGATTTGGAACCAGATTTCTTTGCAAGAGGAGTGAAGGAGGCGGTCTACATTAGAGCTCACAGACCTACCTACAGAGACGGGGGCGACACAAGTTATCTGGCACATATGACCCACTACTACGGTCACGGGTCCATTCTGTGAACAAGGTTGACGGAGTCAGACAAAAATTTGGGTAAGTCCCAATTCATTCTAGTGTTGGAAGTAAAGTTTAGTCCTTAATTCATAGACTGGATTAGATCACTTTCACTTTTCCGTAAAAGGATTTGCCAAAGATCCTGTATATTGATTACAGCGACTACTTCATTCCCATTAATGTACAACAGAAGTTCCAACAAGATAAGGAACCGTTACACTGTAGCCGCCTCACTCATCCAGTTTGACGGTCATGAATAATACATGGGATACACATAAACTATTCCTATCCAACACTAAATGCACTTTCCTGCACTTCTAATTAGCAAGGTAACATATATGGCCATTTTATGGAAATGGTACATCTATATCTCTTCACCTTTTAGGATTCAGAGTTGTCTGTGAACATGTTCCAATTAGTACCACAGAATGGCTACGTTGCCAACATGCTCGTGTAACGCTTCATAAAAGCCAGGCAGACATCTGCACCTAAAATGGTCACAATCCAATCGAGGAAACGGAGATGTTCAAATAAAACTAATCACCAATGCATTTGATTCATTGCTTCACTGCCACCATTACAGCTTTATTGTACAATCTTCTTAAAAATCAATATCTATGAGTTTTGATCTTTTGAAAAAGGAAAATCCAAAGTCATTGTACTTTTGAGCTGTTTTCCGTCACAGAATAGGTATCTGACTAGAAATGTATTTCACAGTGTCATGCCGTTTAAGCACTATCACACTAGAAGGCTAACCAATGATCAAAATATTGATATTTTGTATGGTTGATGAAATAGATATGATCTTCCAAACATTTCAAAGAGAATCGTGTAACACTTTCATGCTCTAATACTTCAATATAACTTTCCTTTAGTAGACATATGGTCACCATGCTATTGAGTAGATTGTTTATTCAGTTGAAATCTTGTGAATCATTCATGATGAGACCTACAAACATTTCCTGTGGTTGAAAAGTTCTAATGAAACTAATTGGGATATAGCAATTACTCTATTAGGTAGCTTAATCAAAAGAGTTTTTCATCAGAGTGTAAAAAACATCCAAAAATTCCTGCTAATCAAGACCTGTCCTTGGTGCTGAATTTTTAGATGTTTTTATATTCTTGATTTCTTTGCTGTTTCATAGAACTTGATAGATGTGACAGCTTCATCTGTAACAGCTACAAACTGTAGCAATTCACAAAAGTTCACAAGCATTTTTGAAGGAGAAAAGGTAGCGAAAAAGTTATGTAGCCTTTTCCAGACTTTCCATACCAAATTGATTTTTTTCATCCTGTCCTTTGGAATACTTGCCTCATGGTAATCAAGATCAAAATAACGCTGTAAAGATAACTTCACCACTGCCATGCAGCCATTTTCTTTCCTTCTGACTACAAACTTCCACCACGTCATACAACATCCCCTAGCTTGCAGAAGAGTCAAACTAATACAACATGTCCTCCCTTCACTCAATATGGTAAACCTTCGCTGGGAGGGAGGGAGGCTGATTTATGTTCATTTCCTATGCAGCACTTCCCGACATTATTACTTGAGATGGATGACCCAGATAATGGGGTATGAATCAATATTATTGTTCCTTCCCTGCAAAACGAATGACGCTTGACAGCAGAAATGCTCTCGAGGCATGCAAAATGTATTTTAAGGGAGTCCACTTGACAACTCTTCATCAACCAATGTATCACAGTCAGGGCGTTTATCAAAGAACGTTGCAATGATGTAACGTTGCAACGGATGCTGCAATCTTATGGTAGTGTCATGGAAAGACACTAAAGCTAACTGCAGGTCAATCAATATACCCAGATTAACAACAATTGCCTACTTTGAAGTCCGTTATGTAAATTGTTAGTAGAAACTACCACCAAGGGATTGTGTAAGCACCTGCAATAATGTGTACAAAGGGGAGAGGGCTGTGTGACACAGATTCCTTTAGACTGCTAAACCATCTTCATTATGCACAATTGCAAAGTCTTGCCCACGAAAATTACTCTTTATCAAACTCTGTCCGAAGTAATTTTACATGCTTTAACATTCTAAAAATGTGTCATCGGAACTGTGACCTGAAAAAACATGGCATAGGCTTGATGATTTTTATAGAAGATATAATAGATAAATAAAGTTTATTGCAAAAACATGCCTGAGGGCTAATTGCAAGTACAAACAACACATATAATGATGAAAATACAATGTTATTAAGGGCTACATCAAATGTTATGCTACATTCTAAAATGTACACGGTGATAGTTTTACTAGGATTTGACTTCTTTTTTTGAGGCAGTGGAAGACGAATTTACCCACTTTTTCTATAATTTGTGGATTCTGAAATATGCTAAGCCTGGCCCAGCAGTTTTCCTTTTTATCACAAGCTCTTGTACAGGAATGCAATCGAGCTCACGACTTGCCTGAAGGCAAAACATTCCTTTCATGACGTATGGCAACCTTTGGCTTTCACAAAAGAATGATCAATATTGTAAAGATGGATGCAAGAGGACCAGATTCATTCTAACCTAATTCTTCATGGCAAATGCCCTTCATCCGGTGTCCAATAACTTAGGGAGTGATGTGAGCTCCAGTACACCTTGGTGCATGGATTTTAAAAAATTGCAATTGATTTTCTGGGTTAAGAAGAAGTCTGAAACGTCGTCTGCTGACAAACTAGAGGTGTTACAAGTCAATCTATCTTCGTGCATATATTGGTATGGACTCCTACATTATTGAGAATGACCTATACATTGTACTTCAAACCAAGGATCATGTCTTAGCACATGTAGTGGCTATGCCACCTGTTCAAGCACAGTTGAATATATCTATCAGGAAAAAAAAGAGTTTTGTGTCTTTTTTTATGAAAATCTCCCATATTCAAAAGTTGGAAAGGTTTGCTCCAGAAAAAGATAAATTTTCCAAGCCTACTGCCAAACATAAGGTGCTGGCAAACAGTTGAACACATAACATAATTTCAGTATCATCACCGGATAGTTGTAAAAAAAATGAAAGATGTTTATTTCATGTCATACCCATATATTGCTGTTACTGCAGTGAACACGTCCTGTATTTTGGAACATATTTCTTTCTATTTATTGGAAAGTTTTGAGCTTTAATCCAGCAATCCATGATGATGATGAATCAAACACAACAAAGGAACAATTATAATATTATCTTTCAATATGACGTTTTACCTCTTGAAAATTTGGATTCTAAGAAAAAGGGATAGATCAATTTTGTTTACATCAGCCTAAATCCTGAAAAGACATATTCTTCAAAACATACAATCGTTCAAGACAAGATGATGAATCTTTTAAGCCCTTTTCAATGACATTAAGAGCTATTTCTTCCCCACTAGTTCCCAAATGTGCATAAGAAAGCTCCAATCTCTACCAACATTTAAACCATAAGGGCTGTGCCTGATCAATGCACCCAGTGGGACTGGCATATCACCATCTTAGGTCTATCATGAGGAAAGTCAGCCATACTTATATAGGCTTAGTGCCCCTTACGGACCTAAAGGAATGGTTTTTCAATAGGCGCTGCTGCATTCTCATTTACTTTGCATGAATACAGGATTAAGGAGGCATTCATTTGGGATGTTCCAGGACCCACTGGCTGGAGTTGGCAGGCATTTGTTTTTAGTGCAAGACATCTGAGGAATATCATTTGTATGAACACATGCATGAGGCTTGCTCTACAGTAGCGTGTGTAGTTCAGTGGTTAGCAACCCTGCCTGTGGAACAAGAGGCAAGAGGTCGTGAGTTCAAATCCCGGCTGTTTCGCTCACCAAACATGCACGCTGCTGGAATGGGTCGCAGTCCTTAGGACAGGATTTTAATCTGTGGTCCACTGTTCATTGTACTTGTCACAAAAAAGCTTGATGAATTTCTCTGTGGCAATGAACCTGTAAACACTGTACATAGCATCTGTCTTCTCTGTTGCGGCCCCTAGGCCTGGAAGAGTAGCTCATCAGTGAGCTAGACTGGTTCAAGATCACTTTCGTTTTCCACTTTCACCTGCCATGACCGACAAAGCCCATTGTTTGGGCTGAATTGATGGAGTGTGAATGACAGTTGCATGATGTTCTGCAGGAGTGAGATAAAGTCTTACCGTGCATGAATGCATAATATGAACAATCTTCTTAGCCTGAAAGCTCATCTGTGTTGGTACATTCCATGATAAAGTTTGATACTTTACTTCAACACCAATTTAATTTCTTGGTTATGGATTTTTATTTTCCAAAAAAAATTTTAGAAAAAAAAATTCATGAAAACAGAAGGCTGGGTTTTCATGATTTTTTTTTCTAAAATTTTAGAAAAAAAAATCATGAAAACCCAGCCTTCTGTTTTCATGAATTTTTTTTTCTAAAATTTGTTTTTTGCAAAATAAAAATCCGTTAATTTGTTTTTTTGCAAAATAAAAATCCGTTAACCAAGAAATTAAATTGGTGTGGCCTAAGAGCGACTGAAAATTCATGGTGAGCTGCATTTGCTTGTATCACAAAAAACCTGCTTTGACTTAAGCATTATGAAGTAGCCATTTGGCACTCAATTCCCTATTGGTTACAGATTTAGGCAGCAGGGAGAAGGTTAACAAGGACCAAGGATACTTATATTTCTTCTTAATAAAAACAGAATCTGTTGAAACAAATTGTAGTCCTGTGATCCTTAAAAAAACATATTTACTAGTTGTTTATGTCAAATTGAACTTTTAAAATGAATTTTAGATAAAAATACATCAAGACAGGCCCATTAATACAATTTAAAGTTGTCCCCTTTGCATACCAACATGCAATGGTGAAAACGCAACCTTGTCAGATGTAAAAGATGTACACAGAGTGGCGTGACATCCCTGGGGCCAGGGAAGCTGATAACACAATAACTTCTCCTTTGTCATGTCTCAAAGTGTGACATTTGTTGCGGCTGGATTGTTGCCAGTTTTCTATCTGGGTATTTTGCTACTTCCCGTCGTTTTGAAGTAGACATGGATGAATTTGTTGAGGATCCACTTTTCTACTGTCATAAGTCTTTCCATGAAGCAGCCCTCCAAAATGCTGAAAGTTTGACTATCATTTACAACAATCAAACTTCTATTAGGAAAGTCAATAACGCAATAAGTTTGTCCTCTCCAGTTAATAGTATCTTGATAACTGTTGACATGACCCCCTCACGGTTCAAGAAAGATAATGGATTCTTATTGCGCTGTTCATACATCGGCAACTTTATATCAATTGATCTATTGCACAGGTAGCAACATTTTTATCTGATCCTTAAGCAAGGCAATTCACAAATGTCAAAGCCTATGAGCATATCAATTTATAGCACATATTGGGAAAGTTAAGGGCCGTGTTTCTCAACAAATTGTTTTAAAAAAGCTGAATACCAGATAGTTCAACAAAAATGCCTATATTCAAACATGTATACATTTCTGTCAAAAAAGTACTTAAAAAATGCTTGATGTTTGAGCTATAAGCCTAACAAAATCAAGTTTGGCTAAGTTTACCTTTCCATTGATATGTATGACCAATACATTTGATGTGTGACCCCACATCATAACTTATTTTCACCGTGCAAATCAATCATAGTGTCTTTTTGTGCTTTGCCCTATTTGCTGCTTCCTCTTAAGTTGGTTATCAATTTTAGTCTTCAATCCAAAACCTCTAAAAATTACAATATTTGGATAGAGTATGTTTGTGACCTCCAAAGCTGTGCCTCTTCATTTTTCAGAGAATAAGGTTAAGTGTATATCACAGGCTAGCCTAAAACACACTCCCCTCTCTCTCTCTCTCTCTCTCTCTCTCTCTCTCTCTCTCTCTCTCTCTCTTTTACAATAAATATATGGCATCCATTGTTCAATGTCTACCACAGCAAAACTCTAATGCACATTAAAAGGGAGGGGAAGGGAGGCATTGTGTGCTACTGCACAAGTGCGATGTGTAAGAGTATAAAATGGTCCCAAATGCCACCATTTTGTAAATCTGGGGTTTACTGCCGCCAGGTGTAGGGGTAGATAACATGCACTTTCTCCCAAACAGAAAGAAATACTGCCTTGTTTTGCTCCATGGTATATTGGACAATTTGTTGTAAAGGAAACTTTCAGGATGAAATATGAAAGACTCTCATAATGATGACAGAGCATTTGGAGTTTGATGTATGAACACCCTACATGGAAGCATCATGAATAATTCTACTATTCTTCTTCAACGCCTGAATGCGCGATACCATTGCTCAAGTAAGTGGATAACTTTTGTGAGTCGTTTCAGTAGCAGGGTATATTTTTACAGGGAAGGGTTGCTAGCCCTTTCCCTTTAACATGCTTGAGGCACCAACTTAAACACAGGACCCCAAATTAACATCCCTTCCAAAAGGCGGGTGCAGCCCCAACCTGGATGCCCTACCCAGGATTGAACCAGGGTCTCCCAGTTAGCAACTTACTGAAACCAGTTGAGCTACAGGGTCATCCTAACACATACTAGGTACAATTCCATCTGAAGGCAAGGGTGAAAGACCTATTTTTGACTTGCTGCAGTTTAATTCCTGCACAACTATTTATTACTTTGAACTTTCGGGCAAACGACTTATTGTAAATGTCATTAAGCACATACAGTCTGCAGTCCTGACAGTCTAACCTTCCACCATGCCCCAGGAGACTACTTGTGAAGCAACTCTCGCCAACAGGGAGACAGTCAAACTCAAAAGGCAAAGCAGAAGACTCAATCACTGCCAAATATTACGCTCCCTTGTGAGAAGATAAGACACATGAAGCATGTTCTCCAAGGCTCAATCTCTTTTGTACATACATACTTTGTCAACTTTCTAATGAACGTTGATGAAGCTTAGAAAACCAGGTAAATGATACATTGTATAATTATAGAATAAGTCAATATAACTGGAAAACATATGATGATGAGACAGCTGTTTCAAGAGATACCATTGGTCTTCCTAAGCATCATTAGGCCACACCAATTTAATTTCTTGGTTAACGGATTTTTATTTTCCAAAAAAAAATTTTTAGAAAAAAAAATCATGAAAACAGATGGCTGGGCCAGCTGTCCGTTAACCAAGAAATTAAATTGGTGTGGCCTTATATGCAGACGTAACTAGAATTGCTGTTGGGAAACAAAGCTACGATAAAGTTTGTCATGTATTGATGTGTAAATGCCACTCATGTAATTATTTATCACTGAGGAAAAGCAATGTATATCTGCTGTATATAGCGTTTCTTTTCACGTTGACGAAGGTTACAAATCCAGGTAAAAAGATACACAATACAAAAGTTACTCAAGCAACTGGATAGATTCTTTAAAATCACAAAATCTATCCAGTTGCTTGTATAACTTCAGGGATCTTCCCAGAAATATAGAGCCAGATGGGGGGACTGACAAGCACAGGATGTGTGTGGTGGGGGATGTCTGGAGGGGGGCACACACCCATCAAGAGCAACTGTTGCATTTTGCCTTTTCCAGACAAATGGAAGTCATTTCCTGCAAGTTCAGGTTTATATCTTGTCTAAATATGAAATTTTGACTTTTGAGCAAAATTATAGGCTTGGGAAAAGAAGCCGTGGAAGACCAAAAGGCACCTTTATTGACACACTAAGAGCTGACACTAACCTTACTGAAGTGAAGGAAATCCAGTCCCTGATGGAGGATAGGGTGGAATGGAGGAAGTTTTCAAGCTTGGTTCGAGCGAGAGCTCGACCAAAGTAAGTAAGTAAGTATAGGCTTGGCTGGGGAAATATGAGACGAAATACGCTTACTTTGAAAATCAACAGGATGGAGCAGGGATTAGAACAGGATGGAGGAACGCCACTTCTCCATTCTTCAAGGAGATCCCTGAGTCTTTTGCATACTGTCTTCTTTTGCTATCTTGCTGTATTGTCTTATTCTGTGACAGTTATCTAGAGTGCGATGTCATCAGCAAAATCACATGCACTATATGTCTTCTGGCAGGGATCTTCCCCACCTGACATTTGACGTGACTACTTCAAGACCACATTAGGGATACCCTGTAGCGCTGTAAGACAGTCCTTATGGTGCTTTGTGAAAGACAGATTTATGGGAACAGCTTGGTATATTGAACCTTGCATTCCCTCGATTCACAACTGCTGTCCCCAGACATGGGAAACTCTCTCCAGGGCAGAAACTACTAAAAGGCATCATCTGATCTCAAACATGAAGGGGTGACTGTTCTAGCACAAAGCACACATTTGTTTCCTCCCATGGAAACCAAGAAGGGGTGTCCCTGTGCCGTGGTGTAGTGGTCTGTGCCTTTGCTACTCTGCCACATCTGGTTCAAATTACTTGGACCAGAAGGACTGGGGTTCAAGCCCCAGTTAGGGCACCTCTGGACAAGAGGCGCATTGAGTCATACCAAAGACTTTATAAAAAAAATGGTACATACTTATGAAACAGTATGGAAGTTAAACACACTCCACTGCCAGTGGACTAGCCCCCTGCTGCAGTGATTGCACCACAGTGTGGCCCCAGGGCTATGAAACGGAGATGGGCACTGCCCTATACATCAATTATGGTGTGGGAGGCTTTTAACTAACTAATGGAAACCAAGAGGCTGGGTGCATTGCAGAAGTTTGACTTTTGATGACACTTTAGTTAGAGACACTTGAATTGAATATGAACATCTAGAAAACAATTATTCTTGATACTAATTGGGCACTGTGGAGTGAAATATGTACTTCTTGTTTGGTCCTGGCTGTTTCAGGCCGATAGATGATGATGATGACACATTTGTGACTGTGGTATGTATCAGCTGTGAGGCCAGCGACAACAATCAGCTGCCATCAGATGGAGAATCGCAACAGTTTCAGAACAGTGGAGAATTCAGCACCATAGACAGTGTCATATATAGTTTGATGTTCAGATTCCCAGTTTTGTTATTCCTATACTCAGCAAAATGCAAAGAGCAAGGGCAAAGAAAGACAGAACTTGACTCATAAACTTGAGGTTCAAGTAAGGGCTTTTCAACAACAAGTAAGAGTGCAGGATTAGATATAAACCCCTGTAGTCATGGTGATGGATTTGTATTATTTGCTGCCTTTCTTTGCTTTCAGTTAAACAATAGAAACAATATCATCTTGTGAACCTGATTCCAATAAGAGAATAGAAAAAAACTGAATCTAGAAATGGAGTGACTTCATCCATGTGGTGTTTTTGTTGGTGGTGCTACTTTTAGGAAATAAGAATTTAACATTCATCCAAGAAACAACTGATGACATTGGTGCACACCTTAACTCTCCTCTGAGACAGTGAACTCCTTTTTGCACATGCCACAAAGCAAGCGACATCACACCTCAGTTAATGGTATATTCTACATGCATTCTCCTCATCATTTCCCACTTACATAACGCCACCCTACCTCCCTGCACTGCGACCCAGAAGCCTCCCAATTCTCCTCCACCAAGTGCAGGGAATGATCTTGGGTATTTGTTGCCATAGCAGCTATCATCTTTGCACATCGAGGGCTTCAAATCACTATCCAATGCCATTTCAGGAGGCTTATGGAATACTGAGATTGTTGGCTGGCATTGAAATGCTACAAGCCCCAAGTTAGAGACACCAATATTTGGTACCTAAACATCCTGCCCTTGAAGAAGGCACACCAGAATAGCAGGAGCAGGCCTGTTCTGGCAATAAATGTCTTGCGATCTTTTTCATTATGGTATATATGGTTCAAATTGTCTGAAATGCACAGCAAAATTTGTTCAGCTTTAATACATGTACCTTTTTGTCAAGGTTTCAGCTTTCAAAAATACTTCATGGTTGACACGGTTGGGATGACCTTCAAGTTGATTCTATGGGTGACACAGTTATAATGACCTTGTTTCTATGGGTTACATCTCAAAATGACCTTGTTCCTATGGATAACATGGTTGAGATGACCTCATTGCTATGGATGACACTTCCAAAATGACCTTGTTGCTTTGCACATATATGGGTGACATGGTTGAAATTACCTCATTGCTATGTGTTACATTTGAAATCTTGTTGCCAGGGGTGACATGGTTGAAATGATCTTGTTGCTATGGATGACACAGTTGATGTGACCTTGTTGCTATGGATGACATGGTTGATGTGACCTTTCTGCTATGGGTGAAATGGTTGATGTGACCTTGTTGCTATGGATATCATGGTTGACATGACCTTGTTGCTATGGATATCATGGTTGACATGACCTTGCTATGGGTCACATTTCAAAACTACCCTGTTACATGACCTTATGTGTCAGGATCCAGATGTCAAAAGTCAATGCTGCCTCCCTTCATTGCAAAGTGTGCCACTGGCAATAAAGGCACCCTATACTGCAATAGGTCCTGACGCTTGAGAGGTTATAGCTACCAGCTATCCTATGATCGCATTCATAGGATTCTTTATGACCTTTGCTACAATCTAATACCTGATAAAGCCGAGCGTATGAAGCCACAAATCCAGCTGAACATTCTACCAACCTCACGACTTTGGAACCAGGCCAGGCATCACCTGAACAAACTTTCGTGTTGAATAAGAAGACTCTTTTTACACAACCAAGTGATTTATTCCACCGACGTTTTGGTCACCATCTATCACCTTCCTCAAGGTAATTCTGACTGGTTCACGTTGCAATGCAGCACAGGTGTTGCTGCTTATGGATGCGCTCCCAAATGCAAAGTATTTACGTACACTGTTACAGGGACCAGCATCGACAATGCGGCCGCAAAAGGACAGAAGTGTAACACACACTACTATCAAGCAAACTTTCATGTTGAATAACAGTTCTGTATTAAGTCATAGTAGGATTGGTCGACCAATCGTAGGGAATTACGCTGAGGAAGCGACCTTCGACCTCCGCTCGTGCCACCTCCATAATAGCGACATCCGCCGTCTGTACGGCTGGGCTCGCCTCCCGCTCAATGTTCCGTCGAAAATGTTCCCCTCTCGAGTCTTCACGAAGCATTTCAACCTACCGTGCGGTGCTCCCCAACTACCGAGGCACACATATCCGCTAAGAAACTTGCGGGTTGCCGTCCCCGTTGGGCCCGACATGCACTCAGACAGCAGGGCCGCGGTGTGCAAGTACAGCAGCGTGCATGGGCCGCCAGTAACGTTGCCCACCCGGATTCGCAGTTCTAAGCGAGTGGTTAGCGACTTTGCCTCTGGACCAAGAGATCAGGAGTTCAAATCCTGGCTGTGTCGCTCACCCGACATGCACGCTACTGGAAAGGGTTGCAGTCCACGCAGTAATACTGTGGTCCATTGTTTACTGTGCTCAATGAAAAGAACTGGCCAAGGGAAATTTCCCCCGTACAATTAACCTGTGAATACTGTACATAACGTCTATCTTCTCAGTCATGACCAGTGGAAGAATATAGCTCTTCAGTGAGCTATAATCCTGGTTTGAGATCACTTTCACTGTGCAATGACCCAACCAGCGCACTACGTCAGTCAAGGTCTAGTCAAACGGCACACAGGGAATAATTGATCGCAGATGGTTATAACCCTGCGCTGTTCACAGGTACGGCGGCCATACTTCTAATGCCCTTGGCTGCCGTCCCATGACCCTGTATCATTATCTCAACATCATACAGCGAAAATCAATACCGGGATTCCATGTTCAGTCACGGAGACACCAATAATTGTTCCTGAGTGACGTTTGGTTCGGCAGTTAATGAGCTTACCAACTGGAAATAATCACGTTCTGTTAAAGATAAAAACCTTGCTCGGTCTTTTACAAACCTCTGCCTGGTGATTAGTGAATGCACTTGAACGAAACATTCGAAAAACAGAAATAATTGTTCCGGAGTGAAGCTTAGTTCAGCAGTTAATGAGCTTGCCAACTAGCAATGGTCACGTTTGGTTACAGATAAAACCTTGCTCAGTCTTTTACAAACTTATGCCTGATGATTAGAGAATGCACTTGAATGAAACATTGGAAAAACACAAATAATTGTTCCTGCATGAAGTTTGGTTCAGCAGTTAATGAGCTTGCCAACTAGAAATGAGCACGTTTGATTAAAGATAAAAACCATGCTAGGTCTTCGCTTGAATGAAACATTAGGAAACACTGCTTCATTGTGTAATCAATGCATTGTTAGGAGTTAAGACTTGTTTAAATGGCTAGCTATGGCAAGAAAGTTAAGCTGACAAGCAAACTTTCTGACCGCTACTTAATGACATTATTGCAGACAAAACTACAAATCATATCATGTTGTGTAAGCCAGGAAGAATAGCCCACCATTAATTGATATCTAGATAAAACACATAGATTTTGTACATGTATCAGAGTATCAATGTATATACCATTCTTTTCCTTGAAATGAAACTTGTCTAATCAGTTTGTTGTGGCATCAGTGTGGCATGATGGTTAGAGCGTTGGGATCATAACCAAGAGGTTCCAGGTTCGATTCTTGCCATTCCCTGACATTGGAAAAGGACCTTTACACCATGTGCTTACCGTGATGTTGGAGTTACGCCCAGCGAGCCTCTTTGGCTAAACTGTCAAAAGTGTGCCACACAACACACACAGATTTAGTGCACCAAGGTGCCAATATATGCACATTTGGCACCAGTAGCCGTAAAAAAACAAATTTTATCATGGTAGGGAATGCAGAAAGACTAGAAGTAAAAAATGAAAAAGACATGAATTTTTGTATCATAGAACCAGTAGTGTAAATGCATTTAAGTTTGCATGGTTTTAATTTTATGGAAGGAAGAAAATGGAGTGTTTTTAGTTTGCGTTTGAGACAATAATAGACAGGGGTAGGGGGGCAAGAAAGTTTGCTGTGGTTTTAAGTTTGTGGCTAAGAGCTAAGTGTGAAAACTGCAAACATAAAACCACTGCAAATATTTCTGCATTTACAGTATATCTGCCATTCTTTTCCTTGCAGTAAAGTATGTTTCATCATATGCCATGATAAGCAGCGAGGTTGCTCACCGAAGGCGTTGTAGAACTCGTCAATGTCGACGCGATGGTCGTCGTCGATGTCATCATACTTCAGCAGGTCGTACAACGAGCACGTGGTCAGCACCTCCGCCAGCTCATCCTCCTTACGCATCACCTGATTGTCATGGAAACAAAGGACACACATACATTTATGGATTTATTATCATATGGCCAGATGGCGTCGACCAATCAGAAGCCTCCATTGCAAACAATAGACTTCACTCACTCGGTGGTTTTATTCGGTGGTTATAGCACATGACCAGGCGTTATGACACCATATACACCTCGGGGCGGGTCATTAACCCTTAATTATAACTATGAATCTATGGTTTCTCTAGGTCTTCAATCATGCAATCCATAATCTTTGTTACATTTTGCCTAACCCTTACCACTTCCCACATGACCTCAATGAAAAGCAGCAAGCATGCTAATTGCTAAATTGTGGCTAAATGAAGGCTAAAAATCATTATCTATTTCTTGATTTTGTCCTGTCATACACCAAAAAGCTATGGCTGCCTTTGTATACTATGGTAATCACAAACATCTTGCCTTGGTGATGAGGAAATAACAACATGATTAATTTACATGACTGGGCATTGTAGTGTTCAACTGCCTACAAAAGTTTGGACTACTTGCTCAAGGAACTGTTCTTCGATTGCTCAAGGAAAACATTTCAAACTCAAGGGCATTGTCAAGAGTGCAGGACATTCTTAAAGAAGCCTTGGCCCCAGATAGTAGGTGCTAAATAAATGAAATGTTAATGTTGAAATGTTAATGAAATTTGACGACCCTAGCCTTTTTTGGGAGGTCAACTGCTGTCAAGGAGCAGATAATATTTGACCTGCCATCTGAGTTCAAAGTTCAAAAGCTGAAGTTCAAAACAGACTTTCTCTCTTTCACACTCTGTTAACAGATTAAGGCTTTGAACAGTTGATGTAAGAATGTTTAGTAGACATTGTACTTCTCTCCTGTGTGTATTGATGTTGTTGTCTTTGTACAATGTAGGTCTGAGTAATGACAACCTGAGGCCACGCCAATCTAATTTCTTGGTTAACGGATTTTTTTTATTAATTCTAGCAACAAAAAGAATCATAAAAACAGAAGGCTGGGGTGAAAACTTGCACCTTACTCTGTTCACACCCGGAAACTGCGTGCACCAAAGTACAGACTTTCCTCTGAGATTCTGTTTTCATGTTGATTTTGGAATTTAGCAGTTTTTCAAAAAATCTGTTAACCAAGATATTAGATTGGTGTGGCCTGATGTTAGAAATAAGAGTTTCCTGATGCATTTCACTAAATCATTGCATTTGTTAAATCGCTTCGGCCAAAAATCTATAGAAAAGAATCCAAACTGTTATCATAAACACAACATTGATTTTGCTAGGCCTTACAGATATGCATCAGTGTGGTGAAAAGGTTGGAGCGCTGGGCTCAGAACCAATAGGTTGCGGATTCGATACTTGCCATGCCCCAACGTTGTGCCCTTGAGAAAGGCACTTTATGCAAAATACCTACCATGACGGTGGAGTAACGCCCACCGAGCCTCTTTGGCTAATCTGTTAAAAGTGTGCCGAAAATCACACACGGATTTCATGCGCCAACATGCCAACATCTGTACATTTGCCAAGAAGAACCTTGTATCCTTTTTTTTTTAAACCTTCTCCCTGTTGCCTAACTCTGTAACCAATAGAGAATTGGGTGCCAAACGGCCTCTTTAGTGTCTAAAGGTTAAACAGACACATTCCCATCATCCAGGGTTCTCGACAGGGCAGTTGAGCGTAGGGGGCCCCTACGCTGTGATTTGGATCCCCTATGCTGTGATTTTGGCCCCTACGCTATGTTTCAACCTGCATAGGGGGGGATTTTCTGTTGTTTTGATGCAAAAGTAAAAAACTTTCAAATTGGCTTTATTTCACAAACTTTAGCCCTCAAAATGCAGGAAATAGTATCTTTGAAAGTTTTAAAGTTCAAAATTTCCATAGGGAGAGTACCCGAACCCCCCTATTTAATATTCCTGCAGCCCTGATCCTCACACCTGTAGCGCTCGCCATGCGGCTTTGCTGCACAAAGATGCCCCTACACTCAGTCTGTTACCTAAAAAATCCTGGTGAGAACACTGCATCATCCCACTCACCTGTCCCATCTCGTTGCTTGACACCTGTCCGTCATTGTCCAGGTCCCAGTACTCAAACATCATCGTCACCAGGAACTTCTTGATTGACAGCTCGTCCTGTCCGAGGCCCTCGGCGTCCGGCGACTGTGCAAACTTCCGGTTCTGCAGCCGCAACAGCTGCGTCTTCAGCTTCTCGTACTCATCGTCCGTGCAGTTGTCACCTGTAGTGGCCAATCAGAGCCTACGGTTAGTGTCATGTGATTGCAATCAACCAATCAGAGCCTAAGATCAATGTCATTTAATTACGATCAACCAATCAGCTACAACAGCTGCGTCTTCAGCTTCTCGTACTCATCCTCTGTGCAGTTGTCACCTGTAGTGGCCAATCAGAGCCTACGGTTAGTGTCATGTGATTGCAATCAACCAATCAGAGCTTATGGTTGGTGTCATGTGATTACAATCAACCAATCAGCCACAACAGCCGGGTCTTCAGCTTCTCGTACTCATCGTCCGTGCAGTTGTCACCTGTAATGGCCAATCAGAGCCTACGGTTAGTGTCATGTGATTGCAATCAGCTGAAGCTATGTTGAATTTCTTGACTTGTGACTGGTGTAATGTGATTACAATCAACCAATCAGAAGAGCTGTTTCTAGTTTCTCGTAACCTTCATCTATGCAGTTGTCCCCTGTAATGCCCAATCAGAGCCTGAGCTTAGTGTCATGTGATTACAAACAACCAATCAGTCATAGATTGGTTTCTTGTACTTTTCCTATGTGCAGTTGTCACCTGTAATGGCCAATCAGAGCATACCGTTAGTATGGTAATTGTTTTCTATATCAACCCTCTATGTGGCATGGCCAATGAGAACTAGGCTTTACAGGCACTGTGTGATGCTGGGAAGGGTCATAGGTCATCAGCAAAAGAATGTCATCAGCTCCATAACAGCAGGGAGTTCAGTACTATGGACAGTGGTGCATCTTATTCAGATCTTAGAAAAACAGATCTGAATAAAAGATTCCATTGCAAAAGAACCTCATTGTTGTTGCACTTTCAGATTTGTGTGTTTGTGTGACCTACTGTGTAACTGAGGACTGACAGTTTGGCCACTATGTGCAAAGAAGGCCACTAGAATACAAATGTAGATGGTACAAAGAAGTTTGTCAACCTAGATCTCGTGGAAGACCAGCTAAGAGGTGGAGGGATCAGATGAAGCCACACCAATCTAATTTATTGGTTCTCAACTTTAAAACATAACGCTGGACTTGAATATCAACATGAAAACAGTGTTTAAGAGGAAATTCTGTATCTAGGTACACACAGTTTCAAGGAGTGACAAGAGTCGGTGCAAATTTTTCTTGAAGCATTCAGTTGCCATGTTCTCTTGCTTAAATTCTACATTATGATATCTGTGAACCATAAGTTGCTTTGGTGTTCTGTATCTGTATCAATATCTGTATCTATAAAGCCGGTATAACCACCCTTCGGCGTAACACACCAGCTTCGCAGATACGCAGCGTGACAGCAGCTGGTTGTATTACACCGAACGACACGTCACATCTGCTCCCTTTGCATATCTAGTCTAACCTTTGCATATCTATTTTGTGTTGCCTTAGGAAGGACACTGGACTGTGTCTGAAGACAGCAGACAAGCTGAAGCTGTCTACAAGCTCCATGTGGTCTGGAAAGCTGTATTTGAAAGGAGCAAGAGGCCTGTTCCTGGCCTGGGAACATACGCAGGACTTTGGACTTTGTAATAACTCTATAAAGCAGGATTTACAGCAAGCAAAGAGGGGCCAAGAGCAGGCAATATTTCATGTGGTTGCCTGAAGGTGATGTCATCGAGTATATCCGTAATCAATACGACTCAATCAAGAGGTTGCTCTGAAATTCATAGGATCTTATTGATTGGCTGAATGCTGTCTGCTATTAACTCCCAAGTTGTTCATATTTGTCTGCAGATCTGTAAAGCCTTACCAATTTGTCTCTTGGTTCTTTGGATGTACAAAGATAGCGCTTTGCAGGATAAATAAACACTAGTCTGAGGGGGAAGTCTGTCTATCTTGGTAAACTAGATGAAATAATCGATCTTATTGATTGGTGAAATACTATCTGCTATTAACTCCAAAGTTGTTCATATTTGTCTACAGATTTAGAGGGTCACACCAATTTATTTCTGTTTTGTTCTTGGATTTAAAAAGATAATTGCGCTTAGCGGGATAAATAAATATGAAAACAGAGTCTGAGGAAAAGGTCTGTCCTTTTGTACACACATTTTCTGAAATCATTGATCTTATTGATCGGTAAAATGCTGTCTGCTATTATCCCCCAAGGTGTACATATTTGTTAGCATCTCTGTAAAGGATACTTCATTCAAAATGACATAAGTCAGACATACTTATTTTGATATGATCCAGATGTACTCTTTATGTGTCTTGAAATTGTCAAATTTGATTTGTACATTCAAATTTTCCACTTTGCCTGAGTCTTTTATTTTCACAATAGCACCAGGTCTTTGCTGAAATGGCAAAAGAGTGTTACCAAAGACTTTAACTGTTGAAGAAAGAATCATAGTAGACAAAAAAGTAGTTTAAATTAGCTGCTGCCTCCAAAGGAGAAGTCAAAACCCCCGGGGATATACGTAGAAATACTGGATAAATGTAAAAGCGGGACATTTTTGTACCTTTTTATGTTATAATAGCTGTGTTCCTTGTGTTGGCATCGCTAGATGTCCCCGCTCAAGGTTCAAAGTTCAAGGTTCATAGCTGTGCGTTCCCTTGAAATTTCCCTTTTGACAATGGTTTTCAATTAAGATGATTATCATTACAAAAGTGGAGAACAGTTTCATAAGCAGTTGCAATGCACTTTTGTTTTTGTAAGATTAGAGATAAGAAAAGAAATTGCAGTTTTGCGTGACATCTCCTCGATCTGAATAAATCTCTCACTCCGATATTTCTGAATCTATGCAGCAGTATCCTTGGGGACTTGATGCAAATATGATGGTAGGTCTCATGTGGAATAACATGAAACAAGGCTCCCTTAATTAGTTTTTAGATTATGAAAGCTTCATATGGTATTAATTAGGTTGTTCCCAGGGGTTTGCAGACTTCAAAGCAGTTCTTAACAAATGAGTTTTTTCTACGAAGAATGTCGTAAGATGTGATTTTCATCTTTAATGTAATGAAGGTCTTGAGGGACAAGTCCCTCTTTCAAACTTTTGAATTCAATCACAGACAATGGGCTGCAGAACATACCGAGATGCCTGCATAGAAGCTGGACACTTATCTGTCTGTTTTGGTATCCATTGAAGTTGCAGGAAAGTCAGTGGGGGCACTGGTATGAGTCAATGAGATTTTAGGCTGCATCAATATAATCGAACATGCCTATTAAGGCTACACCATTTTATTTGTTAGTGGTTCTTTTTTTTCTAAGTACATGTAGGGCTAAATTGAAATATTACCAAGAAAGGGGACTTTGAGGGCTGCACCTTAGTGCAAAGAGTTTCAGGGGGTGAATATACCTGTAGTAAGACTAGTTTTCCTCCAAGCCTTCTGTTTTCATCTTGACTGCTCCATAAAATTTAATTCCAAAATGTCCAAGAACCACAAAAATACATTTGTGTGGCATGATTATTACATACAAAGGCAGAAAACTGGATAGAAACATATTATACATATGCTTCATATAGGCGGAAAAAGATTGCTCACGGCAGTAAACAAGCTTGATGATTATCTAATGTCTGGTAGACATGCAATAAAGCTCCAGAGTGACAAATGATGATTACATGTAATATGTAAGTGAAAGATGAGCAGGAAATAGACTGCATAAAATTAGCACTCCACATTGGTGTCATCCTCTAAAAGGTCATTTTCAGAGTCAATGGTGTCAACTATGTCATTGAAAATCCTTGGAACTGGAGGCATTACCAGATATGCTAAGCACTCCCTCCCTCCCTCTCTCAGTAGTTCTGCAGACACATCCTATTCATGCTATTTTGTGAAAGTTTGCATTCAGCTTTACTAGTGTAAGGCCACAACAATTTAATATGGACTACAGGGAAAAAAAATGAAAAAAAATTAAAATTTGGCAAAAAAATTAAGAATAATATATGATTATTTCAGCTTGAAAAAAGCAAAACGCTGTACAGCAGACATCCAACTTTTTTTGGATCTAGGAAAAATTGAAGAGGTGAATCCGAGAACCGACAAATTAAATTGGTATGGCCTAAAAGTCAAGAATGTCATTGGGGATCCTTGCAATTGTCAACATCTCTAGAAGTGATCCACCCCGTGGGTGTGGAGCCTGACAAATTATGGGGTTAGCAATATCATTACTGTGACATCATTAATGCATGTAATCAAAATGGCACGCGTTTGCGCTTGTACAAGGTGACCTCAGCAATTTTCAAACATACAATGACAGAGACAACTCTTCCAGCTGTTAATTCATATGTCAACCAATTAATGGAAAATCCTGAAACCTCTTAAATGGTAATTAATTCCAGACGTGACTAGAATATTTGCTGCTGTGACAATCAGGTCACAATTTAAGTTTGACAAGGTCCAAAGTTACACTGTCTTACATGTACCAACACTAGAAAAACAACAACCTCCTAACAGCAAGAAGTAGATCCAGTCATCATTGCCCTGAGTACAGTAGCAGAAGTGCTACTAAACAATGTGTTTTAGAGACAACAGCACCCTGTCAGCTATGGTGGACAGGGTGCTTTATTCATTTCATCAAGGGCTCCCTTGGAAATCAGTTACAATGTTAACTGAAGGAACCACCCTAAAGATTGATGAAATAAATAAAGCACCCTGTCCACCATAGCTGCCCCACAGCTGTAAACCAGAGTCTCTCGTTGCAGTTGTAACAGGACTGAGCACATCTCCTCTGTTTCTACAGAAGGACTAATGAAAACATTGGCGGTTACTTCAGAAAGAACCATGATCTGGAGCATCTTGGTGATCGTTTTCTGCATCACAAGTCATGTGCTGATTCAAGGAAGATAACATTCATTCTTAAACGAATTTAAACTGTAATTTCCAACACAAAAAATTGGACTTACCCAAATTTTCGACCGTACTTTTTTGGGTAAGTCCAATTTTTTGTGTTGGAAATTACAGTTTAAATTCGTTTAAGAATGATTTCTACCAACACAAATGAACTTTCAAGATAAGATAACATTCAAGGACACACAAGCCATTTTGTGCTTCAACAACTTCGATAACTTATGTCTGCCAAACTCATCAGACACTTTGCACCTCCTGCCATTGCCAGGCAAACTCTGGGTATTGGAAATTGTGAAAATACTTGCAGCAGTTTCATGTTCCCAGTTGTCATACCATTGAATACTAGTATGTGCTTTGTCTTGCATTGTGTTGCTACATTTGTTTAATAAAGAACTACAAATACCTATTTTCCCCTGCCACTCCAAAATCATATCATCAGAAACTTAGATCAATTTACAGTTTTTTAAGGCAGAACCAACAAAAGGCTAGTTTAAGCTCACAGCTGTGCAAGAAATTGAGGCTCAATCTATTTTAAGGAATGCAAGTTAAGGATTCCAATCAAAATTGACTGATTGATTGATTGATTGATTGATTGATTGATTGATTGAAATTGATGAAAGTCAAAATTTCTGTGATCCTAAGCATTTGAACCATCGTACCAAGTGGGCCAACAGATCTTTATATTATAGTTAAAGCAATGCTTTCGAGATATTTCTACACAACTTTTGCTAAAGCCATTCTTGTACAATCAGGATCAATGTTCAAAATATTGTAGATTGACAGAGGTGAATCTACAGTATAATAGTACCATTTGATATCTCATACAACAAAGTTTGATTCAATGTTATATCTACAAAATACACTGCCTTTGCAGAAGTTAACATATCCCGACTGTTGCCTAGTTTAAATGATGGGATACATACCCATGGTCGACAACTGTGATATCAAATATATGAGTAAGAATACATTTTTATTACTGTGTGATGAATTCATTTCTGCGACGCCCGTCGTTTTGCAAGATGTATTTGTCACACCAGCCTTTTGAAGCATGAAAAACAATTTTATAAATCCTACTGGCAGATGGGCACCAAAGGCATCACAAGTCATTATTATGAGGCAATTTCCCAGATAACGTTACATCTCGAACTGGTAGATTCATTGAGAATCTTCAGCATGCATCCTGACATGGTAAGACAGGTGTTGAGGAAGGAATGAGTGCAATAGAGACTGTAGATCATGAACATTTTGAGGGGTTTTTATTTTGTCTGATTTCGTGGTGACCTCTCCAATGCGACACCATGGATAGTGCTAGTACTGTTCCCATGGAACATATCCTGTACGTTTTACATTGTGAATAGTACATTTACATTATTATTGTCCAGCAACAGCTAATTTTGTTTCCAATCTGATCTTTCTAAATAATATCAATTCATTAATCAGTCCTCACAAGTAGTTTAACCAAGCACTAATTCCATGGGACTAAATATTTTATACATTGCATATACTGTGAATGTTGTACTGTAATTGACCAGCAACAAGTAATTTTGTTTCCAATTTGATCTTTCCACATGACATCATCTCATAAATCATATCTCACGAGTTGTAACCAAGCACTGTTTCCGTGGACTTTATCCTATACATTTTGGGGGGGGGGGGGGCGATCGCTGGTGTAATTGACCTGCCAATGGCTTTGCTCCCAATTTGATCCCTAGAAATGATATGATACCATCAATCACACCTCACCAGGTGTAAGGCCACACCAATTTAGTTTCTTGGTTAACGGAATTTTAGAAAAAATGCTAGATTGGAAAATCAACAGGAAAACAGAATCTCAGAGGAAAGTTTGTACTTTGGTGCACACAATTTCAGGGAGTGAACATGGTCAGGTGCAAGTTTTTACCCCAGTCTTCTGTTTTCATTATTTTTTTTTTGCTAAAATTAAAAATAAAAATCCGTTAACCAAGAAATTAGATTGGTGTGGCCTAAGCGGGCACTGCTTCCATGGAGTGCTGATACCTCCTGGTTGTACATGAGGAGGGTTGCCTTGCTGAAATTGGTCGGCAACAGGTTTTTCTTAGAATTTGATCCATGCAAATGATCATCAATCATTAATAATTATTCTGAATATTGACTGCACAGAAGGAACATGTATCTTTTATATGATAAGGGGATCCTTTGCTGTAACAAGTATTGTCATACTTGGGCCTGATACGGGTGTTCCGGACCGTATGATAACTGACATAAAAATGATATAAATGACATAAAGAAATATTATATGTGATATAATATATAGATATATGTAATATATATAACATACATGTTTCTTGCAATTTGATCCTTACAAATGACATCATGTCATCAATAATATTTTCTGAGCAGCAGTGTCACCGTGCTAGGTAAAATCATATCATACATTCAAACATTGTGAGAGGACTCTTTCCGTCACAGAAGCAGTGGATTGCTCATTCCTTGTCAAAGACTGTAGCTGATCAGTCGAAAATTTGGGTAAGTCCAATTTATTGTGTTGGCAATTACAGTAACTGTTCAACTTTGATTCAGAATGTATCTCCTACATTTTTCTGAGTGAGGGGACTTCCTTGCTCTAACTAACCCTCAACAGCTTTTGACAAACATTTAATCATTACACACAACAAAAAAAGATTGCTCTGGGGAGCTTTCGAGACGAACTCTCTGTCTCTTCGTCAACCCGGTATTACAGTCAGATCTCGTCTTGGAGTTCTCTTATCACGTGACTTGATGTTGATTATCACGTGACAGGAGACAGTCATATACGGGCTTGAGATAGTGACGCCCCATGTCCCTGTTTAAGGTACTGCGTTGTCTGCGGATTTGGATCGCCTCCCGAACACCCCTAGAAAACCAGATCTCTCAGGTTCAGCTTCCTAGTTGCCCCTCACCAATGATATTTCATCACCAATCACATCTCACATGTAAGCGACCCCTGGACGCATCAAACCTATCTCCTGTGCTATGATGGGGCACGTGGCTGAAATTGACCCTGATGATGTAGCGAATGATGAACGACTGACCGGTCAAAGATGACAGGAATGTTTCTACGGTTACGGAGAGGTCATCGCGGGTCAGCGTTCCCCCTGAGCTAGGGTCGGGAGGGGGCCAGCTGGACATAATTGGGGCCGTAAAGTCATCATGGTAGACTGGTTCGGACAGGGATATTGTAATGTGAACATAGAGGATAAGCTGCCTGGTAGCTATACCTGTATCTGTACATGAACGAACGCTCAGTGTTACAGTAATCAAAGGCATGGCGTCGTGTGGCGTAATAGAACATTCCGACTCTCAAGCAAGGGGAGCCAAGTTCAAACCCGAGCTGCCCCCAGACATGTCTGGACATGGGCCCCGACGTTGTGCCCTTGGGAAAGGCACTTAACACGACTTTCCTCACTTCACTCAGGTGTAAATGTGTACCTAGCTTCGGTTGGTTACGTCCCTCAGATAGGACGTTAAATGGAGGTCCCGTGTTTGGGGAGAGCCATACCCCGCGCACGTTAAAGAACCCACCACCCCTTTCGAAAAAGAGTAGGGGCATGCCCCGGTGTGCGATGGTCCAAACCTTACAGTCTGGTCTGAGATGACATCTTGAAAAGGTGATAGTCACCTGTTATGTCAATCCTTCCACATATGTGATAAATCTAAATAAATAAATAAATACATAAAGGCTTGAGGTATAGAAGAAGAACTATATTGCTTGACATTTGCAGCTGGTACAATGTATGGCAACTTACGCACAGGAGAGTTGAACTATTGCTAATGGTTAACAAAATATACATGAATGAAAATGAAGAATCAATTGTTCAGTATGCCATACTGTGTGATTGTTCAACCTTCCCGACCACATCCCGATTTCATAATGAAGGCAACTTTTTTTTGCATGGTCGCATCAGTTTTGGGGTTCCGAGACGATGTCATCCATATAAGCAAATCACACTTGGCCTTAGTGGAGGTTTGAATATTCCAACTATGCATGACCAATTGCATTTCCGTAACAAAAAAAGTTACTTGAAATATATTTCCTACTTCATCACATAAGTACCGTAAGATAAATTGCCTCGATATTTGAATGCACTCTATGGACTTCCTTATCTAAAATGAAAATCTTTACACCTTTCCAATATCCTTAAGATGACATCTATCTTGAGAAGGAAGGCAAGTTACGATGCTGTAAAACTGATCCGCTGCATGGCAATGCGTAAATAAATAAGTTACGCTAAATCCGCCATAAAGGTCTTGAGCATTTTAGAAGACATACATGCATGAGCGCAGTGCTGAAAGAGCACAGAGTCACCAAGAAAGTAGAAGATACATCATGCATTCATGGCACAGGGTTTCAATCACCAACATAATTGTATATGGAGATACAGTTTTGTGTGTGTGTGTGTGTGTGTGTGTGTGTATGTGTGTGTGTGTGTGTGTGTGTTTCCGTGTGTTTATGTGTGTGTGTGTGTGTGTGTGCGTGCGTGTGTTTCCGTGTGTGTGTGTGTGTGTGTGTGTGTATGTGTGTGTGTGTGTGTGTTTGTCTGTGTGTGTGTATGTGTGTGTGTGTGTGTGTGTTTCCGTGTGTTTGTCTGTGTGTTTCCGGATTTTTGTAGTCAGTTGAACTCTTAGACTAGACCCTCTCGATGGATTACGATCATGATATTTTTGTTTAATATTTATCTTCTCACAGAATACATTTTACATACAGGGACTACATGGTGGGACAGTGGCCTTGTAGTTAGGCTTTTTTTCTTTCTTTCTTTCTACGAACTCGCTCAGTGCAACGCCGTAGGGGGCCACTCATCAAAGCACTGAACTAATTCTTACTGAAGCAGCATCTCTTCACCCTAGGCCAGAAACATCAAATGCTCAAGACAAGCATGACTCAGAACATGGCTTTTAGCTAGGCATGTGTCCATGCGTCAATTGGACGCATAATACTAAAATAACAAGGAAATTGGACACCCTCTTTTTCAGCTGGATGCACAGAGGACCACCTGGTTTCCCTGGTAATTACCAACACATGTTACTGTGTTACAGTGTCACTGATGCCTTTTTAGTCCTACCAGACACTGGGCCAGCTTGAAAACTGATTGACATGCAAAGCTACCAGGAAATTGTTCATCCATAGAGCCCATTGGAAGACAGAGAGGGAACAAGCAGTTTTTAGTGCTTAAAATGGTCTGCTAAAAGTATGATAAGACTTAGTACACACCTAACCCCGCATCCCCCCTCCCCTATTTTTGGACCCCTTGTCTATAAATCCTAGCTAAAAGCCTGCTCAGAACATGAAGGTGCTAAGCTCGAACCCCTGACAGGTCCCAATTTTTAAGTTTTTGTACATTCTGGCTTTTGCGATAGTCTTAGAGTAACACACCCACATCTGCTGGCATTTCACACAAAGAGGGGCCAGTCAGAAAACTTAAAACAATTGTCCACTCCAACATCTGCTTGGAGTTTTCGCCCAAGCAACCAATTGCTATGGAAAACCACTGATGGGAAGCCATGGCCAGGTAACCAGAGGCAATTGATGATGATAAAGATAATGCTGGGGACTAGGGGTAGGTACCGGTACATAAAATTCAGGTCCGGTCCAGGTCCAGGTCCAGAGGGTCAGGTCCAGGTCCGGACCTGTACCTGTACCTGATTATAGAAGTGTCGCAGTACATCATATTTTGGAGAGCGAGACACACGTAAAAGTCTCCAAATAAACGTCATGTCTGGAACGATATAATTTCTTAGGTTTGCACTTTGTCTCAAAATTATAACTATGCTCTCCACGCCGTCTGTTTACTCATCCTTTAAGTGTTTCTAGATATGATTCACAGCTAACGTCTTCAATTCGTTAAATCTGCTGTTTTGTATTTTCTTAGACCAGTTATGTGGCCGCCTACTTGTAGCCTGGTACTATGAATTTTTTTAATCGGTCCATAGGCCGGTCCACTGATTTTTTACGGACCGGTTTTTTTTGGACCGGTCCATTAAGAAATATCGTTTTTGTACCGGTACACGGTACCGGTACCCACCCCTACTGGGGACATATTATGAATAAGAAGGAAATATGGTGATGGGGTCAGGCATCATCTAGACGGATAAGGTCATTTCATTTCATTTATTTATTTAGCCAGCGGACACACTCAGGTCTCTTGACCTGTTTTTCAGGGTCCCTGGATACAAATACAATGACATATATAATACATAATGATCACAATAATATACAATTTTAAAAACTCAGTATCAGTCCTAGTTCCATTCTTAAAGTCCGTTTCTAAAGGTCGATACGGCAGTGAGTTTTCTTTGTTCTGTGGGGAGTTTATTCCAAAATTCAGGACCCATGTACTTAAGACTGCTCTTGAATGACTGTAGATGTGCCTGTGGTATATGCAGCAGGTGAGGGTCCCATTTTGCGAGCTGACTCGCTGCAGTGCGCGTTCGTGAGTGATATGATTATGGATAAGGTGATATGATTTTTTTAATGGAGCCCACACATTGTGGGATAAGGCCCCATAACTGCAAATGCCTTTTCACAACAGGTGCTATCATTACCTTCATTCAGAATGATGTGCTATTTTTCAGATGTACCAGACAGTGGGGGGGGGGGGGGGAGTTCTAGCCAGCATCCGTTATTCCCTCACTTGCTGCTTATGACGGACAAAGTTCTGACACCTTTCCGTCAAATTCTTACATTTTGGGAGAAGCCCACAAAAAAAACTTCAAGGTTTTCAATGGCCGAGTGGGTAGAGTGTTTGCCTTGCATACGGTAGGTCGTGAGTTTGATCCCCGGCCGGGTCATACCAAAGAGTTTAAATTGGTACATTTGGGAAAGAGTATGGAAGTTAAACACACATCACTACCAGCGGACTAGCCCCCCTGCTGTAGTGACTTGCACAAGTGTGTGTGGCCCAAGGGCTACAGAAATGGAGACGGGTGCCACCCCTATGTGTCTTTTCAAGACGCCCGGGTCACTTTAACTTAACAAAGCCTCTCAACACAGCTTCACGTCTGTAATACTCCTCCTGGAGGCTTGAGCTGGTTACCTGCTGGCTGAATAATGTCCCCAAGGGGCGCAGCAGAAGATCCTATTACAGTACAACATGGCCTCTCACCACAGCGGGCCCCCTCATTACCTGCACTAATCTACTCCAGCAGTGTGTGTGTCCTCGTTAGAGGCCTCGTTATCATGTAAGCTGGTAAATTAGCGCAGAAAAACTTCAGCTGGCAACACAACTTCCTTCTACTGCCTCTGATTACCTCAGTAAAAATACATGCACATGTAAGCTATTCTAAGGCCACATCAATTCAATTTCTTGGTTAACCGATTTTTATTTTCCAAAAAAAAAAAATTTTAGAAAAAAAAAATCATGAAAACAGAAGGCTGGGCCAGTCTTCTGTTTTCACGATTTCTTTTTTTCTAAAAGTTTTATTTTTTTGAAAATAGAAATCCGTTAACCAAGAAATTAAATTGGTGTGGCCTAATCAGCACAGAAAATAGTCAGATTCAAAGTTTTCCTTCACAATCACGGTCTCCATCTTTCCCTGTTCCTTCTTTTATTGGAAAATACCTTGGACTAGATTAATTTTGGTGTTATGGCAATAGTAAAACTTACCCAACACAATCATAATAAATAATGTACATTCTTCACACTTTTTAAAGCAGCTGCGAATGAAGATTCCATTCTTAAACCCATAAAACAATAAATCTTAATGGGAGAACAATAGAGAAGACATCAATCCTGGTTCACTCTTATCCAGTCTCAGCACTCAGCACCCATTTAACATGATCAAACTTCTCGCTCTTTTGTGATCCCTTGTTGTACTTCATACTGCTGAAAGATAGATCAGTTCTTGCTCTTTTGTGATCCCTTGTAGTACATCGCACTGCTGAAAGATAGATCAGTTCTTGCTCTTTTGTGATCCCTTGTAGTACATTGCACTGCTGAAAGATAGATCTTTTGTCATCCCTTGTTGTGTTTTGCACTGCTGAAAGATACATCTTCGAAAACATTGTCTCTGGGAAGTAGAGCTTACATGTACATGTAAGTTCTTAAGAGAAAACAAATCTTGGAGTGTGATTCTGTTCTCCCAAATATGTACTGTAGTAATTGCAGCCATACAATGGTACTTAGATGCGAAGGGTAGGGACCTTGCTGAGCAATGGGAATACATTAGCCTACATGCTGACATGCGGGGCTATAAATTGTTGTGGATATCTCGATACTGGTGTATGAATGCAAGTCTTCTCAGATTTGATTGTTATTCCAATTGTTGCCCTACATACGAGGGGGGATCAATAAGTCCTCGGCCTCACCCAGAAATAAGGTGCACAACTCAAGTTTTGGGGCATGATTATGTAGTATGACATCTTTTAGCAATATCCACCAAACTTCAAATCATTCTGATCATTACTTTACAGACGACACTCAGTAAAATTAGATGAGGTACAATGTAGAAGGATAAAAACATGGACAATTGAGCTGTGACTTAATGTGTGCGGGCCGACTTGCTCTGCTGAAAGTCAGATACCCACTTCTTTTTAGTTGAAATAAGAAGGGAATCTTTATCAAACATTTTGACAATGTCTTCCAAGATTTTATGTTGATTCAATTGGCATGAAGAACTCGACCCACACAGCTCTGACCACAGTGTACCCTTGTTTTTCTCGTCACTTACCTAATAGTTTTCAAATGAACGTCAACTAAAAAGTATCAAATATGATAAACTCAAAAGTAAGAGCGAGAGGTCAGAGGTCAACTGAAATAACGGAAATATGATTTGTCAGTAACCTATCATAAGACCACCACATTTAAAAATCTACTGAAGCTGCCCCTTGTGAATCCTTTAAACTCCCTTTTTTTACGTGGTTGTCTTAACCTGTTTGCCTTAGGGTTCCTGACTGAATTATGATACATATGATCCTGCAGTTCTGACAAACGCTCAGTGACTATAAAGTTAACATTTCTCCAATCAGAATCACATCTAGCTCCAGTATCTTTTCTGCAACCTTGGTACAGATTTAATTTATTAATTTATTTATTTATGAATCTTTAGAATCTTAATCATCCTTTAACAGAGACGGGGGGCGCCACAGACTTTCTGCAACGTATGATCCACTGCTCACCAAGTTACATGATTGTCCTATCTGCATAACGTAACGTCACAGAGACAGTGGATTGCTCATTCTTTGATAAAGCCTGAATTTGGGTACGTCCAATTTCTTGTATTGGAAATTGCAGTTTAACTTTATAACTTCTACTAACACAGATGAACTTTCAACTAAAGGAAAGGAAAGTGATCTCGTACCAGTTTAGCGCAAATGAACTCAATGAACAGATGAGCTAATCTTCCACTGGTCGTGACAGAGAAGACAGAGACTATATGCAGTATTTACAGGTTCATTGTATCGGGGAAATTCCCCTAGCTCTTTTCGACAAGCACAAGGAACAGTGGACCACAGCTTAACGTCCCATCCTAAGGACTGCAACCTTTTCCGGTAGCATGTATGTCGGGTGAGTGACACAGCCGGGATCGAACCCGGGGCTTCTAGTTCCAGAGGCAAGATCGCAAACCACTGGACTACTCACGTTACATGGCCTGAACCATTCCTCCTCACAGCGTGCCAGCAAAACTGCCTTTAATTTACAAGAACCACTCGACTCACAGAGCAATTACGGACAATTGGAAGTAATGATGCACGGACGGCTCGCCCTGCGCCAATTTTGAGATCAATGCTGCCTTTATACTGACCACAGAGTCAATCAATAAACAAGGTCGCATCGGGTCAGGACGAAAATGCCTGAAGACGTCTTGAAAGGCATCATTAAGAAATGTTTTTCTGTGATCTTTTTCTCCAAGGAATGCACAAGTTCAAGAATATTGGGAAGTCTGTCAAACTGGAGAACGGGCTTGATTCATAACTGCTGTTCTGGCTGTCAGAATGGGGAACCAAGCAGCTGAGAAATTGTTTATAACTGTCTCAATTTTGGGCCCCATTTGCAAAAAAAGGAACTCATTGCCAAGTTCATAGATTAAAAATCATTCATTACTTACTGCAAATTTTGGGCCCCATTTGCAAAAAAAGTAACTTATTGCCAACTTTATAAATCAAAAATCATTTACTGTCTCAATTTTGGGCCCCATTTGCAAAATAAGTAACATATTGCCAAGCTCGTAAATTAAAAATCATTTATAACTTACTACAAATTTTGGGCCCCATTTCCAAAAAAAAGTAACTTATTGCCAACTTTATGAATCAAAAATCATTTACTGTCTCAATTTTGGGCCCCATTTGCAAAAAAAGGAACTCATTGCCAAGTTGATAAATCAGAAATCATTTATAACTTTTTGCCAGAAAAGCAACTTATTAACAAGTTTATAAATCACACAGTCAACCGTTAAGTGGTAGAACTGTACTTTATGGTAACATCTGGGGCTGAAAATTACAACCAATTTGCTTTAAAGAGAAGACGCGTCAGCTGTGCTTAATGAGCAGTTAGAGAAAATCAAGTTTCGCTGGAGAGCTGCAAACTGTTGTGGTGACATTGTGCGGAGTAAAGGTTAGAGTCAAAGAATTAAGAAGGGCTGGATGCAAACCCCTGACATGACTGGTTTACGTTGTGCCCTTGGGAAAAGCACTTTTACACAAATTTCTTTCTTCAGGTGAAAATGAGTGCCTAACTTTGGTTAGAGACATCCAGTGGATAGGATGTTAAATGGAAGTCCCCTGTTTGAGAAAAGCCACATCTCAGGTACATGTATGTTAAAGAACCCACCACACATATCAAAAAGAGAAGGAGTCATTACCAGTGTGAGTGGATCAAACCTTACAGTCTGATGGACACACTACTGTAAATGCAGAAATGTTCGCGGTGGTTTTATGTTTGGTGGTGAACTTTCAGCGCGAACTTAAAACCCCCGCAAAACTTTTTGCCCACCTATATGGCTGAACCGCTACTATTGTTTCAAACGCGAACTTAAACCCCCGCGAACACTCCATTTTCTCCCTACCGCAAAATAAAAACCACGCAAACTTAAATGCATTTACAGTTTCCTCAGAGCCCTCCTTGAGCTTTTATTGAGCAAAAGTCTTTAATTTTAGCAGTCTTTAATTTTACTACTTACTAATAACTAAAAGAAAAGTAATAAAAATCAAGGAGAAGTGGCCACCTAAGACTCAAACACTACTGGAAATAGATTTTATAATTCATCGTTTATCAATTCCAGTAGTAAATTGCTTCATAACATAACAGGATAAAGAGTAATGCCTCAATAAATGGTTATGAAGACAAACTACTACTGATGGCAATGAAGCAGAGATTGAGACAAACTACTTTTATGATAATCATTAGACTTGTTCGCAGCAGCTGTATCCTACATGAGGAAATTTACATATTGTATGCTTATAAAAAGCTGCAAAGGATCTGCGATACCCTACTCATTTTAATTGTTGATTGTGAGATTGATGAACTGGCAGAGCAATATGAATACAGAGCCTGAGTGCCAAATTTATTCAATTATTTACTAGTCTTAAGGAGTTTCTCTACAAGCCCAAAGTTTTCAATGTTCCCTCTTACCTAATCTTTACCATTAATTGTTTGAGAATCAAGGCTATAAACTGATGTGGGCTAATGTAATTTTTCCTTTGCTATGCCCAGAATGATGGTTATAAACCCTTAATTGTTTGAAAATCAAGACAGTCACTATAAATTGATCCGGGCTAAGGTAATTTTTCCTTTGCTATGCCCAGAATGATGGTTATAAACCTGCCTCCTGGCCTCTACAGAGCGTTTTCCTTGTCGCAATTACAATGATGTCCCCCTCCACAAAGACTGGCAATACTGATATCAATGGTGGCATGAATGATGGTGTCTACTGATGCATTTCCCTGAAACCTCCCTCTTGGCCTTCACAGGGTTTTCAATTTCATCACAGAGGCAGTAAGATGTCAATCCCATTCCTTCCCCACAGGTATTTCCTATCTCCCTGGAACCAAGTCTCACTCTTGCGTATTTCCCAGATGCCCCTGCAGCGTCCCATAATCCTCCCCTCCACCTCTGCTGATCCTCCCTCAATCCCACAACCAATCATCACTCAGCCGCAGCCATCCCTCAAGGGACCGGTCCATTCTACGGGACAGGGGGTAAGGATCTGCCAATTTATTTCCTGGGTTTTCTGCTTAGGCCACACCAATTCATTTTCTTGGTTAATGGAATAAATAAAATTTATTTTTAAATGCTAGATTGGAAAAACAACATGAAAAAGAATCTCAGAGGAATGTTTTTACTTTGGTGCACACAGTATCAGGGAGTTAACAGGGTCAGGTGCAAGTTTTCACCCCAGCCTTCTGTTTTCATTATTGTTTTTTTTGTGCTAAAATTAGAAATAAAAATCCGTTAACGAAGAAATTAAATTGGTGTGGCCTTAGGTGGACTGTGTCCAGTCACCTGCCAGGCAAGAGCACCGTCTCCTCCATTCTTGATTGTCTTGGAAGACACACACTGATAATGATCATGATCTTTATTTGCATGTTCTTGTCCACATGATCTAAATGCAGAAGTTTCACTGTTACACGGAAGGCTATAGATAAAGTATCATTACCTGTAGTAATGCTAATGAACAGTGGGAGAAACAACATAATTGAAGCTATGCTATCAAGAAATCTTTCATTTACAAAACAGTTCAACATATAAAGCTATGCTATCAAGAAATCCTCCATATCCAAACAGTTAAACATGTAAAGCTATTCTTCCACATAATAGGCAAGTTTGATCAGGTGTCATAACCATTAAGCAAGCTCCTCCAGGCACCCAGATTACAGAGATCAACTACTCCAGTGCTGACAGTGCCAACGGCTAAGACATAGATATGCGGGTGAGAAAATTGAAATTGTTTGATATAAACGAATGAAGAAAGAAGGAAAGATTAAAGCGTTGCATGCATCAGTGCAGATAAGAAACCTGAGGGAGCTAAGAGCCCTGGGGACAGAGTATATAACTATGGGCCTTAGTGTTTCTGTAACACTTTAGGGAAGTGAATGTCAGTTTTTACTGGCATGGAGAGCTTTATCATTCCAGGAGGCTTTTGAAGAGTGCAGATCTGGCATCTCTTGCTTCCTCATTGAGTGTTATTGATAAGAACATGCAAAGAAAGTAAAGGGAGGCTCACCATACATTTTGCAGCTATTATGAGCCTATGCATTGACACTGTGCTGCCTTATGCATGGTTGATGAAAACATGGTCAATGTAAAGTTAGTCGTACCAAAATCAACATGAGGCTCAGCATTGATGTCAGAGCTCGAAATTCTTTTTTGGAAATAGGTGCACTGGTGCACCAAACCAAAAAAATCAGGTGCAAGAAAAGAATTCTGGGTGCACGACATAATATAAAGATGAATGTCAGCAAAACATATTAAATTTAACGATACTGCCTCTCTTATGAACTTCAATCTGTAATTCTGTCCAGCTAACTTCGAATCTCAACCAAGCAATACATCAAATAAAGTACAACAAAAAGCTATATTGCTTTTTCTTATACTTACATTTCAAGAATATTCTGTATATTAGTGTACTAGAGATCCTTTACCCTATAGAGTACACAAAATATTGAGGTGCACCTGGCATTTTGAAACTCAAAAGGGTGCACTGCCTTTCAATTTGGCTCTACTCCACACGCAGAATTATCTAGACTGGTCTTGGCCACCTACCAAGAACTGATGTGGAGAGTAGAAGCATTACCTGATGATAGATTACATTAGAAGCCTTAGGCACTTTTCTGATCCTGAAAGCCTTGGGTTGAATCTGAAGTATCAAGGACATCTCCCTCTTTGATAGCTGAGATTGTACTTTCAGTCGAAGGCAATCATACAACTTTACAAATGCACGGGGAGAAGTGGAAATTTGTGCGATGTAAACAGCACTTCTTAGCTGTGAGCTGAACGTCTGAAGTTTCAAGTGAATCTTGAAGGGTGCGGTGTGCTTTCTTGTTGTGTGAAGGACCCCAGGTAACGTTTCAAGGACCAACTTAGATGACAACTCAGCTCAGCCGGCATTTCGGTAAAAGATTAGGAAAACATTGCCAATGACTGAAACGCTTGAAGAGAAGAGTCCCAAAAAGGAGCTGAAAGATTTGAGACAGCTCAAACAGAGACTGCTGAAGAGAAGAGAATTGAAGAGGAGGTACAGGAAAGCTACAACTGCCCAGTCACCACCAACACAGGGCTACATACCGTTTTGAGTACATATTTAAATGCAACAATCCCCACAATGCGAACATAAGTAAATATCTAAAACGACTGCTTTCACATTAGAAAAAATACCGAAACTAATGATTAAACCAACTCGATTATAACACTATATCGAAAACGTATGCTAGCCCTTATTGTATTGTATTAGTAATTAGGATGTCAGATTTTATTCTATACTTCTACTTTGTGTTATGTTTATGAATTCTTGCCATACTTTGTACCATGTACAATTGTCGTGCAATAAAGTTCTTCATATGCCCCACCTGCAGCAAGGTGTGCAGATCAAGGATTGGGCTGCACAGCCACAGGAGAGCCTGTTGAGGAGGACAACCTTCCCTTTGATCTTCAGAAGCGCAGAAGCAGCCGTCATCATCAGTGTGCTTTCTTGTTGTGTGAAGAGTCTGTTGCATCTTTGAATTCAAATTTGCGATGCTTATGTCCTAGCAATGGTGCAATGGCCTAGTTGATAGAGTGCTCGCCTTGCACACATCAGGTCATACCAAAGACTTTAGAAATGGTACATACTGCTTTCTCTAATTAGCACTCAGCATTTGGGAAAGAGTATGGCAGTTAAACACACACATCACTACCAGCGGACCAGCCCCCTGCTGTAGTGACTTGCACAAATGTGTGTGGCCCAAGGGCTATAGAAATGGAGATGGGCGCCACCCCTATGCGTCTTTTCAAGACGCCCGGGTCACTTTATGTCCTAGTCTTTCAGGAATTACTGTTAAATTGATAATGTTGACTCTCACAATCCTGCTGGATAGCCAAAGACAGCCACATTTAAAAAAAACGGTATTATTGATAATCAATGCCTTCTCAAGAAAGTACTGAGCACATGAATATCTGAATATCTAAAGTGTGCATACATAGGCTATCATGATGCTGCAGGCATTCATAGACCACTACCCATTTATTTTAATGTGGCAGTGTTGCAGCATTCAGCGGATTCATAAGAGTTGATGTTACTGATCAACAGCCTTCTGTGAGGATGTCATCTAGCTTTACCTCGTCTTACCTTAAATGACATTACTTTCAATTGGTATATCAGAATGGCAAGCCCTATAGTAAGTCCTATAGCTAGTAAAACATTGAGGAATCTTCTGAACTCCTATAGGTACTGATATTTGTCAGACTGAGGACCTTGGATGTTACCTCTAGATCCAACAGCATTTTGATCCATGATTTTCATCAGAGATAATCCTGGCATTGACAGAACGTGGGCTGTCACACTTTGGAGTGATAATTGTAGTGCTATTACTTCTGTGGCCACATGGGGGAATCTCTGGCCTCTGTATTTACTGTAACAACAGCACTGGGTATGTCCGTGGTGCTGATATTTTAGTTGTGGAGGTCAAGATTTCAAAATGAACCAGTCAAGTCTAAACAACTCCTATTACAACTTTTTTTTAAATGATAGAAGGTACACTTTAGGGTATTTGTCAAGAAGAGAGAAATAACCGCGCCGGGGATGTCCGTGGTGCTGATATTTTAGTTGTGGACGTCAAGATATCAAAATGAACCAGTCAAGTCTAAAACAGCCCCTTTTACTTTTAACTTTTTTTGCTGTCACCAAGCCAAGTGTCACAGTTAAATAATAGCTAAAGAGCTGAGCTTGAGTTGGTCTTTCAGGCTTATCTTCAAAGTTTTCAAGCTGAACGTATTTGCTGTCCCCAAGCCAAGCACCGCAGTTGCTAACTCACTCGATCACTAATGGCTACCAAAGCTGAACTTTCTTGTTTCATCAGAAGAGTGCATTAGCTAGATGAAATAACTGCCAACTCTGCAGACTGTGGTTTTCCCCCATCATTATCACAGGAGCACAGATGGCTACCTTTTACCAGGGGATGGAAGCCTGTATGAGCAACTAGAGCTTTGATGGGAAAGGCAAAATTGCAGAATTTACCGTGTCCCATTTATCTAATCTGGGGTGAATTTCCTTTGCTGAATGCTGCTTAGGTTTCAAACAGAGTGTGAAGAAGTTCAGCATATAAGTTTGATAGGTGTATCTGGATATGAATGTCTGCTTAGTAGGTAGATAGTAGGGATGGATGGATGGATGGATGGATGGATGAATGATTGAATGGATGAATGATTGAATGGATGAATGAACGAATGAATGAAAGAATAAATGAATGATTGAATGAATATGGAGGCAATTGTTGGGCAAATGCAGTTCCATTGATTTGAATATTAATGGCATACCTTTCATCACATCTGCACATTTTATATTCTATCCCTGTGGTGCCCAAAATCAGGTGAAATTACCATTTCTTCCTGAATCCGTTTCAATAATTGAAACGAGATTACATAGCCCATTAGCTAATGAAACATCTCATTAAAGGCATAAATTTGGTGTTTTTATAATGCCATCTACCTAATAGTTTGCACATAACTTTTTCATGACTTTCAAATTGGATTTCCTATGCATTACAAATCCTATAAGAGGTGTTAGGAATATGCTAACCTGAGGGCATTGATAATTCTGGAGTGTGCTCATACTTTTCCATCAGGAAAAACTTAGCATGCCATGCATGATTGTGTGTGACTAAAGGAAGTAATTTTTGTATGCACCAGCGTGCTTGCACTTTGTCTCTGCACCACATGGGGATTCTATAACTGCGTGTGGTGCACATCTAAGAATGCATTCGTCTTCATTAGTAAAATATGATCTCCTTATCCTCCCGATGAGGTACTAGCGAGTCTTTCGGCCCTCCCAATCCTCCTTGATTTGACATTTAAAGTCTCGCCAGGGAGCGTTCCCGACAAAAGTGCCTGTCTCTGGGGATAGAACAAAAGTTTCTGCAGCAGAAGACTTGAATAAGTTTCTGGCCATGGGATTACAATCAATGTACGCTAAGGCCACACCAATTTATTTTCTTGGTTAACGGAATGACAAAAAATTTAAAAAATGCTAGATTGGAAAAACAACATCAAAACAGAATCTCAGAGGAATGTTTATACTTTGGTGCACACAGTATCAGGGAGTGAACAGGGTCAGGTGCAAGTTTTCACCCCAGCCTTCTGTCTTTATGATTTTTTTTTTTTTTTTGCTAAAATTTTTTTAAAATCTGTTAGCCAAGATATAAATTGATGTGGCCTAATTACAGCTGCTAGTGGGGAGTGTTGATAGAGGTGATCTCAGTAGACTATAATCTGTGCAGTTACTTATGAAACTTCTAAATGCAACTAAATGTCCATAGAGTGAGCGCCAAAAAGAATCTAGATTCCACTGATAGACATGAGATCAAAATTGTTTAGGTACAGAATTTCTGTCCTACCTGTCCTACAACATGTACTGTGCCTTGAGATATAATTATAATATTCCACTGTTTGTTGTTCCTTCTTTATATTAGAATGTAGCATTTTATCATTTCAGTTTTTGCTTCTTTTAGAACATGTGTGGTCATCTGTCCATTTAGCCCATTTGGGCAGGAATATGCAATAAAGACTATTATTATCCTTATTACTATCATCATTAAAGCTGCTGTTGATGAATCTCATCAGAGGTGATTTCAGAAGACCATAACCGTGCAGTTATGAAACTTTATGTAACCGTCCATAGATTGAACACCAAATAGGATTTAGATTCCACTAACAGATATAAGTTGCTCACACAGTGCTTACAAATGTAGTTATCTCTGGTAGAACAAAAGTTTTGGGGTGCAGCATCTTTTATTAAGTTTCTGTCCTTACCTTTGGGTGACCTAGACCTAGAAGATTATAATGTACAGTAATAACAGCAGCTGTATTCTACTGAAAGAAAGAGAGTTGCTCCAACATTGCCTACTGAGACTAAGATATGAGTTGTTCACATGTTGCCTACAAAAGGCAGCTTCCTCAGGAGATTGGACTAAAGTTTGGATAACAACATCCAACAGCATTCTGTCCTACCTTTGAGTGACCTAGACCTAGTGTGCCATAAGATTACAATCAATGTATAGTAATTACAGTCGCTATTGTGGAGTCTAGCCTGAGGTGGCCTTAGAACTCTCTCGTCCTTGCGGCACAAATGAAAGTACCAAACACTACAAAAGTGCAGACAGAAAAATTGATTTAGACTCTTCACATAGATATGCAAAACTGGGCCAACAGTAATGCAACTTACTAATGGCACCAGGCATATTGTTAACATGTCAAAAACAGAGTTACACATTCAGGGAGGAGACTTGTTCGTAGTCACTATTATCCAACCATCAAATAGTGGACTACAATCTTGTGATAACCTTACCTTGATAGATGCTTAGCATGAAAGTTCATCTGTGTTGGTAGAATTCATTAGCAACTAAGATTAAACTTTTCATCCAACACTGTGAAGAGATTGGGACTACTGCGGTCACGTGTCTCTGACGTCATGTTCCAGAAGTAGACGGGTCATTCCGTGAACAGGGTTGACAGAGTCAACTTAAAATTTGGGTAAGTCCCAATCTCTTTACAGTGTTGGATGAAAAGTTTAATCTTAGTTAATAAAGAAGCAATCCAGGCAATCCTGTTCTTGAGCACACAGGCCAAAATTTGTGCACATGTTTCTGTTCCCAACACTCTTTTTCACAGTTTTAAAAAGTTTTCCACTAGTTACTACGGTACTGTAACAGGTAATATCTTACTTTTTTTGTATGTACCTCGTGTCAAAAGCAAGTCTTACCTTGATAGAAGCAGTCCTTGTTATGAGCGATGGCGATTCTCTTCTTCAGAACACAGGCCATCCGGTGCAGCTCGCAGTGGTTCGGGTACAGCTTGCCATCGTTTCCGCACACCGGCTTCTTGTGGGGGCGGCAAGCGTCCAGACACACGCACTCCGCGTCTCCGCTCTCGGGGTTGACCCGGCAGTGATGCCCCGGGCCACAGAACGTCTCCGAGCAGGCGTCGATCTCATACTCCTTGTCAACTGTGGCGGAATATACACAGAGAAAGCACACAGTCAAAACTGCAAAAGAAAGGAAAAATGAAAAGTGATCCCGATCTAGTTTAGCTCACTGAAGAGCTAAACTTCCACTGAATCACCCCAAAACTGATGCAACTGTGCGAATAAAAAGAAAGGAAGGTTGAACAAATGACTTAACACAAAGAGAATTATATCAAACAAAATATCTTTAAGCAATTTACAACATGTATTTGCTCATTTTGTACTGTTGCTTTCCACGATTTACAGTATGGTAGAAAACTTTTTGGGGGGTGGGTGGAAATGGACGAAAATTGATGCACGCGCGGATGTCATCCATATAATCAAATCAACATGGACTAACCACTGGACCGTGTGCACCATCACAAAGATTGATATCAGTGGCCTGCAGCTGTTTTCGCCGCATGATTCTCACATCACATCCATGTAAGCAGGCAGCCATAACACATCCGGGTCACGACACCAAAATACAGGACACCGTCGTTTGTCAAACACACTCCACCTGTCAATACCAACCAGATGGCCACCGACTCTACAATATGCATCTACAAAACGTACAGACTTACTTTTCTATTGAACTATCTGAACTTGTCTTCACTTCATTGACATATCTATTCAGTGTTTTGAATAGAAATTACTAGTAAATAAATTGACTTTCAAAATCTGATTTTCGGGCCCTTATATTACTTGGGTTTCCTTTAACGGCAAGTTATATTTTTTCAGATATAATTATACAACATTCATATCGTGACATATGGAATCACGTCATACTGGAGGAATGACTGGAATATGCAATGTCCTGGTTGTCAATGTCGTGCAGTTGGCTTCGAAGCGAACATGTTGATCATTCAGCTCATCTTTAACAGAAATTGGTGTGGCCTAACAGACATCCATTCGTCATACAATACAATCAAACTCAGTACAGTGCAATCAATGTTTGCCTCTGGGAGAGATCTATCATTATCAAACACCACGGTAGGCTCCATTTCTGACCAATGAAACTCCTACACCTATGAAGGATTGGTACACATATTTTATAACTTTAGTTTTATACAGTATTCAACATTTGATTTGAAACAATTCACCACCCTGAATTGTAGTAGATTTGTACAAAATGCACAGCCTAACTGAACAAACATTTTGACAGATACTGACACATTTTTTCTAAATATATGTATTAATTTTGCACTCTGTCAGTCATCATGATACGCAACTTCTTCCTCCTTCCCTCCCTTCCTTCCGTCTCTCCATTCTAAGACAGCAACTTAGACCTTAGTCATGATGACAAATGCAAGTAGGCAGACAATTTAGGCCTAACATCACATGAAACATTCCGAGTGACAGACATTAAGACCCACACGCTGTAGCTAAGATTATGTTGCCAGAGACAATTTGCAGACAAGCCTGGCTTCGACTAATGTCAAGGAGAGGGCATCACAGCTACATTTGTACAGGGCTCAAAATTCTTTTTTGGAAATAGGTGCACTGGTGCACCCAACCAAAACAATTAGGTGTACAGAAAAAGTTTTGGGTGCACCACATAAAAGAAAATGATTGTCAGTAAGATATAAGTTTGATGCTACTGATTCTCCTAGGAACTTCAATCTGTAATTTTATCCAGATTTCAAATTTCCACCAAGCAATGCATCAAATAAAGTACAACAAAAGGTTATTTTGCTTTTTCTGATACTTACATTTCAGAAATATTCTGTATCCTAACGCTTATGTACAAGAGAACCATTATACCCAATAGAGTAGAAAAAAAATCTAGATGCACTGGTGCACCTACAGTAAAATATAAGGTGCACAGCTCCAATTTTGGGTGCACACAGGTGCACATGCACCCAGTATTTTGAGCCCTGTTTGTACCATGTCAGCCCGGCTATGTATGATGATGGTTGCCATTGTGGGCTTTGCCATTTAAGGCCATACCAATCTTATGTCTTCGACAATTGAAATCTTAGTAAGATACTGAGTCTGAGGGAAAAGTCTTGGATTCACATAGTTTCAAGGAGCAAATATATTCAGATCCAAATATTCCTCCCAGTCCTCTGTATTCACCTTGTCCTCTTGTTTCATTTTTACTTTAAAATGTATGAGAGTCCAGGAAACAAATTGACATGGCCTAGGCAGACATGACTACCACATAGAGTCATGCCCGTCTGTCTGACTCCTTATAAATCATGCAGACTCCAGTCTCCACTGTTGACAAGGGATTCATTGTCTGAGCCTGTGCCTATTGGCAGGCAGCCAGGGATAAATGATATTCCAGGACAAGTCAAAGTAGCACCATCAAAGTAGGGGAAGGCATAGTCATGACTATATTGTGCTCCTAGCAGCCGTCTAGAGAAATGAAACTGTTGACCAATATGTTATGACCGAAAATGCATTGAATTTTAACAGCCGAAGTCTATCTTTTGTAAATAAAGCCATGCAAAAGTTTCAAGGTTTACACTTACAGTATTCAAAAGTATCAAATGCCTCCTGGCTTCATCCCATACAACATTAACCAGGGCATTATAACCAAAAATGCATGGAATTTGCAAGAACTGAAATCCATCTTTTGAGCCATCTGGTCATGGTGAGTCAGCAAATCCCATCTGGGTCATAGGTACAAAATGTGCCGTCCGTTTTTATTACCTCTGGCTGAAAATAACATCGTAAAAACCTTAACATTGGCCCATTCCATTTCCATCACACACTGCATCACCGGATTCTGAATCAGGGCTCGAAATATTTCAGGGTGACTCTCTTCTAAACTACTGCTTTCACATTAGAAAAATACAGAAACTAATGATTAAATCAATGATTATAACACAATATGGAAAACATATAATAGCCCTTATTGTATTGTATTAGTAATTATGATGTTAAGTCCTAATCTATACTTCCACTTTGTGTTATGTTAACAAATTCTTGCCATACCTTGTACCATGTACAATTGCCGTGCAATAAAGTTCTTCTTCTGTTTGCTGCGATACTGGAAGTTGTCAGAAATTTTACCTGCCTGTTGAAAACATTTCTGGAAAACACTCGGGCATCTGTCCCTATATCCTCACCCTGATAAAGTAGTATCATGATTTCTAAGCTAGATTATAAATTATGAAAATGTATTGAGTCTAGTACTCAACATGTTGTGAATTTGAAGGACTATAAGTCTTTGCAAGATTCTAGTGATGAAGGGATAAGGCCACACCAAGTTAGTTTCTTGGTTAACAGATTTTTTATTTTTTTTTTATTTTAGAGAAAAAAAAATCATGAAAACAAAAGGCTGGGCCAGCCTTCCGTTTTCATGATTTTTTTTTTCTAAAATTTTTTTTGGGAAAATAAAAATCTCTTAACCAAGAAATTAAGATGGTGTAGCCTAATGCCAAGATGTGAGTAACCGTTAAGCTTGGCAAACAAGTTGTCAAGGTATCAGCCTGTTACTTTACTAAATTCTTAACCTTTAGCACTTTAATGTAGCCGTTTGGCACCCAATTCCCTATTGGTTACTGAGTTGGGCAGCAGGGAGAAGGTTAATTCATGATACATGTGCCTACCCCAAAGTTGCTTATATTAAGGAACCGAATTATTTAAAGAAGTTACCATGAAATGCCCCTACTTTTACACATTCACGGATGAACAAAAAGCTACCTTTCTCTTGAAATCACAGAACCCACAAATACTTGAAAAAGTGGGACTTTTGGTCTTCCACTGCTTCCGAAAAAGAAGTCAAACCCAGCTAGTTTCGATATAGCCAACAATTGTATTTAGTACCAGTAGCCTATTGTTACAACAAAGTCAGACACAGTTTACTGACGCATGTATGTTTTTCCCTATGTTTTTTCCATGTATTTGCAATTAGCCCACGGGCATGAACTTGCAATAAACTTCTTACTATATTGCTATCTGCTATCTTAGAATTTCTTCAAATAGAGGGGTTTGTGTCACAAGGGGACTATATCGTTTCTGCCAACTTTGAACGTGTTTGATTGTTCGAATGTGCACAGGCAAATGCAAATTCTGCTCTTAGAGTGCGTACAAATGTTGGCAGAAAGGAATATCACCCCTTGTGATGCAAGCAACTTTTGTAGTCCTCCAAAGTGTGAGCTCCTATTTGCAGATTTGCACGTCGTGTATTTCGAGCCCTGTCTGAACAACTGCAGAGAGGAACAACATTACGCAGGCCCCGACGCGCCCCAGTTTTTCGGTATCATGACCCTTTTTCCTATTCACTGTTAACGACTGCCAAGGGAGAACCACGTCACCAATATTGTTTGACACAGATGCCTATCAGTAACCACGCCCCAGGGAGCCATTTGCGCTGGAAGTATCAGAAAATGTTTAAATGATTGATGCTGAAAGATGGAGCCGATGACATCTTCTCTTTTCATCATCGCTGGACCAAAACAAATGGGGGCAGAAATGCGTCTGCTGTTTTCATGAATGCGTTTTAATGATCATTGCCTGTTATTGCGTTTTTGTTTTTTTATGAATCTTCTTTTTTTACTTTTTTAAATCAAAGTGCACATACTGAGTATGGCACAGAAAACATACAATGTCATGTATATCAAAGGACAAACATGTACAACTATAGAAAAGAGATAAATGAGATCCAGGCAAGAAATTGGATTGAACAAATGCAAAGATACAGAAACAATTACAAGTACATGTATAATAAAAACAAGGGAAAAGCCATTTACTTTATAGTCTGTACTATTAGCTTTCTATCTAACACAATTTTACCCCGTACATGTAAGTACCAAATGTTTTACCTGTCCTACCTGCCATAAACCAATGAATGGTCGACCACAGCTTAAAATCCAGAAAACTGCAACCAAGCATGCTACTCAGGTGAGCGACAAAAGCTTGGATTCAAAATCCCGACCTTCAGGTCCTAAGGCAGGGCCACTAACCACTGGACCACACATTTCAACTGAAGCCACCTGCCTGGCCCCTAGGCTCCAGCCCAGGAGAAATACCCCACTCACAGCCATGCCAGCACGTTCCCAGCATCTCTAATCAATGGACAACCAGTTTGCATGAAGACAAATCTACTAATTTCCTCCTCCAACATTTCTTACTACCAAAACTTCAGCATGCTGTCAAGATGGAAACAGAGGGCTGAGAGGAAAACTTGAATTCAACCCAATTCGCCCCAAGACACTGTGTATACAAAAGTACAGACTTTCCCTATACAGCTGTAGAAAATTTTATCTTTTTTTTTTCTAAAATCTTTTTTTTTTTTAATAAAAAGCCTTAGGCTATGCCAATTTAAAAAGTTTCTAAATAAACTTATCTGGAAAAACATAAGTAACACAAAGCCTGAGAACACTTACACTGTAGTTTTGTGGAGCCATGTTTAAGTGTTCCTCCCTGCACTTTTGTCCGCTTGTGATATTTTCACCTTCAAATGTCTGAAAGAACCACAGAAATGAATTCTTGTGGCCTAAACTGTCAGAGAACCGACCGAAGAAAATGAATAGGTGTGGTCTAGAATTGATGCTGTACCCCAACAATTTCACCCATTAGGCCACACCAATTTAATTTCTTGGTTAACGGATTTTTACTTTTAATTTTAGCAACAACAAAAATCATGAACACAGAAGGCTGGGGTGAAAACTTGCACCTGACCCTGTTCACACCATCAAACTGTGTGCACCAAAGTAAAGACTTTCCTCTGAGATTCTGTTTTCATGTTGTTTTTTCAATCTAGCATTTTTTTAAATTATTTTTTATTCCGTTAACCAAGAAAATGAATAGGTGTGGTCTAGAATTGATGCTGTACGCCGACAATTTCCCCCATTAGGAGAACTGCACACGACACAACTCTGCGCAGGGACCGCGGAATGATGGATTCCAAATTGCGGCACTTCTCCCCAAATGGCGACCCGTTTTAACAGATGGGCACCAGCAGGCTCCGAATCACTCCCCCTGGTGTCAAGGACAGTTTCATATCAATAAAGCCTTGCTTAAGACGTACTGTGGGGAAGGAGGAAGGAAGGCCTGAATAACAATAAGGCACACAGGAGGAGAGCTTAGGGGCACACTATTGGGAAGATGGTATTGGTTGCGCATGGATGTGCAGAGAGCTGGAATTCACTCCTTCTAGCTAGGGTACAACAGTCTGCTGACATATTCTTAACATTCAAGTGTCATGTCAAAAATGATAAAACATTTGTTGTATATATTTCTTAGGATATTTAGAGTTTCTTTTAACACAACCAGGTAATCTCACCTACTGACGTTTCGGTGTCTGTCAGACACCTTCTGACAGACACTATTGCACCGAATTGCACCAAAACGTCAGCAGGTGAGATTACCTGGTTGTGTTAAAAGAAACTCCAAATATCCTATGTTCTACCAACCTGATGAAATTATTTTCAGATGTATATTTCTTGTTAGATATTTTGAAGTTAGGCCACACCAATTTAATTTCTTGGTTAACGGATTTTTATTCTTAATTTTAGCAACAACAAAAAAAATGAAAACAGAAGGCTGTGGTGAAAACTTGCACCTGACCCTGTTCACTCCCTGAAACTGTGTGCACCAAAGTAAAAACATTCCTCTGAGCTTCTTTTTTCATGTTGTTTTTCCAAACTAGCATTCTTTTTTTAAATCTTTTTGTATTCCGTTAACCAAGAAAATAAATTGGTGTGGCCTTAGCTTAATATAGAATTTCAGATTCAACCTCTGAAAAGAGGCAAGAAGGTTTGAAGTCATGTTTTGTTGACATTAAACTGTATTTTCCCAAAGTACACCAAAATCTGTTCTGTGCACCTTTTTTACGCTAGTCCCCAAAAAATGTATTTCAAGTCCTGGTGCAGGTAAGGAAGATTGTATGACCTGGAGTGCTGCAGATGCTGCAGAATATCATCGTTTGTGACGCAGCATTCTGTGGAGCACAGGTCATGGGTCCGAAACCCGATTGCAGACCAGCATGTGATGCAACGGTCACAGGGTAAGGAAGATTGATTATCCAGCACCAGAGACCAAATCTGTATTCTGTATCTGTATCTGTATAGCCGGTATAACCGACCTTCGGCGTAACACACCAGCTTCGCAGGCACGCGGCGCGGCAGCAGCTGGTTATGTTACACTGTACGGCCTGTCACACCTAACTTTTGCACATCTGACTGCAATCGTTCTTTGAAGCTATTTAGTGAAGGTGTTCCTACAGCATCTGATGACAACGAGTTCCATTCTACTATGGTTCTCTGGAAATACGAATTGCATCAGTGCAAATGCATGTGAGGCAAGATTTTTCCGGTCAAGTTGCTGGCAATCCTGCATGTGGACCAAGAGGTCATGTGTTCTAATCCCAATTGCAGACCTGCATGTGATGAAATGGAGGGTGAAGGAGACTGGACTGATAAACCAACACCAGAGAACAATTTTTTCTGAGGCAGGAGTTTGGAGCAAGTGATGTGCAGTGCTGCTTCACAGGCATACACAGGTCATCTTTCTCTCTCTCTCTCTCTCTCTCTCTCTCTCTCTCTCTCTCTCTCTCTCTCTCTCTCTCTCTCTCTCTCGCTCTCTCTCTCCAATTTTATGTCTTTTATTCCCCATCATATGGGGGTTGGACGTGCTTGCACATGGATGGGGGAGCCCCAGAACTCCTCATCAAGTGCAAGTCTTTTTTGTAGCAAGAGTTTTTACGGCTGGATGCCCTTCCTAACGCCAACCCAAACCCATGGGTTTGAATTCCGTTTGCAAATTGACACTTGATTCAATGATGGGTAAGGAAGATTGATTGCAGAACAATCGCTTGTGGTGCAGGTTTTTGGAGCAAGTGGCTGGCAATCCTGTCTGTGAACCAGAGGGTCATAGGTTCAAATCCCGATTGCAAACCAGCACGTGATGCAACAGTGGGTAAGGAAGGTTGATCAAAAAGTGCTAGAAAACAAACACTTTTGACACATGTTCCCAAAGAGTGACATGAGTGGTCGATCAAAACCTAAATAAAATATGTCTTATTTTTACCATTATGAAATAGAAAAGAACACAAATCAAGCAGCCAATAAAATCTGATCTATGTGGGTAGGTGGCCACTACAGAAAGAATTCTGCATACTAAGCTAAACTTGTGTCAATGGGAAAAATTACATAAGGGAAAAACCCAAAAGTGGTGGTCCTATTGCAGAGGTTGTCACGCTTGAACAATTATTTTGAATGTATGATCAAAAAAGGACTCACTATGCTTATCTATAAGGAGTAATGTTTGGTTCAGTGCACAGTGCACCAGGCAGTTCTTCCCTTACACAGCTCACACTCACACTCTGTCATGACAGTAACTATTTTACAGTTAGAATCCTTTCTGGGTGTCACAAGACTGATGGACTTACTATATTCACTTACAGAGACAAAAATAACACTCCCTTACATCACTTTATTTCCGCATAAATCACTTAGGTTATACACTTTTACAGCATGTATGTCGGGCCTTAGTTTTTTATGGAGATAAAGCAATGGCATAAACCATGGCAAGTGCAATTTCCAGGCAATCTAAAGCCACTTTCTCCTGTTTTAAAGGTTTTAACTGAACCCCAAGGGCAATGAGATATCTACATGTATAATGTAAATCGGGACAAGAGCGCAAAAAGCTTTTACAGCAATGTAGCACAAGAAGGCAGTATAGTTGTTTCCATAGAGTTTTTATGCTTGAATAACAAGCTTGAAATCAAATATTAAGATAAAAATCTGGTAGGCAGTTGCCCCACCCTGCAATAGTTAAAGAAGTTGTAAGGCCACACCAATTTAATTTCTTGGTTAACGGATTTTTTTTTCTAAATTTTTTTTCTTTTAAACTCCGTTAACCAAGAAATTAAATTGGTGTGGCCTGAACTTGTATTTATTTGTAAGATTCACTATAAGAAGTTCACTTTCAATAGAAAAGATGAACTGGCCCCCCAAATGAAATTTTGGCCACACCCATTTGATCCTCGAAAAGTTATAATCTATGAAGTGATAAACATAAACAAAGGGATGGATGGAAAACTTGCATCAGGCTATATGTACCTGTTATAACTGTGTGTAGTTTGGTACAGACTTTCTCCTTCAACTCTATTAGAAAATTCAAAACTTTGATCCAACACCAAGAGTCACTCACCGTATATTTTTGGCTAGACACTCCAGCCTTCGTCAGATGTTCGATTCACTGCGTTGAACGCCGGGAAGTCGGAGACGTGAAGACGTCAGCAGTGTATCGAAAGACGGTGGAAGATTCCGTCTGCCCGCTGCTTTTGATTCACTGCTGACGTCATCACGTCTCCGACTTCCCGGCGTTCAACGCAGTGAATCGAACATCTGACGAAGGCTGGAGTGTCTAGCCAAAAATATATGGTGAGTGACTCTTGGTGTTGGATCAAAGTTTTAAATTTTCCAATATGTACTCTACCAACACAGATGAGCTTTCATGCGAATATCCTTCAACTCTGTTTTCATGTTGATATTTCAGTTCAGCACAGGGCTGTCTCCGTCCTGAGATGGAAATTTGCTTGTGGGGGCGGTTAAAATGAAACTGATGAATTCAAAACGTATTTTCATAACCTTAAAAGACAAATTTAAAACTAAAATCAAAAACATGGACCCCCAAGCAATGAGGACGATGGAAAAAATGGAGAGCTGGAGACAGCATTATTTTTTCTACATCTGGGAACTAAGAAACTAAATTGGTGTGGCCTAATAAAGTGACACTTTCCCCAAAAAAGGAGCCAAGAACGTTGTTTCTGCCAAAGACATCCAAGGTTGCCACAGTGACCTGAGGACGATGTCATAAACTCTGAGAGCGCAATCCGCATCAATCGATACATCTGAATTATTCATGCACACCCCGGCCCCCATCTGCCTGCACACGTGAGGGCTCTCACTACGGCAACTTGCCACAGCAACTCACCACGGCAACTCGCCACAGAAACTCACCACAACTCACCACGGCAACTCACCACGGCAACTCACCACGGCAACTCACCACGGCAACTCACCACGGCAACTCACCATGGCAACTCACCATGGCAACTCACCACGGCGACTCACCATGGCAACTCACCACGCAACTCTGTCGATGGGTTGGCGATCCGTAATACAAATGTACAGTAGATAGGCGGGTGTTTGGCATGTAAAAGGGTTTTCGAATACTAGCAGTACTCTTATGCTATACCAATTCATCTTCTTGGCTTTAGGACGTTTTGAAGCAAAATCAATCAGACATCTTTTCTTAGCAACTTGCAATAGTCAAAGAATAGTGGATTGTCTGTCAAGGGGTTGTTCATCGATTTTTATATCATTCCACACATAGATTTGGAATACTAGCAGTACTCATATGCTTAACCAATTCATCTTCTTGGCTTTACTACATTTTGAAATGACATAAATCGGCCATCCTTTCTCAGCAACTTACAATAGTCAGAGAATAGAGGATTGTCTACATGAGGGTTGTCCGTTGATTTAGATAAATCTTATAGTATGCATAAGCAGGCAGGTATTTGGCCTGTAGCAGCATTTTGGAATACTAGCAGTACTCTTGCACTATACCAATTCTTCATCTTCTTGGCTTTTTGAAACAAAATCAGTCATCCTTTATTAGGTCCAACTTAAAGTAGTCAGAGAATAGTGGATTGTCTGTCGAGGGGTTGCTCATCAATTTATATAAATTTATGGCTGGTAGAAGTGTTTTGGAATACCGGCAGTACTCTTATGATATACCAATTCTTCATCTTCTTGGCTTCAGGACATTTTGGAACAAAATTAGTCATCCTCTAGGCCACACCAATTTAATGTCTTGGTTAACAGATTTTTATTTTCAAAAAAAAAACATTTTAGAAAAAAAAATCATGAAAACAGAAGGTTTTTTTTCTAATTGTTTTTTTTTAAATAAAAATCCGTTAACCAAGAAATTAAATTGGTGTGGCCTTATTAGCAACTTACAGCAGTCAGAGAATAGTGAGCTGTCTGCTAAAGGGGCGGCCATCAATGCATATAAATCTGCACAGACAGGCTGTCTTGTGACCAGGAGAATTGTCTTGGAATAGTCTCAGCTGTTAAAGCGACGTCTATTCATTTCCTCTGCTCTTGGGACACTTTGAAGTGAAATTGATTTCAACCGTTAGGGACGGTTGCATCATCTGTGGAGGGATCGGCTAACAATACATAATATTATACACTGGGCAATGTATAAAAGAGTGCCCACTAGAAATTCTGCCAATGAACCAGCATAGCAAGTTCTAGTGGCCTTAGGCCACACCAATTTGATTTCTTGGTTGACAGATTTTTATTTTCTATTTTAGCAACAACAACAAAAATGAAAACAGAAGGCTGGGGTGAAAACTTGCACCTGACCCTGTTCACTCCCTGAAACTGTGTGCACCAAAGTAAAAACATTCCTCTGAGATTCTGTTTTCATGTTGTTTTTCCAACCTAGCATTTTTTTTCTTCCGTTAACCAACAAAATAAATTGGTGTGGCCTAAGTGCTACAGCTTGGTGTGCAATTTACCAAACTTCAAATCAGTGGCCACTTACTCCCCCTGCCCCAAACCCATGGAAACAGCTTTGGGAGCAACCACAGAATTAAACATCCACTTCAGTAAAGTGGTTCTCCAGAAGGCTCCCCGCTAAATTACAGGCCGGTTTGTGAGACGAATGCTGATTGCTACATTACTGTAACAGGGCGCCCATGTGTGCGGAAATTGGTCAGGAAAGTAATACCGGATCTCCTTGTTTTTCATGGTGATTATTATTGTGCTGATACTTCAGGGGAAAGTTAAGGGGACTGTTAACTTGTGAGAGGAAAAATTACGGAAGGGAAGTAGGCAGGAAGGAGTAGACAAACAAAAAGAAAGAACACAGTTTTGAAAAAAAAATAGTAGCTGGGGTTTTCATTTACATGTATGCCATCATTTCTCTTCATTTCTGCTGAAAAGCAGTACACAGGTCCATTCAGTGAACAAGGTTGATGCAGTTCGTCCAAAAATTTAAGTTTAGTCCCAATTCATTCCAGTATTGTTTTGTAAAGTTCTTTGTTCTTATCAAAATAGATATTAAGTAGAATTGAATAATATATACTCCTACTTCCCTTAGACAGGGGTGTCCCTGTGGTGTAGTGGTCTGCGCTTCTGGTACTTGCCACATCTGGTTCAAATTACTTGGACCAGAAGGCCCGGGTTCAAGCCCCAGGTCAGGACATCTCTGGACAAGAGGCGCATTGAGTCATACCAAAGACTTTATAAAAATGGTACATACTTATGAAACAGTATGGAAGTTAAGCACACTTCACTGCCAGTGGACTAGCCCCCTGCTGCAGTGGTTGCACCACAGTGTGACCCAGGGCTATGAAATGGGGATGGGTACCGCCCTATACACCTTATGGTGTGGGAGGATTTTAACTAAAACTAACTTCCTTCAGACACTGAGAGATTGGAACTCACGTCCACAGGACATTACAGACATCACCAAACCTGCCAGGTTTAAGGAAGCCGTGCTCCGGCACCTGAGGGAGCAATAACGACACATCGTACTCCTCCCTTTACTCCAACAGAGGAGTGTTGCTCAGTACCCTATCAAGATCAAGATCAAGAACAAACTCTCCCTACCTGCCAGTTCCAGTCCCTGTGCCTTGTAGTCCACATCCTTGATGGATGCTGATTTCTGCGGAACAGCGGCGTTCTTGTCCAAGGGAAGTTCAATGTCGTCGCGCGCCTTCTGCGGGAGGGCCACGGGCACGTCATCGGGAGCCGCCTGGAGAGGCTGAGCAGCCGGGTGGTCATCTACCGTCTTGTGGTGAGGCTGGAAGGAAGAAGTTGGTTTTCTTAAGATTTTATCTTTGAGATGTTTCAGAAGTTCCGTAGCAGTGGATCAAATGAATCTGTCTGGATATGCAGCCTGTAGTACTCTTCAGTACAAACCTGGTGTGACACACTATGAGACAGTTTTACCGGGTAGGCAATACAGAGAAACAACCAAACAAACAGCACTCGGGAATACCACACGTGATGTTGGCCAACGTGATCGCACTCTTAGCTTACCGAGCCTCAAACAGGAGGCACTTTCTCCAACCAGTACCCACCCCATCATCACCCCAACTTCCCTCCCCCACCGTCACCATCACCCCCCTCCCCCACCCCAAACCCCCTACCCCACCATCGCCCCCCCATCATCACCCCAACTCCCCTCCCCCAGCATAACTATCACCCCCTCCCACACCCCAATCCCCCTCCCACACTCCAACCCCCCTCCCCCACCATCGCCCCCATCATCACGCCAACTCCCCGAGCCCTGCTTCATTGACCTTCAGCTAGAGTTATATCTTACCGCAACAGTCTACAACATGATGGGGCTCAGTTAAGGAACACTCTCTCACTGGAACAACGAACTGTACTTAATTACAAGACATCTAGGAATCGCATTATCAGTGGCAATTGATATCTGCATGTAACGTGGCCGTATTGTTGGTTGTTTGTTATCATGTGATCAGTGCTAGATGTGTTTTTAGTTTTTTTAGTATCAGGGATACCAGAAAAACTGGCTTGTTGCCTGAGTGTATTTTTCCCTGTATAAATAAATAAAATGAAAAATAAAAATGACCCCGCCATCACCCCCCTCCCCCAGCTCAATCAATACTGCAGGACACGGACTCTCAGAAGAGAGGACTCTTGAACCCACAATAAAAGTTAAGCTGAACTTTACTTCCTTATTGCTGCCGTCCCCCCTTGATATATAAGGTAAGCCCTGCCCTGCTGACTCGAGGTCATTAGGCATATCCCAGGTGCATTTCTGGTGCATGACTTGAATAGAAGAGTGTGAATTATGTAGAACTACGTCCACTTACAAATACATCTCAAGCCAGAGGCGCCAGAAGTGCTTCTGAATGTAATATGTTTAGCTGGCCGCTCAGAAATATAGGCTGGGAAATTGCTTAGATGAGGAGAAATTACTTCGATCACTACAGGGCTTAAGTTTGCAGCCGCCTTTGACGAGCCTTCTTAAGTGCTTTGACCTACTTATAAAGCCTATTTAAAGCACTAATCATGGCAAGACATTTGGTACACTTTGCTGTTTCCCATTTTGATCTGTGTACCCATATTTTGTCTATGCTTTCATAATACATGTGAGTAATGCATTTACAAACAAAGTTGGAATGCAATGAATTGTAGGGCACTGTATGATGAATGCTTCGTACATGCATGGCAAATGCTTTTACCACGCACTGTTCACACAAACCACTGTGACCAGCTATGCATTGTCATCTTATCAGCAGCAAAATTATGCATGCTGTTACTTATCCTAGCTTGCATCCTGTTTTCTGTAGTTGATGGTGATAGTAGAATACAATGGGTTTCTACAGACATTTTTGGCAACCACTCCTCTTAATCACATAGTTTGCAGACTAAAAAATTTATGGTTTTTGACCCTGCATGTAAAAGCAACTTCTTAAGTTGGCTTCCCTCACTAAGATGCTACCTTAATGTGTTCTCATCCCTTCCACTCGGGCCCATTTCAGACAACTATCACTAGCGGTTCAGCACCAAGGGCAGGTCCATTTCTAATTAGTTGGATTTGACAAATTCTATCTTGTTGTAATGTTGGTTGCAATGGTTCTCTGCATATTATGTGGGGTCAGCTGCATGTAACAGCAACTTCTTAAGTTGGATTCCCCCACTAAGGTGCTGAATTAATGTGTTTTCATCTGATTTTCACTCGGGCCCATTTCAGACAAGAATAACTAGTAGTTCAGCACCAAGGACAGGTCCGTTTCTAATTGCGTTGGATTGGACAAATGCTTTCTGTCTTCTAGTGCTGTCTGCTGGAATGGTTCTCTGCATGATATGTGGGGTACGATAAGAGCATAATGGCCATTACTGTCACAGCCTTAGTTTTATGGTTTCCATTGACCTCCTTTCAGCAGAGATTTGACTTGGTAATGTGCTACTAAGAGTCTGGTCAGTCCTAAGGCCAGATCCAATAATAATGCATTCAACATCTGAGGCCATCTTAGTGGGTCTCTCAGTATCATGTGATCCCTATCAATTGAATAGTCCCAATACAGAACTCAAGACACCGATCTGGAGCATACAATTTGCAGAAAAAATTAACATTCACCCTACTGCAGTAGCCTTTTGGTACCAAACTTGTATCGGTTGCAGGGTTAGGCAACAGGAAGAAGGTTAAAAAGTATCAGCAACAACAACAGGCTAATTAATGTATGCTCAGTATTAGAATCACATATTACAAGAAACAACCAGTAAGAAGGTATTTAAAGCCCTGCAACACTTTGTCAGGTAAACTGACAGTTTCTGCCATTATTACATGTGAGGGGCATATTTCAATTCATACTACAGAAAACCTGCACTCTTCCTAATAGTACAGCTGGACCCATGTCCCTTGTCATCATTGTACAACTGCAGAGCAGCAGACCACAAGTTTTATCCAGGCCTGTCGATTAGAAGCCATGTCAGCAATTCACTCTGGTTGCAGGTCTCCTTCTGAGTCCCACAGTAGCATCTATTATATAAAACTCTTCAAGGCTATGCTGTCGCCTGAGCACCCTCTCCATGACCTTGTTCCCCTCCACCGTTCGACTGCTACAGGCAGACAGCTGAGAAACAGTAACACTTTCACCCTGCCATCAGCCAGGACTCAGCGACTGAACAAGTCATTCCTGTACTGTGCCATAAGACTCTATAATGAAAATGCCTGACCCACGGCTGGCCCATTTTGGTTTTGATGTAAATGTGTAAATGTAAATGGTATGTCTTATGTGAAACTGTATTGATTTTAAAATGAACGTTTGTAAAAATTGGAACACAATTCAGGGAGGCATTAGCTAATCCCTGCTCTTGTACAATTTGTGTTGAATTGAATATACTTGACTTGAGTTATATGACAGATAACTTGGCTTTTATCTCTCTCGGTGTCTCTGTCCATGTATTGGGAAATGCAACACAGGTTGTCCATCCTTGATGTTCTGATTTTTATATACTAGCAGGCTTTTAAAGTATATGTTCATTTTGGGGTAGTACATTCTTAGATTTTACCAATGTATAGCCAAACGTCAGTTTTTCACGGTCTTTTAGGATAATGATGTTGCTATGAACTTTAGAACTAGTGAGTTGAGTATTGTCCAATCCGTAATTCGGCCTCTAGGCTATGAGGGATTTATTTACAATAAACCATACATCGTCATCATCATCAGGATAGAGATCCATCCACAGTCCTGCTAACTTTGTCATGATTTTACCTGTCATGGCTGCAATGGGTGTCCCTGTGGTGTAGTGGTCGGCGCCTCTGCTACTCTGCCACATCTGGTTCAAATTACTTGGACCAGAAGGACTGGGGTTCAAGCCCCAGGTAGGACACCTCTGGACAAGAGTCGCATGGAGTCATACCAAAGACTTTATAAAATGGTACATACTTATGAAACAGTATGGAAGTTAAACACACTCCACTGCCAGTAGACTAGCCCCCTGCTGCAGTGATTGCACCAATGTGCCCACAGGGCTATGAAACGGGGATGGGCACCGCCCTATACATCAATTATGGTGTGGGAGGATTTTAACTAACTAACTGCAATGATAGAATGACACAGGCCCAGGATCCATCCCAGTCCAGATTGATGTACTAATACTGCTTGTAAGACTTGAACATGAGCTACAGCAGGCAGGAAGGTGCCAAGTTACACTGACAAACAGCACCCCTACACTGTCAGAAAGCCTTCTGTCAATTTTAATGAGAGACATGAATTTCCTATCAGTCACAATATAACTCTGCAGAAAACTCACCTGACTGCATAGAATCCGATCACAATCATGGGTGAACAAGCCTATGGGACCAATCAAGTGGATGCATGAAAACATAAAGCTATATCTTCTGGCATTCAAATTTGGAATATCTAGTCTTCAGCTTTCGGTATCAAACTCAGAGTACTACTATTAGGGCTCAAAATACTGGGTGTAAGTGATATTAATGCTATAGGGTAAAGGTGCTATTGTATATATCATATATTCTTGAAATTCAAGTATCAAAAAAGCAATATAACTTTGATGCATCACTAGTTTTTAAGAGAGGCAGTAGGGTTTGTTAACACATGTATATTCTGCTTACATTGTATTTTATTTTATGTTGTGCAGCCCAAAATTCTTTCCGTGCATTTAATTTTCCCCGAAACGAATTTCAAACCCTGACTATATACTTATATCAAGTAAATGATAACTAAAGGTAGATATTAAAGGATGGTACCATGCAGTGTTTGCTGGCTATGGTGTAAACTAGTGTATCGGAAACTCCATTTACTTTCATTACTTTCTCCATAGGAAGCCTTGATTACACAGAAATTCTGAGTCTTCCAAACTTAATAACGATTTATGGCATCTTTTGGACGGGCTTTTGCCAGATAGGCAACATGCCAGCAGATCCTTCACATCTATCTCAATCTTATAGTTTAATAGATAGAGACTGATCAAAACATTCTAAATCATAGTCATACTCTTAACAAAGAAAATCCTTGACAAACCTAACATTCTGTCAGCCATAAGTGAACAGTAAGAAATCTATAAGTTCCAAAAATTCAGCACCCTCCTCCTAAAATTCATTTGTAGATAACTTCAACACACATACCATAAGAAAAAGATTACCGGTATTACCATTATTGAGTGAAATTTGTTTGGCCTTAAATTATCATATTAAACATCATCAGCATGAAAACTTTCTACAGCTTACAAGTTTACATGTCAAATGAAGAGACATCCCTGTACATTCACAGTCTTGTCATGTCATGTCATGGCCTTTGTCATACTTTCAAACTTCATACTTTATTGATCAATCAAAATTGCAGTCCTTTAACACTGGACTGAATTGTTTTGATTTTACAATCACCCCTACTATTACACTATGGATAATTAAATACATAGAGCATAAAAACATTATTATTCGACACTATCAAAATTTTTGTAAAAACAATAGAGACATAGAGCTTTTGTCATACCTCCTGCAAGGTGCAGGAAGGTGAAATTAAAGTTTGAAGAGGTGCATTTGTCGTCATAACAAGAAGGGTCTTACCTTTTAAGGGGAAAAATCTGGTAATGTAAAATTCACAGGCAATTTCACGCAGCGCGAGTTTCTTGTTAAGTGAGGATGAGCAGCATTGCAGGCAATATTAGCAAAGGTTTTTACACATTTGAAGGTTTTTGCAGCTTTTTCCTCGTGTGTAAGTAACTATCATTAACTAACATCATTATTGTTAATTCTTATTGATGGGGTCATTCATAATTTACATTTATCTGAAGAAGTAGCTGTGATCCTATTTGCTCGGAGGATAAATTTTGTCTAAAAAAAGCACAAATTTGGTCATGGTCTACTGGGAAGGTATTAAGGCAAGGAAGGAAGTTTTAGAACACATAAATGTATTTCATTGGTTCTTTGAAGTAAAAGCTTCAGTTCAGGATGGAGACAGAAGACTGACAGAAACTTTAATCTGATCATATTCACTTCTTGAAACTGCGCACTAAGGCCACACCAATTTATTTTCTCAGTTAACGGAATAGAAAAATTTAAAAAAAAAATGCTAGATTGGGAAAAAAACATGAAAACAGAATCTCAGAGGAATGTTTTTACTTTGGTGCACACAGTATCCGGAAGTGAACAGGGTCAGGTGCAAGTTTTCACCCCAGCCTAAATCTGTTTTCATTTTTTTTGTGCTAAAATTAAAAATAAAAATCCGTTAACCATGAAATTAAATTGGTGTGGCCTAAGATACAGGCTTTTCCTTCAGAATTTGTGTTGTCCATTTTAGCATATCATTTCTCTAATACATCCGGGAAGCAACAAATCTAAATGGGCCTGGCTTTAGTGCAAATGATATGTAACACCCACACAATAATCAATGCCCGGACAGGATGACCAATTAGTAACATACAGGGTAGATAATTGCCTTTCATTGACAGACGGCAGGATATGAGATGAAAAAAATCCTTAATCCCACAAATTTGAACTCAGAAATCTTCAAAGGTACCGATGCAAAGACTGAAATGTAGAATATTTCTTTCATCTCTTTTTAAACTGTAGATCTTTATAGTCAGTCCTAGATCTACAAGAAAAGATAAAGTTGCTCTCTCTCCAACATCATTCTTCCATTCCATTTGACAGACAAAAATCAAAACTTTGTTAAATTTTCATCTATTCAGCGCATAAACAATGCCACAAAATTTTGTAACAGTTGCAAGATTAAAACGAAGTTTACCCCTTAGAATGAAGGAGATTGCATTGAAATGTCAACCTGGAGAGAGTTCTTCGATCTCACTTGAAACCTTATCACGTAACAAAAAGCCGTTCATGTTTCACAGGTGGACTTAAGATCACGACCTCCTGACCTCTGACCCAAAAGGTCAAAATGATGTTGACCTTCCTGCAATGTGTCAGCCAGACTAATAATGATGGTTTCCAGGCAAAACTAATGTAATAGATTGCTTCACAAATGAAACTGAAAATGTTTCAATCATAATCATAACTATTATTGGAATGCATGGAACTGAAGATAAATTTACCTCAATGAAAAGTGGCCTGGGTGCTGATTTGAGCTTCTCATGAATAAACAAACTTTAAGGTTCAAACAAAAAAAACCTCTTCCTCCTAAGATCAAGCCCTTTTTTTTACTGAGCCTACTGAGGGCAGACCTGAAGGAAAGAGGTCAAGGACCGTTGCGGTCCGAAAGAAACTTACGGGAGCTAAGGAAGCTCGCAGCAAATCGGACAAAGTGGAAGGGACTGAAGAAAGACTGAATGCGGCTGCAGGAGGTTTCAACTACTGCAGCAGCAGAAAACAGTGGGCTACTACTCCTATGTCTCATTAATTCAATGGTTACAGGGTTTGGCAGTAGGGAGGTGGAACCTTACAAATGTAAATTTTTTTAGAAAGACACAGTATTCAAATCTTATAACTCATGTTTTACAGTCATATTTATCATTGTGTAACAGTGGGGATCAACCTCCACTAATTGACCAGTCTAACTGGTCCGGACCTTTTAGCCCAGTGGGTAGAGTGTTGGATTCCCAAGCCGTGCGGATCGGGATCGGCACGGGTTTGAATCCCGGGAGCAGCGTACTCAGCCCTTTGGGATTTTACAATTGGTTGTCGAATGATTTTGATTTTCAAGCATGCTAGCAGGCTGTGACAGACAGAAACAACTGCAAACAAGGATTTTTCCGTACCCAAAATTTCTGATTGCAAAATGCTGAAATTCGTACGACACATGCAAGACTAAACTCTTAACCAGTCTGCAATCATACTACAATTGTGCAGCAAACGTGACCAAGCCGTAAACTCTTGACCACCGTGATAGATAGTGGTGCGTACCTAAACCCCGGACCTGTTCCAGACCTGTTCCTAACCTTTAGGTTCAAGTCCAAAAAAAACCTTAACATCTGGGAACAAGTCCGGACTTGACAAAAAAATCTCTCGCTTTTACACTCCTTTTTGATTTAAACCATTTTAAAGCTTCCTTAGATTGTGAAATTTGCACTGGAAAACTATGAAAACATTGCATTAATTACTGACTGTATATAATTCTTCATATTATAGTTTCCAAATTGCATGTAAAATATACTGATAGAGCATCAGTTGAGGGAACAGCACCAGTTGTGACAGCTCCATCCCATAAAGAGTACTTTGGTGATGGAAATACTGACAATCACTAAATTATTCATGTAATTCACTTACGTCAGCCTACCCAAGTGATGCATCAGTGAACCCAAACAATGGGCCGCCACGTCAGCGCTATTGTTCAGCATAAGTTCCATTACTGTATGGGAAGTGCAGCACAGATTTATTCTGCAGTACTTCACTTCACAAAACGAGTAAGATAGGATTTCCGGTCTTGAAATACGCAGACTAATGAGAAAAACTAACAATTTGTATGCCATATTTACAAAGTGTATCAAATTGTATGGCTTTTAACAATCATGCCGCAATTGGGATTCTCTCATGGTTTCCCTTCAATAGGTAGAATACAGATCCAAGACATGCTCAGAGGACTGCCATGTTGTCTTCAAATCAATGACAACCAGTGTTATGCTTGGTGATCTTTGTAGTATCGAGCAAGAATGACACCAATATCTGAGCTGACTCCAGGTTTATTCTGATCATTATTCTCAATATTCTGTCAAGCTACATCGGCGCAGTGATACAATCTTACCCGTAGTGATTCAAGCTGCCCTAGCTACAATCGTAGTGCCTGATGACGAGGGCTTGGGCCTGGCGGTTATTCATGCCTGATGATAAGAAAGTAGTGCGGATGCTATCAACTTCCATCTTGAGTATGTAACAACCAGTCATCAGATACTGTGTGGTAATTGAGAGATCCATCATCTTGTGTTCATCAAGTAGCACAAATGGCATTTCTTACCCTATCAATCACTAACTGTAACTTCCAATAAAGGAAACCAGTAAATCTTATTACATGCTCCACTTCAAACCAAGGAAAAGTATCAAATATTTATGAAGACCTTCTCAGAGATAAGAATCTCTTTTTCTTCCAACAAATTTCCTTAGTCAATGATTTGAAAAGTTGGACCATTTTGCTGTTACCTGCAGTACTGCAGTTTTAACTGTTTCTGCAAAGAAAGTTGTCTCTCCTAAAATATTGCAAGTTGTCAGAGTACAAATTATACCAGCAATCTGGGAAAGGTTTCTCACATATCTGAACTTCTGTTCCTAAGTCCTACTGAACAACAGTCTTCTCTGACAGATATGAATTAAAATATCTTCTTGCTAAAATTGTAATGGCTATGATAGTACTCCAGGCTTCTTTTGTATGCAGCTGCATGATTTAGTATCCAGTATTAGATTATACTGCTGTGGGGTTCTCTGACGCTGGGGTAGGCAGCAGTCGGCCATGACAGCAAAGAGGCCCTTTGCCTGATGAGGGTTAAATGTAGCACGCACCACACAACAGGCCAGCCTGATTACAGAGCTACAAGGAGTGCTCTGTTTCCTGGGGAATTTCATTAAGGATTTTGCCCCAACGCTCCCAGACTTATTAGTAGAACCTTGCTTCAGGCAAGACCCATTCAATTGCTCACTGTATAACGTCACCTGAATAAAAAAATCAACGCTACGACCCTTTACCAACTCGGCTCATGGCTAATCAGACCAAGTCGGCCCCATGCCTCGCCCTAACCCTATCCCTAACCATAACTTTATCATCAACCCTAACCCTGACCCTAAAAACATGGCCGAGTTGACCAGGGTGTTAACCTGAGTTGGCTCAAAAGGGCTGAATCGTCCTGTTCCACTGTGATCTATCTCAGTCAGAACGAACTGATGAAGCCAATACAGCTTCAGGAACACTCCTGATTGATAATATTGGGGCCCCACTGTAGCAGGTGGGAAGAGGTGCATTGCATTGCCTTTTGTATGAAATGTTGTATGTACAGGATAAATCTGTAAATATAGAATGCAACACGGTGTATACTGTATCGGCCCACGTATCAGCCTGACCCGACACCGTGTTGTATTTTATCTAGTACGTCGTTCCCACCAGAAAAAAAAACATTTCAATGAAAAAAATGAGAGAAAAAATTGTATATCAACATCAATTCCATCGTCCAAATCCGGTATTCAAATTTTTGACAGAGGCGCACCTGGCGCATACGAAGCATGTTCAAATCGTTTGATGGAAGCCCGTGCAATACGATTTCAAAGCCCTGGCAATACGGTAAAACATAGACTGGTCCAGAACACCCATATCAAACGTTGCCCGCCCAGGTATGACATAGTACATGTATGTGGTGCACGATACCAGCAATCTCTGCTCCACAGGTATTGTGTTGTTTCAATTTTTAAAAATCAAACAGGTGGTTTTGAATCACCATCGATTTTGGTTGTGTAACGAAAATCGATGCAATGAATTTCGTTGGTAATTTTGTCTCTTGTTATGTTTCCAACACGAGAAGGTTTTCGTTTGCAAATCTGTTTTTAGATGAAAGTACAGTTATGAATATGGTGATGGAGGTTAGACATCCATGTAAATGATATTAAAAGACGAATCAAACTCTAAAATGGGATAAGTTTCAGGATTACTTCCCGACGTTTGGAGTGACATCCATCACTCTTCTTCAGGGTCACTATATTGAACTAGCAGAACAAGTCAATACTAGTACATTTTATAATATATATAAGGCCACATCAATTTAACTTGTTAGCTCTCCGATTTGCCGCTCCTATTTTCCCAAAATTTTTTCTGAAAAAATGAAGGACCAAAAAATCACATTGGTGTGGCCTAACTAAAAAAAAACATGGTAGGATAGGATTATCATAGTTTGCATAAAGTATAGAAAGACTTTTGCAGAGAGCTGATATAGTGCCGACAATGTGACATAATACAAATGGGGAAAAGGAAATTCCCTAATCAGACCAGGGTAGGTTTATTTTGGTCTCAATCGTGTACAAGCGTACAATCATGTACTGTAAATGCAGAAATGTTTGCGGTGGTTTTATGCTCATGTATTTGGCAGGGACCGTTTCACCGCGTACTTACAACCACTGCAAACATTTTTGTCCAATACTGTAGCAGTATGTGACTATAGCGCTGCCGCAAACTTAAAGCCACCGCGAACCCTACATTTTTGCCTAATAGCGCGAGATAAAAACCATGCGAACTTAAATGCATTTACAGTATTTCTTGTTCCCTGCTGAGTGGAGGTAATGAAAGACATTCCCTTAATCAACATGGGGCGGGTTTTAATCAATCATTCTGATTCTAGCGATTCTTTTGCACTTGTGCCTAACAGAAAAGCAGCAGAAATTTGCAGACTTCCTCTTAGTCATGTCACTTTGCAGGGCCTCACCAAAAAACAGCAGAAATTTGCATAAAACGCAACTACAGCAAAGTGTTTTCTACAGTATTGGATCATTTTCAGTTGGTATTAGTGCTTCAAATCCAGGCTAATAGATGACTTTAGCTTGCTTTTGATGTCTTTTTGCTTGTTTTCTATGTCCTTTTAAGTTTTATTCGATCTAAAAGATATACAAAAAAGCAACAAAACAACATTTAGCCAAATTCGTATACATCTGCTTGAAACGTATTTTATTTCCTTTCCTCGAATTTGTCATTCAGAGCAGTTTTTGCTGAAAGCCTGCTAGGCTGAGGCACTGATCATGATTATTGCATACTCACACTAGTGGCCAGTCATTGAAGAAAGCACACGAGTTACAAGACATGCAACACAAAAACAGACTAAAACACTTAGCCAAAGCCAGGAAGCTGCTTTCAAAGTATACTCTTGCCTCATATTTGTCATTCAGAGCTGCATCTCCTGTTGAAAGGCGGCCAGGTCTGTCATTTTGGCAGCTACTAAATCACTGAGAGGCCCTGATGGCTGCAGGCTGGGCAGTGATGGCATGCTGCCAGACGAACAATATTCCTGAGCGCTCAGCGCGTTTATGGAGAAATGGGGCCATATGGCATCCTACTGCTGTCACCAGCTACGAAATAGCTGCGCTATCAAATCTCCATAAAACGTGCTGCGTGTATGTAAAACCATGGAAAAAGGTTCTCTGATCTTTAATTCTCCAGTATGTATTCATTCCTATTTGACTGATGCTACATTATTATGTAGTTTGATTCTTCTGGATACTCCCACCCTGGATTTATCAGCATCATATCATGTTTATTCCAAGTCATATCAATCTCTGCACCATATGTCACGTACAGTATTACATCATCATAATGGTCTTCATTGGTCCTCAATTCAATTTGCAGATCAGAGGGTCAGGGGTTTGAATCCCACTTTGCATCTGAATTAGTCTTGCAAACCATACTTCCAAGAGGAATTGGTACAGCCAACTAAATTTTTTTGGTTAAAGCCATCCCCTTATTTTCAATGCTTGAATGCAGAAAAGGGTATTTCGAGCCCTGACCTGTACCCAAAAAATGTAAAATCAAAAAATCAATTTTGCCACAGATGTGCATGACATCATCGCCCCAGCATGCATGTTAGAGGCCCTGGGAGTGCTTTGCTACACTTTGCTCTGCCACACCATTTGCTACGTGACTGTCACAAGTTTGCCGCAGGATGTGGCCATTCTGTATGCGTGCCGTGCCCACGGGCCTTCTCACTGAGTCATCCCGATGAATCACGCCTGACAAACGTCTCCCGGTGTGCTGCCGTCGCTTCTTCCTTTAATTCCATATTCCAGCAGAATCATGTTTCAAATTTGACATCCTACAAGACACAGATAATCCTGAACAAGGCAGTATCAATCAATAGCCCTGCTCCGAGATTTATATTCCCACGTGCGTCGCCATGCAGAGGAAAATCGTCCCCAATGTGTCTCCACGAAGCCATTCAGGCGATCAGTCACTAGCGCATAGTGTCGCTTGAGAGTAGTGTGATGCATGCAAAATGTTATCATTCACCCTGCATTTGGGGCATTTCAAATCTTCAAAGAATTCTATATAATCTACGAATTATCCATGTTATTTGGATGGAGGTTAGATATCCAGGTAATACATTACATAACATGAAATATATCAAGCAACTGGATAAATTCCCTGAAGATTCTGAAGGTAATTTCAGATAGCATCGACTACATCTTAATTCCACCAGTGACTGAAAAATCCTGCTATATAGCAATCCACTTTTATCTTTCATCAGTTATGGAAAAATCCATATTACCTATTGCTATTGCCATTGTTTTGAAGGGTTTTTATAAACATACCATCCATGCAGTAATCTATCAGCTATGTGACTGAAAAACCTATTCAATGGCACACTGATCAAACTGAATACACTTCCATGGTAACTTCAATCTTCAACCTAATATGGGCCCCTGGAAAATAATCCATCAGACCAGGTCCTGAAATCAATCCGTAGTCTTTCCAACTTATTAGCTCTAAAAGCTAGCAATGGGTGATATTAGCATAACAAAAGCACCTCTTTAAGGGACCCTATATTTCAGCTTGCATTCGTATTACCTCAAACATCAGATGGCAAAAGTAAGTACTAACAGAAGTGCTTAGTGTGAGTGGTTGTTTAACATCACCAAATGAGATAAGGAAGATGAATGTAGTTGTACCTTAGATAGTATGGAATGCACTGTACAATGCATGTACATGTAGTTGGGTTGTATGGGGCTTAAAAGCAATGGAACAGATTGTTTCTCGACTGCATGCCACTAAACGTGTCTTAAGATTTTAGTCAGTGTATTTTTACATGTTGCGTCATTGTCATTTTCAAACACAGAGAATTTCAGACAAAGAGAATACGACTTACTACAGCTCTCTTTAAAATTGTTATGTATCTAATATATATTTCCTTGTTTGTTTCTTTCCTTGTTTGTGGGCAGCCCTGTGTATGAGGGAGCTTCAGGCATTAGCCTCGAGTGTGTGTGTGTGTGTGTGTGTGTGTGTGTGTGTGTGTGTGTGAGTATTTGTGTGTGTGTGTGTGTGTGTGTGTGTGTGTGTGTGTGTGTGTGTGTGTGTGTTTGTTTATCTCTACATTGACATCTCTTACCTTGAGGACATAGTTATGGCTCTAAATGTGGCTGGTGTGTCCCCTAGCCTAGGTGTGAGCTAGTGCGTGAGCGTGTGTGTGAGTGTGTGTGTGTGTACGCATGTGTGTTTGTGTGTGTGTGTGTGTGTGTGTGTGTGTGTATGTGTGTGTGTGTGTGTGTGTGTGTGTGTGTATGTGTGTACGCATGTGTGTGTGTGTGTGTGTGTGTGTGTGTGTGTGTGTGTGTGTGTGTGTTCGTGTTTGTTTCTAAACCTAATATTGACATGTCTTACCTTGAGAACGTCGTTGTGACTCTCGTGGCTGGTGTGTCCCCTGGGCCAGGCGTGAGTGATCCCGCCAGAGATGGCTGCAAACATCAGCGTCCCCACAATCACTGCCGTCATCATGTTCATGGCTGCACCCTGAAGAGAAACATAATTGTCAATGTATCTAAAGAAAATAAGCCTTCAGACATAGGAAAAATGTACACTTAAGATAGCTCTTATCACCTTATCTTAAGCTTAACAATAAAGATGACACATGATCGATGCCATCATCATGTTCTTGGCTACAGGTATTATTCTTTAAAAAGTGTGTGGTTTTTTGCACACTTTCGACGGATTAGCTGAGGAGGCTTGGTATAGCCTTGTCTAACGGCTGGAATATACACGCTAGCTAAGGAAGTAACAGATGGTCACCAAAACATTGGCTAGGCCTACAGTGGTGGCGTCTTGGTGGTGCACTGACAGGGTGTTTGGCCCAGAGCTCCTGGGTTCAAATCCGGCTTTCCCTGATTTGTCCCGTTGACGTTGTGCCCTCGGTAAAGGCACTTTACATTCCTTTCCTCACTTCACTCGGGTGGAAATGAGTACCTGCTTTGGTTAGGGACGTCCCTTGGATAGGACGTTAAATGGAGGTCCCGTTTTTTAAAAGAGCCACACCTCGAGCACGTTAAAGAACCCGCCACTCTTATCGAAAAGAGTAGGGGCCTTTCCCGGTGTGAGTGGATCAAACCTTACAGTCTGGGCCGGGTTGACATCTTGGAAAGGTGATAGTCACCTGTTATGTCAATCCTTCCACAAATGTGGTAAATCTGAGTAAATGAATAAATAAGTGGTTGACACAACCTTCCAGGCACCTTTGACCTCTGACATCATCACATTCCAGAAATACCACACATCTGAAGTGAGTGGGTCGGAGTAAGCTGAAGCATTCATCGAAAGATCACTTATCAACTTGGTCCAACTATGTTCAGAGACCCCTTATGATGGTTCGATACCCCCTAAAAGTGGTGACTTTCCCATCTGACTGTTTTCATGTATATATTGTATATATTACAATCTTATATTTTCAAATCCGACAACGAAGAAATCAAATTGGTGCATTTTTCCCTGTTGCTTCAACCGATGTACTGTCTTCCATCAGCCCGTTACCTCAGTCTTGCTGAGTTCTCCCAACATAAGGCTCTATCTTAAATGTTACAGGTCAGATATGACATCTGGGTCATTAATGTTTTAGATATGTGACGGCTCATCAAATATGCATCAACCGGTATAAACACATCTGGTGACACGGGCCAGATTACCAACGGATCACTTTGACAATTATAGAATATATATGTATAATCTATTCCTGAAAGCCCAAGTTTAATGTTATAATCTATGTTGATTGTAATTAGAACCATTACTTTCATTTTTACGATCATACATGTATCCTTATTTGTGCATCACTGTACTTTTTTTCCACATGTAGTTTGAAAGATGTTTGACTAATACTTTTTTTAAATTGAAACCCCAGCCTTTCATTGTTTTTCAGTCAGCTACAAAAATACCTGAATAATCATTACTAAATGTTGTGCTGCAGAAAAGCATTCCAATAGATTTCTGATAGCTGTTGTGGCAAATGTCCCAATTACAGGATTTGGAAGTCACAAATCACAATAAGTATGTTGAGGTTTCTATCGATTTACAGTTTAAGCTGAAAGTTGAAGAGCATTGATCCTTCCTAGCTCACACCTGAATTCTAACCGGTCCGCGATACATTTCCTTACGTGCCGCGGTAGAATTCCAACCACTCCGCGGCACGTATAAAGGAAATGTATCGCGGACCGGTTAGAATTCTACCGCGGCACGTAAGGAATGTATCGCGGACCGGTTGGAAATGCCTCAGACCGGTTGGAATCATGCCTCGGACCGGTTGGAATCATGCCTCGGACCAGTAAGAATTGAGTTGAGGAAGCTGTCTAGTATTGTCGTTTTGGTCTTTCATAGAAACCACTTAGAAAAACTCTTCAGTCTGTAAAGCATTACTCAAAGCTTGTGTAAAATATATCATTCACAAGTCACAACTTTTTATTTCCGATCACAATTATTGTGATTGACTTTTATGTGATGTATTTGTTATGTATAGTCTAATCAATCAATGTTTAACAACAAACAAACCAACCTTAAAAAGGTAAGGTTCTGTAATTAACAGCTTTTTGCTTGGCATAGTTTCTATTTACAACATAACCTTGCAACAACTCAAATCTGATGATGGTACCCACAAGGGGAAGGGCCTAAGCAACCCATTCCTGCAAAAATGATAAAAATTACCACTACTGAAACAGTAAGGAAACTCACTTCCCTTTGTGTCACTGGGGTCTGAACGAAGGAATGGTGATACCTATATATACATCATTGCATTAATTAAGACAGCTTGTTAGCGTGTATGATAATACCCCAGGTAACCTAGGTAACAGATCTTTGCAGAGGTCACACTACCCTCTGTATTAAAGATTTATACCTGTCACCGTGGCAACATCATCATCACCAAGGCAACAGGGAACGGCCTTTAATCATATTAGGGACGGCTCACATTGGAGAAAAATGGATGGAGATTTTCTTGAGAAAAACATCCGCCCTGGTTCCAGTTTCCTTATTTCCTATAAAGGACTCTTAATCTTGCACGCTTCTCTAAGGCCACACCAATTTAATTTCTTGGTTAACAGATTTTTTTTTTTAAGTTTTAACTTTTAGCACAAGGACATCATTAAAACAGAAGGCTGGGGTGAAAACTTGCACCTGACCCTGTTCACTCCCTGAAACTGTGTGCACCAAAGTACAAACTTTCCTCTGAGATTCTGTTTTCATGTTGATTTTCCAATCTAGCATATTTTTTTTAATCCGTTAATCAAGAAGTTAAATTGGTGTGGCCTAACGGTGATGCTGGCAGCAGTATCAATTTCTTTCATTTACTTTAAGTAAGATATCAATTACAATTTTCTCATCCATAAAAGGATCTTCTTGCCAACCTGTTACAAGGGAGGACTGGTGAAAGTAAACCTAGGTTTTACATGCACAAATACACGCACATGCCTTCCATTTTATATAAACAGCAAATTAAGTTTTTCCTTCTGTCACTCAACTGTTTTCTGTGACCATTGTTATATTGATTATTTTTGTTATCCCGTCTTTCAGATTGTGTCTCGTAACACGTTTGTATGTAGCCATTTCTGATAACATTTTAGTAATACCAACAATGTCTCTTATTTGTAGTCAATGCTTCCCTTCTATTACAATGATTTTAATGTTGATATGTATGATTTTATGTATCTTACATTAAAAACTTCAGCTAATTGGCTGCCACTGAAAAACTGTTGGATACCTTAAGAGCTTGTATTTCCATTATAAACCATTCATATGAGCAGACAAGTAATTGAAGACAAGATATTGTCCTTGACTACTTTTAGTTTTTAGAACAAGGGATAGTACTTAATGTGTAATATATCATTTTCACTTTTGTGCAAGATTACAATACAGGCATTCAGTCCCAATTTGTTGTTTATGAATATTTGTGATGACTTGTTCTTTTAGCTATGCCTATTTCCAGCTGTTAAGTGCATCAGTTGAAGGGAGAGATGTTGTAAAGTATGGGGCCTGAAAGTGGTCCATTTATAAAGATCGCAACATTACCTAATGGTGAAGGTAGGCAATACACAGAGTATTCAGTCATGTAGTAGGGCTTTTGTCACGGACAAAATCACTGAACAAACACGGAGAAGGATGTTTGTTTTCAAGATTAGTAAGACAGTCACTAAATGCACTGTCAAGTGCACCCCATAATCCTAGTTCAACACTCTTCAGAAGTATTTCATTTCAACAGCTTTGACTGAGACACCAGCTGTGCACTGCCTCTTTCGATTTTTAGATGCTCACAATGAGTGCTTCCTCAGGCATTTCATGTACACAGAATTTGCAGAACAGTCGTACGAACACAAAGTGATACCATCAAATATACATCAAGCAGCTGCTACACTCTAAAAGGAAGTGGAGTGGGTTTGATTTGTAGCGAGCATGTTGTCATCCTTCTGGCATTACCAGCTACAAAATGTGTCAGTGTCCAAACCAATCCTGGCACCATTTGTGAATGAGTCCTTTATTTGTGACATCATACTTGGCATAATGGATAATTCCTACCTCAAACAAATGCAATTAAGAAATGTGAGAATGTAGTTGGACATTGTGCTGAGACATTCTTGATGTAGCAAAGGGTGTTGCCAATGACATGTATCAGTATTCCCGGGACGTGTCCGTGGCAATTTTTGAAGGACAAATGAATGTAGCGATTATGATGGGGCGAGACCAACTGGCTAGCAGAAGGGGCGAAACGTAAGACACCCGATGGCACAGTTATCTAAGGCGCTCTCTCCGTCAGAAAATCTCAGACGCTGTTATTATAAAACCTTGCGTGCGAGTGAGTAATCGAAGCCCGTCGCCGACGTTTAAGGCAGAACAAAAGGGAAGCCGGCGGGCGGCCCTGGCAGGCGGGCCCGCGAACACTGGGACCTGTCGGCGGCGCTTAGACTCACCTGGCTGACCCTGCGCCTCGGGAGGGCGATGCGCCTTTCTGGGATGGAGATGCCGGTGATGGTGACCCCTGTGGCCGTGGCTGGAGGTTGCGAGGCCCGGCGGTTGTGTCCGTGCGGGTGGCGCGTTACTTCTGTGGTCCCATCCAGCTTGCCGCGTACTGTAGGGGACAGATTTTTCACACCGTGACGTAATGCGGAACCGAGCGCGCTGATTGGCTGTGCTCCTCCCGTTCACCGCAGCATCCGGTGCGTGCCTTTCTTGGTCGCCCTCCTCGCCTCCTCTACACGTTCTTGGAGGTACGAGTCTGTCCGGTCCAGCTAAGAAGGGTCTCACAGCTCTCTAACGCTCTCCCATCCGCAGCGAAACCGGCAGCGCAGAGCTGACTTCCCGACCGCTATACCCGACTCAGACAGTGTGCATTGCAACTGGACCAGTCCATCTCACGTCATGGGGACCATTTTCCTCCACCCACAATGAAAACTCCGCAGACGCGTTACTCTCTGTGAAAGTATCGTTATTTAAGGGATATCTTTATTGATATTGGGTTTCGCTTTGAATGTAGATGATATATGGTTCATCTGTTATTTCATGACATTTGTCAGAGTATAATGGTTTCGTCCGCACGCCATTTCCCCGCAATGAGGGACCTACCATAAAAGGTCCGCCGCGCCACCCAAAGTTATAAATTTCCGATAAAATCTATACCGCACCGCCGCGTCGCTGTCTCCGGGAGCGAGCACGCCTGCTCCCGAGGGAAAACTTGCTGTCGTGCGCCATTTTTCACGGCGGGCACATGAAAGGGCGCTGCGAACACATCGTGGGGCAGGTGAAACAATTTGGGCGCGATATTGCCGTCTGCAAATGGACACGGGTATCAACTGTCTGTATTGATATCTGTCTTCAGCTCTAGATTTCTTTCTTCTTTTTTTAAAGAATATAAGAGGGCATTTCAGTGGAACCATCTAGTATCCAGCTACATTTTGAAAAATCTCCATCTTTGTACTCTTGCACTCTCTCTGTCTTTCTGACGTTATAAGCATATAACGTTAAGTAGTAGTCATACCAACTTGGTCATACTCGACTCTAACAACGTAGTTCCCATTTTGAAAACACAAAATATAAGAGTAAAACGTAAAATATACGCGTGAAGTTTCATTCATCCTATCATCAACTTAGAACAGAGAAAAGATCCGACCAAAGAAGAAGAAGAAGACCCATGGGACGAAGCCTTTTTTATCCATTTCTGCAGTTCTTCTATACATCGCTCTACGTCGCTGCTGCAATGTAGTGCGCCCAGTTGGATTTTGCGACACTGGTGACGTTTTGCGGCAGCGCGTCACCTAGCAACCCTGGCAATAAACAACTGCCGTGGCGCGTAGCGAGGTCAGCTGTTGTTTCTGTGTTGTTACCGTCGAGGACGATCAAGAAGGAAGACAGCCTTCTCAAGATTGTCCAAGGAATCTTTTTCACAAGACTTTAAGGAAGCCAGACGATATAGGGAAGTCTGAGGCAACTGTTTTCACTTTCGGAGAGGACATAAAGACTTATTTACCCTTCAAGAAAGGAAGGGGTAAACGCAGCAAACTGCTGAAAGGATTCTCGTTGGAGAACTTTCTTGAAGATTTTCCGCCATGTATGACCGAGCCCCCCGGAGTATGGGGTACATGCAGCCCACCGGGACTACGGGAGCCGTCGGCCCGGGCACGTACGAAGGGCCACCCCCGACCAGGACCAAGGTTCGCTCCGGTAGGTTCCGAATTCTTCATTTTCTGAAGAAAATGTCCTAATATTGGGAATGAAATGGATGTTTGTGGGGAGGGGGGCGTGTTTAAAGTACGTGTGTTTGTGTGCTTGAAGTCAATCCGTTCTTACTTGACTAGTAGTTGGTAGTGATTTCGTGACGCGTAGCTATCTTGCTGCAGAAAACACAGTCAGGAAATGTCGAAAATTTCATCAATTCAACCAAAAAAATATCGTTTGAACTGCAGAAACAAACTTAAGGTTACCATGACTTTCAACTGACGTGGGAACGTAACTATGTAATGTGCAATAACTTAAAATACATGGCTTAAATTTGGTTAGATGTCAAGTAGAAAGTAGAATAGAAAGCCTAATAGCTTTACAGAGAAGCTGACAAGCCTGTTTCCCTCAGCCTCATAATGAGGGTATCTACTAACGAAATGTATTTAATTTTCCACTGCAATAATAACATTGATGATGTCTTACCTACGCAGATGGCTATGCTCCTTTCCTGTCAATGACTGGCCGCGAAACGTTCCTGACCGTGCAGGACAGCGTAATCGCTGCGCCCGGTCCCGGCCACTACGATTCACGCTTCGCACAGGACCGTGTCTCAGGTACGTAACCTACATCAACGTTAATCCGCCGGGTTACATAAATCCGCCACTTTCAAAACAGTGGGTTCGAGAGATCTCTAGTGCAGCACCCCCTACTAGCTAGGTATGCACAGATAAAAAGGAGTGCATTATACTGGGGGATGTTGAGTTGGAGATATGTTTCAACGTATATTTTCTGGGTGGCGGAATTATGTACCCTGGTGGAACTATGTTAGTTGTTCAGATTTTCTGACAGATAGATCTTAAACAAAATCTATCCAGTTGCTTGAGTAACTTGAGTAACCCAACATCACGATGCACACAACTTCATTCCAGTGCCGGACACACACGCCCACTTCTCAGAACCCTCTTTCCAATCTCTCTTCAACCAGCCCAGGGGCTGCCTACAAAATGTGCCCCTAGGTCCTCGGCTCTACCATTCATGTCATGTCCTGACGCAATATCCTTGTGCAAAGGCCAATACATATCTACCCCTTTTCTAAAAATAAATTGATTGATCTCTGATGCAAACAATTGATGTTTCCTGTGTATCATGTAACATACTTCCACATATATATTCTATATTCCTCTTATTGTATACCGTAGTGTTTAGACTTAAGTTTTGTAGACTTCAATAGCATTGTTAATAAGCAAAGACATATATGTCTTGACATTTTGTACTAACTACATGTACGAACTTGCCATACATTGTACCTGTTACACTTGGTGAGCAATAAACTTTACTTACTTAACTTTGTGTCGGGGGGTGACACCTAACATATCACTTATATCCATGTAATTCCCCATCCTCTCAGGTGGAAGAACCCTTCAGAACAAGTCTCGCCGGTTTGAGGAGCCTGCCTCCACCACGCCCGGCCCCGGCTCCTACTCCCTGTCCAAGAAGAGTGACTGGATAAGAACAGCCGGCGCCGGCGTCCCCACCAAGGAACCCACACACAGCCAAGCGGCGGTCGCGCCAGCGGGGAATGTATGTCTGAGATGGTTGTTTTTCATTGTTGTTTGCTGTAAATGCTGCCTCTGTATATATACTGGGCCCTCTTGATCAACTTTTATCAGTTGAAGCACCAATGGACTGTTTCAGTCGAATACCATCAGCCAAGGAACCCACACACAGCCAAGCGGCGGTCGCGCCAGCGGGAAATGTATGTCTGAGATGTTTGTTTTTTATTGTTGTTTGCTGTAAATGCTGCCTCTGTATATACAGGGCCCTCTTGGAAATCAACTTGCCTGTCCGACACTCTATTTCTGGATTGGCTCATGTAAATAGTATGTGGTTGTGAATAAAAAACTTTACTATTCAAAATGTCTGACTTGTTCGTATCTCTGCCCAGATCATGACGTCAAGAGTCCACTACCAGCGGAAGGCCGAGGCGCCGTCCATCCCCACCCCGGGACAAGCCCACGGATACGAGGAAGCAGAAGACGGCTCACTACGAAGACAAGACCCTCCGTCCAAGGACCGCAGCATCGGCCCTGCCTACTACAACCCCAACGCCTCCCCCACCACCGCTACGAAAAAGTACAAGGGCGTTTTCTTCGGCAAGCTGGCTTCCAAGCGGATGGACTTTGGAGGGAAGGATGGGCCGGGACCCGGCGAGTACGACGCCCACCTGTCGGCACCGGCCACAGCAGACCACGTTCACATCCCTTCCTCGGCAGAACAGAGACCGGTGTTCGAGGCCAAGCTGCCGAGATACCACGAAATCATCGTCAACCAGGAGGAGAAAAGGGTATGTATTAGTAAATAGTATGCCAAAATAGGATATCGGAGATTTACACAACCAGGTAATCTCACCTGCTAACGTTTCGGTGTCTATCAGATACCTCTCAAGAGGTTCTGACTGGAGATTACCTGGTTGTGTAAAAAGAATCTCCGATATCCTATATTCTACCAACCTGATGAAATCATTTTTGGACGTCTGCCAAAAGGTCTTTTAGGTAGGTGAAAGTGAGTACCTATCTTAGTTAGGGATATCCCACGGATAGAACATTAAATGGAGGTCTCGTGTTTGAGGAGAGCCACACCTTGAGCACGTAAAAGAACCCACCACACTTATTGAAAAGAGTAGGTCCTTCCTAATTTGTGTTTGGAGCCTTCAGCCTGATGATGAGACTGTTTTTCCTCCACTGTTTAGGCAGTTCCAGGGCCAGGCAAGTACGAGGTACCTGGGCAGTTTGACAACCGGCCACCGGCCATCAGCACAGAAGGCATCGAGGTCGAACATCCGCCATTTCTGTCACAGGCAAAGGTTTGTTTGTTTGTTTGTTATATTTGTGTGTGTGTGTGTGTGTGTGTGTGTGTGTGTGTGTGTGAGATTATATCCAGACATTCTTGCAACATAGGCATTAAAGACACCTTTCCTTTTATGTGATAATCTTAGAATACCTGCCTTCTACAGAGATTCAAGCGATTTATTAGTGTTGACATACCTGAACCTTGTAGTTATCGAAAGTGGAATGTTAACAATTATCAGTGAGACATTTCGGTTTAGATCGTTTTACCACTCAAGCTCTATTTCATATAAAGTGTGTTAAACTTTGTTTTTGCCTTCCACAGACTGGTTCAAGCGATTCATTAGCGTTGATATACCCGAACCTTGTAGTTAGCGAAAGTGGAATGGTTACGATTACCAGACATTTTGGTTTGGATCATTTCATCACTTAACCCTTGTCCTGGGAGGCCATGGGTTGCACATTACAGAGCCTGTATGCCGGTCCCGTATATGAACGGGTTGGGGTTATCTCTCAACTGAACACGTCACACCGCAGTGAAACGCACTGAATGTGGAAGTAACTATGCCACAGCAGCGCTGAAGAAGTCAAGGGCGAATGACCAGATTAAGAATTCAGATAATTGAAATTAATTGCGTAAAAAACGTTGACCTCTATTTTTTGCAGTGTGTTCAACTTTGTTTTTGCCTTCCACAGAGATTCATGCCGGACAAGAAGGTCCTCCCGGGACCGGGAACGTACAACGACCCGCGACACGCACTCGAGGGTCTGAAGAGAGTCACCGGCATGAAGAGGAGCCCTTTTGGCTCCACGGCAGTCAGATTCCAGCCGCAACATCATGTGAAAAGAACACCAGGTAACCAAGGAAACGAAGATCTCACTTTGGTAACTTAGCAACCAGTTTCTCCATGTTTGCATGTAAAAAGTGTGACGACAAAGCGCAAACTACTTGTGGATTTTAATTTCTCCAGGATTTTTGGGGTTCTTTCTTTTCTAGTCAAACAGCTCATTATGATCATGAGTCTATGACTCCTATTCCATGTAGTTTTATAGCTTCCTTAGACCATCTTCACTTTTACATTGTCCCAGAAATCTTGGTTGGAGTGTGTCAGAAAGGACATTAAGGGGTGCGGCCTCACCAGCGTGGACCCGCTGGACAGAGCCGCTTAGAAGAGCGGTGTGAAGACTAGCCGACTGCTGCCCACCCCTGTGTCAGGGACCCCAGCTGAGCAGTAAAATCAAATACTGACTGTAATTCTTTAACTCTTGCTTGCCAGGTCCTGCTGCTTACCTGAGCACAGGTATGTCTGAGGACAGCATGCGTCGGGCGTACCTCGAGAGCACGCGGAAGGGCGTCTTCGGAACAACCGCCGGCCGGACCGCGCCAATCGTAAAGAAACACGAGGGGGTGCTTCCCGGACCGGCCCATTACCAAGTGAAACACGAGCCCACCGTTCGATACAAGCACCAGATCACGGCAAACTTTGCCTCGCTGACGGAGAGGTTAACGACCCCACAGACAGCCATGAAGGTTGGAGTGCTGTTATCATTATAGGATATAGGAGATTCTTTTTACACAACCAGGTAATCTCACCTGCTGACGTTTCGGTGTCTGTCAGATACCTTCTTCAGAGCTTCTGACAGGAGTACTGCTTCTCACCGCAAAAGCGCCACCTACATCGGCTACTTATAGCAGTGAGAAGCAGTACTCTAGTCAGAAGCTCTGAAGAAGGTGTCTGACAGACACCGAAACGTCAGCAGGTGAGATAACCTGGTTGTGTAAAAAGAATCTCCTACATCCTATCTTTTACCAACCTGATGAAATTATTTTCGGAAATGTTATTGATATTGTTATTTTATTTCTGCTATTGTTATTTTTGTCTAAATCTTAAAAGCTGCAGTCAAAACTGCGCATACCCAAGAAGACCACTCAGGGGACTGATTAAACCTTGTCTATGTGGACATGTGCTCACTATAGACAGCATTACTACTTGTGTCAATGGGAAAAATGCCTTCAGCCGGGACTAAGGTCACACCAAGTTAGTTTATTGGTTAACGGATTTTTTGAAAAACTGCTAAATTCCAAAATCAACATGAAAACAGAATCTCAGAGAAAAGTCTGTACTTTGGTGCACACAGTTTCAGGGTGTGAACAGGGTCAGGCACAAGTTTTCACCCCAGCCTTCTGTTTTAATGATTTTTTTTGTTGCTGAAATTTAAAAAAAAATCTGTTAACCAAGAAATTAAATTGGTGTGGCCTAAACAAGAGGTACATACTTCACTCCACGTTGCCCTATCCAGCATCATTTGTCCTACATGTATGAGTTCATATCAATCCCAGTGTCTCTAAGGTGGTCCTTACATAGAGGTGGTCACTAGCTTGTACAGGTTTGACTGTATATATGAACAAAAACAACCTCCTTTCTATACTACTGTGAAAGTATGTCCCTGCGAAAATAAATAAATGCATCTACAGTGATTAACATCGTTGTAACCTCATTTCTTTCCTCAGGAGAACCCGCCTCCAGGTTCCTATGAAGTTGCTAAATCCCACCTGACCCAAGACAAGCAGAGGCCGGGTGTTCCGCGCACCAAGGAGGGCAGAAGAAAAGCTGGCTCCTTTCTTAGCTCGTCTACAAGATTCGCTCCTCCTCGAGACATCCTCATGCCGAAAGCTGACCCTGCTCTTCCAGGTAGGTTTTTCTCTTGCAGTTCTACTATAGGTTGCTAGATGGCAGCCATGTACTGTCCCTTGCACTGAGAAAGCCAGGAGAAGGGATGCCTCCTTCCTTGGCCCTTCTCTTTAAGATTTACTACTCTTTGAGACTTCCATCTGTTTCAAAGCCAACTCTACTCTTCCGGTAAGTTTTTACTTGCAGTACTGATAAGGCCTGCTAGGGGGCAGCCCTGTCCTATCAGCTGTACAAGAGAAGGTTGGAGAAAAACTTGCTCCTCTAGGAGATACTATCGGGCCCAAAAGTGAAATCCTGCTCTTTGTGTAAGTCTTTTGAACGTGCAGTACTGCTATTGGTTGCTAGATGGCAGCAGTGTACTGTTTGCTATGACCTATGCCAGTTTGTCCATTGATAATCACCTTGATTGGAAATACTTCAAATAGCTCATGAGCCCTATTCTACTGTAGTACTCCTATTAGGTGCTAGATGTCATGCCTGTACTGCCTGTTCCTGTGCTGCTCTTGGTAACTTGAGCCACAAGTACTGCTACAAGAATATTGTTGACTAAAGGCCTATCATTTCACCTACTAAGCAACAAATTCGTAGTACTAGTATCTAGTTTGATGATTTAATTGAATGTACAATTCTATATCCCTCAGGTCCTGGTGCGTACAATCCCAAACCCGTGCCTCAGGAAAACCAGCTGACGCTCCTGACACAAAAATCGCCCAGGTTTAAACAACTGAAGCAAGACGAAGTCCCTGGTCCTGGGGCATATGAGGTGAGCAGTGCAAAACACCCCTATTCTATGAATGGTTATTCCATGTTTCTTAATACTAGCACATCATCCACTTATGTTTTGTGTTGGAAAAATAGACGTTTTTCATAATTCCTCAAAACTAGTAAAAAATACTTTTGAAATTTCTTTTGAAGTATTTCATTTCTATAAATTAATTACCTGGCAGAATATTCAATCTAAGAAATTAAGTCCTTCATCACAGTTCCTTTTCTTGGGCAAAGTTCTACTTATATTGTGGCTGAATGCTACTAGTGACATTTTATTCATATCCTAAACTACATGTAGAGTGCTACAAATCATCTGACATGAAAAGCTACAAACAAAATCATACTCCCTTAGCCCTTAAACACATGCAGCAAATACTGGCTAAAAGATTTTGAAAAAACAGAGCCAAACTTTTCAAATAAATGGCTATCAAGTTTTTTTTCGAGATGAAACCAACAATTCCAAAGCTGTATAACAGTCCTTGAAAATGATTGACCCATTAACAGTGGTCAAGGGCAGAAGGCCGGTAGTTAGTCCCCATTCAGAGCCTTTCGAATGCACCGGCATTGTTCCCTTTTCAATTTACCCAGTGGCGGCTCGAGTCCTCCTATAATTTGGCCCTCATAATGACAGCTTGGCCAGTTTACTATTAAAGCCGAAAAGTCAGCGGAATGGAGTTAATGTGGAAAACTGTCGACCTTTGTGCTGGACATGTGACAGCAGTGGGGGGAATGGGGGGTAATTAACAATGGACGTTTTGTGATCGCTGCTTTGTGTTTGTCCGTATATGTGATAAATGAAACCTTAATTGAAATCTTTTGTAAAGTCTGAGTTGTGTTGTGCCCATGATGTGTGGTATGTGTATTATCCTTACACAATTAGTTATGAAATGCACCGACAACACAATATGTGGATTTCAATATACCGGTAACACTTGTGACAAGAAAAGTGACAAGTTTAGATATCTTTGTCTTAAAACATTCAATAGTTACCGGCAAATCTGTTATCATTCTAGTGCAAAAGATTGAACTTAAACTTAGCTATATTCCCTGCTTATCACAATGAGTTTTTGTTTTCCTCTTGATTCTCGTAGAAATCTGAAGAATGAGCAATTTTGGAAAAGTTCGCATAACTTTCTGTTAGGATAATTGAGTGATATAATCATGGTCTTTGTAACTTTCCTGTTGGCTATTCTGCTGTAGTTGTTTCTCACGGTTTGCAAGTAGGTCATTAACGTTTGTGGTAGACACCTCTTTGTCACTGGCGAAATTATGCTGCTCGCTGCACAAATTTGGACAGTAATTTTCGGGTTGTCACCTGTTTTCATGCCGATTTTCATCCATTTTTCCGCTCTGTTGAACGAGGATTGGTAACTAGGAAACATTAGCCATCCATGTCTTTGTCCGTTAGTGAGTCGAGGCTGGCCAGAGGTAGTAATATGGACAGTTTCTACTCACTAGGTTATTATGATCCAAATCCTGATTTTACGTCTGGCGTTGCCTTGTGAGCCTCAAATGTCTGCGTTTCTTTGTCTGTGGAATTTACAGATAGGTCATTTACCACATGTTAGCTCTGACTGTGATCCACACTGCAGCCAGATGTCACTACCTTTTTCTTTTTTCTCACTGGCAACCTTGAATTATGAGCTTCCACAAAGCTCACCACAAATGTGATGATTACTTACACATAATTTAACAATATTTTCCCATTATACTTAATTTTGTGGCGACTAGGTAATCCAAGGTGAGGTCCATTGTTCCCATCTATTCTGTTACATCACAAAGAAAAGGTTGAAATTTAAGAATCAAACTTTTTTACCCTCGATCATTCAGTCTTTTCTGACTTTCTAATTTAGGCCAGTCTATTTGAGAAATTTGGGCTAACAGTTAAGATCCTGTTTTGTTTTTTTAGAATCATAGAATGCTTGAAAAATAACGAATACCATTCTATACAAAGAGATGACAGTTTGCACACGTCATGCTGCTCATTTACGTATCATTGGTAATCCGTTGGACTCTACGCTCCCTAATCCCTGCTGTTAGCTTTAATCCAATTTTGGGATTCCCGAGGTTAAAACCTTTCATCCCGTATCATCTACCTAAGGAGTGTGTAAAGATGCGAGATCGGAAATGATCTTGCTTTGTTCTCTTCAGGGCTGTCTCCAAGACCCGTCCCGGGACGGAAACTTGTTTGGTGGGACTGACACAAATTTCAACCCATTTGTCTAAAAAGTCTGAACTTCATGACATGAAACTGACAAAAATGTATTTTTGTAAGCTTGGAATGACAGATTTAACAACAAAAATTAACAACATCGGCTTTCAAACAGTGAGTGTGACCAAAAAAATTCAAAGCTGGAGACAGCCCTTACTTAAGTTTTCACAAAAGAGGTGTAAACGAAGGACCTTATGGCTTTCTGTAATGAGAGGTGTTTTGGGGAAGGGAAAGAAGCGGGGTACGGCAGATTTCCGTCGTAGATCTGTATCGTGTCAAGCTCACAATGATCGTTTGTCAAAGCTGTCAATCAAAATAATCTCCTTGGACTTTGACACTTAATTAGACAATTTCTTAAAGGTCAGAAAGTTTTTCTTGAAAGTCTTCCCTTTCCCGAGGAGCGTTTGTATGTCTTCCTTCCCAAGATGGTCAGAGATACCTGGCAGTACGTTTGCCACATTCCGAGAGAGCTGGGAATCTTAGCTAAGTGTATTAAGGAATTCCTCTGTCTGTCAAGGTCGTCCGACTCCTACGCACAAGGTCACTGCCTGTCTTAAGTCAGCTTAAGGTAAAGCCCGGCTTTAGACCTGCTGAAAGGGTTTTGAGGATCAGATACGACTTGGAGTAAACATTTTGGATCCTCCAGAAATACTGTAAAATGCATTTAAGCTCGCATGGTTTTAATTTTGCGCTAAGGCAAAAATGGAGTGTTCGCGGTGGTCTTAAGTTTGCGGCAGCACTATAGTAACATACTGCTACTGCTACTGTAACAGTATTGGACAAAAATGTTTGCCGGGGCTTTAAGTTCGCCGCGAAAACCGCGAACATGAAACCGCCGGGAACATTTCTGCATTTACAGTACTCCTGTTAACGTGGCCCCAGCTGCAGTGAGATCGCAGTGCGGGGGCCGATCAGTCCAGATGCTGCTTTGCATTTAGGCCACACCAATTTATTGCCTTGGTTCTCATACATTTAAAGGATGGTACAGCAGTTTTATCCCCCGAAAATTGGATTTTGAAAGTCAATCTATTTAGTAATTTCTACACATGATTAGTTCAAACAACACAATCACAACATATAGCAACGTCCATTATGCCAAAATATGAGGTCATAATAATGTGAGAACTCACTGAAAATCGTGGCCGGAGTTTTTGTAGGCTCGCGGAATCTGCATGGTACCTTGTGTACAGGCAACTTCAAGAAGTGGATATGGTCAGATTCAATATTAGTTAGTTAGTCTTCCAGCCTTCTGTTTTTATGATGTCCCTACTTTTTTTTGTACAAATGACATCTTAATTTTTTTCCCTTTCTCCTGTGTTCCTGCACTACGGTTGCCCCCCCCCCCCCACACACACACACACACACGCTTGTAGTCCAACATCCATCCTGCTCTCCTCATGTTTATTTACCACATGTACACAACCTGTAGCAAGGATGATCGCAACACGGAAACAAACAGTCCTCTAGATTAGCGTTAAAAGCTAACGGGACTGATACTTGTTGGGTTAGGTTACTAAGAAAACTGTTTTGGGCAAGGAAGTTAATGCCTTGTATACTCCCCTGCAAAGGATTTGTTTGCAGTTGGACTGTTTACATCTCTGCTTTCAAGGTTTGTGGCTGGTTTTGAAAACAGGGAAAGAAACAACTGATTGATGGTGTAAACTATATACTGATGCCCTTGATTATCTCTGTACAATGAAATACTATTTCTTTTTTTGTGAGTTAAGTTTTCTTTTTAAAGTGATTTTCTCCATTTTCGGCATTTTGGCTGCCAGGTTGAGAGAGATAAGAGGAGAAATTTTATGTGTACGAAAATTCTATCCATATTGCAAAGCTAATTTTAATTTGAGTCTCTGCTTTTTAAAATCTGCTAAACTAGAAGATCATCCTAAAAACTGTTTGAGTCTGAGTCTGAAGGGAAAGTCTGTTCCAAAGAGTGAATGTAGTCAGAGGCAAGTTTTCTTTCTCGCCTCTATTTTCATTTTGTTGTCTTGCTTAGTTGTTTTTTCTTTTCTTTTTTAAATTTGAATTCTTGTAGAAACAAAGAAAAAGACAAGTGTGGCCTTTGAGCAGGGCTGTCTCCAGGACCCGTCCTTCCATCCTGGGACGGAGATTTCCCTTAATAGGTCGGAAAAAATTTCATTCTGTCCCAAAGATATGAACTTCATGACATGAAATTGATGAAAAGGAACTTTTTTTGCAAGCTTGAAATGACAGAATGAAAGTTGACAACATGGGCTCCCAAACGACGAGTTGGACGGAAAAAAACAACTTTAAAGCTGGAGACAGCCTTGCCTTTGACAGGATTATAAGAGTTTGTGTGGCCGTAGTTCACCCCCGCTATCAGACCACCAGCTACCTTACTTCAACCTGAGGATTAGAGTACTGACAGACATTGCCCTGGCGGCTGTGTGTGGTGTGTATCAGGACCAGGGGTCATGGGTTCGCTTCCCGTGTTTACGCATGTTGGCGGAGATCTGAGGGGCGTCGGCGGAGTCTGTGAATGTCCAGAGCGTCCGCTGTCTTTTGTCGGGGAGTTAGAGATGAAGCGTGGGTGGGAAAGCAACTTCAAGGAAGAAAAACAACTTGAAGATGATAACTGAGTCTTAAAGCTGTAATATTGAGACTTGCAGGATCCATCCTTTAGGGGAAGTAAATCTCCGAATTTTATCCAGCTGTAGAGTTTGAATGGTGACTTTATAATAATGTGTTAGTCTAAGAGTGTTACCTAATGTGCAAATGAACCCAAACTCAAACAAGACCATAGCACGTCCAGGTAAAATTATACCAAAACCGAAGTTCTGCTGCAGTACCAAGGTCACATACCAGGGGGCCCAAAATCGACCTTGATGTTCGGCTTAACAACACCTACCCACATACCAAATATTATCATAATCCATCGAGAGGCTCTTGAGTTAAGCTGACTAGAGAAGTCTGGAAACACAGACAGACAGACAAACAGACAGACAAACAGACAGACACACCCAAAACAATATCTCCATTTTTCATAGAGATAATTATTCTCCCTGTACAGCCGGTGTAGTTCATGTAGCCGGTGCAGATAGTGTGGTAGAGACTACCTGTCGAACAGCTCAGCGTAGTCATGGTAGAGGCTGGGCTATTGTAAACTGTAGTGCCCCAGGCAGGCTACATTAGTCCCCATTAGCGTCCTAATGTCACGCCATAATTACACTGGGCGGACAACTGCTGAGAACATTAGATAGACGATCCACAGAACATTCCATCTCTCAAAACATGGGGAACACTTCTTAAAAACCACATTGCTAAAACCAGGATTTTTATATCTTTTCTGCATTTTCAAGGTTTATAAGTCAAGCAACTTGGGCAAAGTAAAACAAACACAAGTAAATTGGACAGTTAAGGAGATAATCTCTTAACTACTTGTTGGTCCATAGCAAGTAACTCCCCTTCAAAGAGTACATCTTCAATGATCTTGGTAGGGCCTTCTTCCTTGGGGGCACTGATGTTAAATGGATGTTGAGAGGCAGTGCAGTGGAAGAACCCAGGTTCCCACTCATATGCTTTATGATCAGTTTGGCCTGACACCAAAAAAAAACCACACAGAAAACAAGGCAACCTCCCCTCCGGCACATTAAAAGACTAGTCTTGTTGCCATGCCAATCACTGTCAAAATATAGAAGTTTGTACAACCAAAATCAATGTAGCAATTGTCAGTTAAAACAGTCTTGGTCTTGGTTAAGTCAATTTTTTAGAGAAAGACTATCACTCATAAGTGCTACCTTCAAATTTGACTTCAATTTCATTACAAACCAGAGGAAGCTGCTAGAGGGCCCAAACCTACACCACTTCTTTATTACATCACAAGCTATCTGCCACCCAAAAATCAAGACCACAGCACGTCCAGGTCAAAAGATACAAAAATTGAAGTTCTGCTGCAGTACCAAGGTCACATACCAGGGGGCCCAAAATCAACCTTGACCTTTGGCTTCACAGCACCTGCCCACATACCAAATATCATCAAGAGGTTCTTGAGTTATGCTGACTAGAGTAGTCCGGAAACACAAACAGACAGACAAACAAACAGACACACAGACAGACAAGCCCAAAACTATATCTCCATTTATTATGGAGACAATGCGTTTTATGCCAACATAAGGTGACTGTAGCAGCTGGTCTCAGCCAAAGGGATAAAAGTGCACAATACCGGGGTGTCTGTGAACTTATAACCGTAAAATTGATCCTACAAGCCACTGCTCCCTTTCGGTACCTTGTGGCTTTGTAAGTAGAAGGGAGCCTGTAAAACAACAATGTGTCATGTTAGTTCTTTATGTGTGGTCGCCAGTCATGAAGCTGCGTGGAAAATGTCACAATATTTTACTAAGGCACGGGTCAAAACCGCAAACATTGTCGATGTAAATCACACGCTGATGTTACGTTTCCTAGCAGAGTGTTGACTCGCGTAAAAGTCGCCCATAAAACGCCGCCGAAATGTCAGAACGTCGCACCCCAGCACGGCGAAATGATCGCAACGACCCTAGCTGGGAGCTTATCATTTTGAGCTCAGCTTTTACGAGGTAACTTGGGTGTAATTCTGGACTGTAAAATCACACCGAAATGTCGCAGCATTTTGCCTCTATAACAGAGGGAGGGATAAAACGGATCACTATGATGGGGAGATGGGACTGGGGGGTTAATAGGGATGACCCGTGGTGTTCTGAGTGCTCAACAACACTGTCTCTTGTTCGTTTTATGGCAGTACACTAGTTGTAGGTCTGGTACCTTATTGCTTTACACTTTTGAATGTTATAACCCGTGTGTAGGAGGAAATAGTCCCTGGCAAAAAAATTGATTTTTGGGTATCAACATGACCTGCAGGCAAGAAAGCTGTTTCTTGTTCGTTTTATGGCAGTAAACTAAGTTGTAGGTCTGGTGCTTTATTGCTTTACACTTCTGAATGTTATAACCCGTGTGTAGGAGGAAATAGTCCCTGGCAAAATTGATTTTTGGGACCGGTAGTGTGGAGATCACTTAACAAAGCAGTCTCTAGCTCATCTTATGGCAGCAAACTAGCTGTTAGCTTGATACCGTATTGCTTTACACGTCTAGATGTGTAGGAGGGAATAGTCGTTGGGAAAAAATCATTTTTTCGTTTGAACGTATTGTTGAGATGACTCAACGATGTCTCTCACTTGTTGTATGGCACAAAACTTTGAAAAACAGTGGGTTTGAGAGATCTCTAGTGCAACACCCCTCAGGTATGCACAGTTTAGATAAACAGGAGTGCATTATATACTGGGGGACGTTGGGTTGGAGATCTGTTTGGACGTATCTTTTCAGGGTGGCAGAATTATGTACCCTGGAGGAATTATGTTGGTATATGTTATACCTTATTACATTGATTGTTCATGTTATAACTCTTAATGTGTAAGAGGAAATCCTCTTTGGGGGAAAGAAATTGATCTTCAGGTTTTGAAATGACCCATGATGTTGTGATGAGTAGGGCATCTAGGCCTTCAAGGAAGGGGTTTTTTTTTTTTTTTGCCAACAATGTGCTATCCTGGCCCCACTGTCCCATGCCTGCAAGACGAATGTGTTTCCTGATGGAGATAAGAGCCACAGTAGCCTGCCTTGTCTCCAGGGACGGTCCAGAATGGCAGGCTGTCAGGCCAGCTTCTCCCAGCCTGGGGGCACCGTGGATTTTACTAGGGGGGCTGCACACCCTGTTCTATAAAGCGTAATGAGCTGTTAATACAATTCTTTAAAAGGCAACTACTCTAATTTAACGTCAGTTGTATAGAGCAGTACTTTTAGGTAATAGATATATACTTTTTTTAGGGACTTTCTTGTTCATAAAGTATAAAGAGTAGACCACCCTTCTGAATTTACCATACATGGAGATGAGAGTCGATGCAGACACTTTGACTAGTTACAGGGCAAAATAGTGCAGCTTTGGAGCGAGTCCTGCAGTTACAGTGGTTACTGCTGGGAGGCGCTGCTTGCACATTTGGCATGAAGATCGCAGATTGGATGAACACCGGCACAGACCATTGGCACACCATCTCTTCTGACTTTCTGCCAACAAAGAAAATGCCGTCCTTTGAAAAACACAGACCTCAGGCTGGTCTTAAGGTTTCAAAAGAAGACCAAAGACATGTGCGATGAGTTCAGAGAATCTTCCGCGCTCTGTCTTTCTGGCATTTAAACAAGAAAGGCATGTGGTTCAGACAAGGGGAGTGATTAAAAGTACACATGCGGAGGCTAGAAACTTCGGGGATTGTTTAATGTGTAGAACTTGAATTCAAGACACATAATCAACAACTTTCTTTCCTTTGATCATTTCAAAGAACCCTTCAAAGAAAGGACCTGTCCAGTGATTTGATTACAGGAAAGATCTCGGTCTATTTTTGTTGTTTTTGCGAACTTTGGAGTATCGAGAAAACTTTGCAGTCTTCCCCAGGATCTATTTGGTGTTTATGAAAGACCAGTCATTTGATTGTGGGAGACAGCTTAATCTGTTTTTTCCTGGATGAACTTTCTGTTAGAAGTTTAGAGTGTTCAGAAAAGATAACAAGATATTTGCTTTGAGATAAGTCTACAAAAGACCAGCGATTTTACTGTAGGAAAGATCTCTGTCTATTTTTTTCTGAATGAACTTATAAGTTGTCAAGGAAACGTAAAAATTTTCCCTGTAATTCTTAGATTAGAAATATCCCCAAGATATTTGCTTTGAGATAAGTCTTACAAAAGACCAGTGATTTTTTTGTAAGAAAGATCTCTGTCTATTTTTTGTCTATTTTTTCTGAATGAACTTATAAGTTGTCAAGGAAACATTACAATTTTGCCTGTAATTCTTAGATTAGAAAAATCCCCAAGATATTTGCTGGAGGCGAGCCTGTGACCAGTGACTTGATTGTAGGAAACACCTAGCCCTGTTTTTCCTGGATGATCTTTCTGATAGATCTTCAGAAGTTTGGATTGTCCAGAAAACATACAAATCTTAAATTAGAAAGATCACCAAGTGTAGAGTTTATTAAACTGTCTTCTGATTATATTGTAAACATCTCAGCCTGTTTTTGTTCTGGGTGAACTTTCTGTCAGAAAACTGGGGTAACCAGAAAACATAATTACATGTAATGATCTTTGCTCTAAATACCTGGCTTGGAAATGAAAAAGATCGCTGAGATATTTGCTTAGGGATAATCCCATAAAAGACCGGAGGGACCATCAGTATTTCATGTCTGCCCCTTGATGCGCACTCTGCATACCTGGACCCTCCTCAAACTGACACCAGAGAACGGCGTAAGGACACCTAAAACACAGCTGGAGATAAAAACCATCCTCTGCCGAATTTTTGCCTTATCTCTGTAGAGATTGAAGGGGTGAAGCGCTACTGGTAGCATTGTTTTCCATAATTATGCAGCGCTATTACAAGGGGAGACCCTGTTACCCAGCAAAGATGACACAGAAGAGATAAGAACAGGTCCACCTGTTTTTTGTCATCATTATTCAACTATTAGGCCACACCAATTTAATTATCTTGGTTAACGGATTTTTAGAAAACTGCCCTAAAATGTCTGACATCCAAGGAGATTATAATGAAGTCCCGTGGCCCAGTTTTCCTCTTAGAACCCTGTTCAAGTCTTATTCTTTTGTTTTCTTTTCTTTTCTATTATAAAAAGGCCCTAGAATATCAGAGATCCAAGGAGATAAAGTCCTGTGACCTAGGACCTTGATCCATGCATCTGTCTCTTCCCTCACTCCTAACCGCCGGTTATCAGTCTTGTCATGACCTTCGACCTTCTTGTCCCATATAGATACGACGTACTGCAGCTGATGTCCCTCGTGTAGAGGACTAAGCCAAGTTCAACTTCAAAGTTTGCCCCCCTCGTTAGATCTAATTCAGTCAGCCGCAGGCTTGTAACGCAAAGCACACCCCAGAATCGCGCAACCTTAGAAGCTATTACCTACTTTAACGATGGCTAACATTTTCCTTGTATGTTCTACTGCTGTGAACTTTGCGTAAATGCTCAGGAAGGACAACTTAACGGGTTTTCCTCTTTGACAGATTACTGGGAAAAGGTTACCGTAACGGTTGTTTGTAGTCAGTAGGAGGAACTGGGCCTTAACGAGGGGAGATTTAATTAACGACTTTGAGGTCAGAGTCCAAGGTTTCTTATCTTTAGGATAGACATGGTGATTCATATGTAGTGAAAAATTACTTGGAAAAGGTTACTGTTTTTAATGATTAGTGAGTGGGACTTGACCTTAATGAGGAAGCTTAATTTACAACTTAGAGAGGGCAGTAATTCTTAGAGGTAGGTCTTGAAGGAAAAGATGATGGCTCATTTACAAGAAGAAAAAAAGGAAAATACAACTTCAAGAAACTTTATAAACTAGACAAGTTAGATTTATTCTTTCTATATAAAGGTATCTTTTCTTTTCTTTCATTTGATATTTAAAAGTAAATAGAAAATTTGACTACAAAGATATTCAAACTATCTGGAAAGTGATGTCCTAAATTCCCAGTATTGTTCAAAGTATAATTCATAGTACCAAGAAACAATGATGTCACTTGAGGTGACCTTACAGGACAAGTGTGGCTACAGTTTAACATAATGTAAACCACTTGACAAGGTACAAGTTGGGATTGATGTAGCAAACAGTGATGCTTCTAGGGTAAACATCTTCACTTACTCCCCAGGGGACAGGAAAGTGCTCTGAAGATGTCTTGCGATATTTTCTTTGATCATGATCATTTTTGTTGCTCAATTTTTTTGAAAAAAGTCTTTGTGCAAGAATTCTTTCTCGCTTGTTTCACTTGACTTTAAAAGGTCCGAAAACCAAGCAAACAGATTGATGTGGCCTTACATAGACAAGGTTCAAGTAGTTTTAAGACTTTGATTGTAAGTTTCTGTGCAAGGATTCAACCCTTTACAGTAGACGAGGCTCGAGCATGCTTCTTGGAAGATGCCTTATCTTCAACAGGTGCATGGAGCCTCTAATTGGACTCCCCATGTTTCCTGGTTAATTTTGTAGACTGTAAAGATAAAAGTTACATCAAAGATAGGACAGCGTAGACTTTTAACGAGCCTTCTGATCCACTACAAAATTTCTTTGATTATAGGAAAGATTCAGACAGACGGAAGTTCAACTTACCATTCCTGTTAAAACAGAATGATGTTTAAATTGATGAAGTTTGAATTTCTTATAGATAAGAGGACTGAGTGTCTGCAAAAGTTTTCCACTTTCTTAAGAACATGCATAGTCATTAAGAAAATCTTAATATTTCAACTCCTGTGTTGTTTGAATTCTTCTAGTGTTGGAAAAGTATCTTTCAACCATTTATCGTAACTTTTTTACTTTATTTTATACTTTTGTGAGTTAGACTTCTCCAATTCCACGATACATTGCAGCAATGTTCTTGGAGCCAGCATACACTGAGCTTGTAGACTGTGGCTTGTCAGTTTAAGTAGAGAAAAATGTGGCCAAACTCCAGACTCTAATGCAGACCATATCTCAGGACAGGGGGGCACATGGTCCCGTTTCTCCCTGTGCATCTTTGTCAGTTCCAATTAGCGCAGGAACAAGTTAGTACATGGGTTCAGTAGGGGGTCATGAGGGGAGGGTTCATTTGTCATGCTTAACTGGTGGCACGAGTTTGTTACAGGTTTGCGAAGCAAAACCTTTGTTGGATCCGTTAGCATGTGTGGTGGCCGCCATCTTGATTTTGTGACGTCGCAGGGTAGCCATACCATTTCATTGGGAGGGGTGTTTTGGGGGTCGCTAGCATTCTCTCTATTTAAACGAATCGGCACACAACTATCACACATTCAACACAAATAAAAAGAAAAATTCAATACCGATTCATATTTACAAAAATACCCCTTAATTGCTAAACTAACATAGCAAACCTGATGTATATATAGCACAAATACTTAACTCTAGTTTGTTTTGTTTTTATTGCATATCCGTAAGCTGCCTTCATGGCGTAATACAGCAGGTTTGTACTGAAGGGTACAAGCTGCATATCCGGACAGATTTATTTCATCCACTTGCACTGGGAAGGACTCTTTTCAATTTAAGTGTGGTGGGTTCTTTAACGTGCTTGAGGTGTGGCTGTCCTAAACATGAGAACATCCATTTAACGTCCAGACAAAACATGTTGTAACGCTCTGTCATTTTTTGTTACAGTTGAGTCCACTTCTCCAAGACACCATTCTCAAGGGCACCTTCAACGCAACGCTCAACAACCCCGTCACGACAGCGTACGACACTGCCAGCCAATCAGAAACCACCAAACAAGCTTTCCTGCTCGGAACCGTTTAACCCACGTAATTCTAGAATTGTACAGAAATATCTGCAATTTGATTGGTTCGGCCTCATCCAATAGGAAGACTTGTTACATGCACTTCAAATCTAACAAGCGTTCTCATTGGCTTTGACATATTTCTAGAGTTTTAGAAAAATATCTGTAATCTTATTGGTCCAGCTTAACCCAATAGGAAGCCTTGTTACATGTACTTTAAAGGGTCAATCTAACAAGCAATCTCATTGGCCTTGGTCCATTAAACAGGTGGTAGATCAACCAATCAGGTGGTTGGAGACATTGTTAGATACAGGACATGTAAATACAATCTACATCGTTGAAGTGTAGCACACTGTTGGTCCTTTGTTCCTTACAAGTTCACCAAAGCCGATTCCAGTTAAGAATAGACTCTTTGGAGAAAGTGTGAAGACATCTTGACTTCTTGGTGTTGACCGCAGTTCTTCCAGAAAGTTCCTGTAGAAAAAGAAGGAAAAAATTGTGTTGCCCAATGCTGCTTACAATCGAAGAACTGATTTTCTGAGTCTTTGAATACCAATCACATTACTATCTGTTACACTGAAAACAATGATAACATACCTCATATTTGTTGACTGTAAGTCAAGATATTGAAAGCACGGTCCACTTTGATTTGGAAACTCCATGTTTTTTTGCCTCTCTGCAAAGCTCATTTGTTATGACGTTACAATAAAACATCATGCAAAAGAAGAACTTTGCATCTTTGAGAAATTGGAATTTCCAACTTGAAGTGAAGTATACAGTCAAACCTGGCTAAGAAGACCACTTCGGGGACCGATGAAATATGGTCTATGTGGACAGGTGATCACTATACTTGTACAGGTTTGACCAAATTCAAAATGATTAGCTATCATAAAACACATATACTAGTACCGGTAATCCAGTTGTGCCATTGAAATGTGTAAAAAGTTCACCAATAAGCACAATGGAAATGTGTATAAAGCTAAATCTGTGTTTTAGTGTATTATATATGACTGAAAATGTGTCTATTTTATATTCAAGAGAGTTTTGTACAGCACCCTGTCATGTACATGTGTGAAAATACAGTATTGTTTTATTGAACTTATTGATTCTGTCTTGTTCTTGTCCTCCTTTACTCTTTCTCACTCAGAACAACAACAAAATGTTTGTGAATGTAGGAATGTCATCACAATTGTCTTAAGGAAGATTTTAACTCTTTTATTATATGTAAAGAGCGTTTTTCTAAAGTGGATTTGCATGCTCAAAAGCGACAGTTTGAAAGGAAGTTGCAAGTAGAATCACTCTTCTCACAGCAGTAAAGAAATTATAACACTCAACAAAAAATGTTTGAAAAAATTTGATTTGATCAATCATATATCCATTAATACTTTATCAAATAACTCAAGTTTTGTCATTGAAAGATCTGTATAGGTTATTTGCCCCCAAAGTCAAAGAAACTAGATCTTTCTATGACAAAACTTGAGTTATCTTACAATTTGACCAACAAACTAGCAAAACGAGCAATTTGAAAGCTCAATTGGTGGCTGTAATACAGTAATGACAATAGGGGCACACCACTCCTTAAAATCAAGGCCCATTTTTCCCCTAAAGTAAAAAACTAAGTATCAACTACTGTAATTTTGTGCAGTCTTAATAGTTTGGAATGCACATTTCTGACAACAGGCATTCAGGATAACCAGTCGCGAGGAATTTGACCACTAAATAGAAGAAAAATGTTTGAAATGCCAACGAGGGGGGCTGTCACGATAATAAGCAGTCTACAACTCGCCGACAACAATGCATCTCACCTAACGTCCCTCCCAACAAAGAGACGCACCGGTAACACCCATTCATCAAAAGATCGACCCATCAGGTCGGTGGTAATCGGTGAAAAGTGAGGAAAAGCAGACCCAGGCTCCCCGATCCACACCCTATCATTGCCAGGAGGTGCTGCTCCATTAGTTTCGTCGGAGCTGATCACCGAGTAGCCTCACCTGGGGGAGCTAACCTGGGAGGGTAATTGCCCTGGGTCACAGAAGTACACCAAATTACTCTCCAAGCAGAGGAGGGGTTCCGGCAGGTTTTTGACCTGTTTTTAGGCGTTTTTGTCAGGCTTTCTACTTTGTGATTTTTGGCTATACAAAAAAAAATGACAAAGTAGAAAGCCCGACAAAAACGCCTAAAAACACGTCAAAAACCTGCCGGAACCCCTCCTCTGCTTGGAGAGTACACCAAATAACTGACTTACTCGAGCAACTGGATATGATTTTGGAAACGGTCAGACGTTTCAAGTAGCATCCACTACTTTTTGTCAGTAACACTGAGCAGGATTTCGAACTGCAGGTTTTTCCTATTGGACTATCTAAAATTGTCTTCATTTTATTTGCATATCGATTCATAGTACGTCACAGGTTAAAAACCTACTGTTCGAAATCTTGCTCAGTGTCACTGACGAAAAGTAGTGCCGATGCTACATGAAACGTCTGACCGTTTCCAAAATCATATCTAGTTGCTTGAGTAACTGCTATTTGGCGTATCTTATTACCTGGATGACAGGCGCAGTTTACATTACGTTTTTCGCGTCAGCGGCGAAATTTCCCGCTGTCGGGAGGCCGCTGTCGCGACGTCTCTAGACACACCGCCCGGAAATCTGACAGACACCTGCGGTGCTTGCATTTCGCCATCTTGTAGAAAGTATCGGGCGTTACAGCATAACAAAAGCAAAAAACAAAATTGTATGATTGTACAACGGTAGACGGCGTCTCCCCGCCCGTATTAAACTACAATGCAAAGCCTTGTTTATGTGTAGATATTCCATGCTCATCACTCGTAAATGTGGGGAGGGGGGCACAAGTACGATAAATATATCCGCGGGGAAATGAATGCACGGCACAAAAGTCGCCGCGGATCCCGCGAATCTCTCTCTCTCTATATATACCGGGGATCTAAGTAGACTTACAGTATGCTAATCAACGCGTGCTTTATGCTAATCGCCGAAACCCTGACTCCCGCTGACGCGAGCCCGACGTATTCTCTTTAGACGGAGTTTGAAGTTGACGGGGACTCCCGCTGTGCTGACGGGCGACGGCTTCGAAGCTGACGGGAGAAAATTTGTTGACAGCGGGACTACGTCGACGGGAATTGTCTTTACACGGGGTTCCCGCTGTCGCCAGTGGCGCTGACGCCAGTGGCGCTGACGGCAAAAGTATAATGTAAAGACCTTCATCGTCGTCACAGTGGTACGTTGGGTTGGGCCGAGAGTCATGGAGATCTGTCAGGGTTTGGCACACCTAACTCTCAACTGCATCCCTGCAAGCTGCACGTTGCAAAACATATCGCTGGAAAAATCGTAGAATTTGGCCAAATAGACGGCTAACATGCCAGAGAAGTTCGTCCGCTATAGAAGTTGCAGTTTGCGACCTCTAGATGGTCCCTACTAGCTGTCTCTCTTAGCATACTATTCACTCTATTTGGCCAATTTCTGCTATTTTTCCAGCCATCCGCGGGGCCTGGTAGTGGCTAACCAGTTCCATCCTGAAGACTAGTACTGCAAAGACAACAACTGCCTAACCTCAGGAACAGTAAAGAATTCGTAGCCCAACGGATATTCTTTGATAATATTTTGGTTGATTTATTTTTCTGGATTGAAACAAAACTTCAAACTTTTCTTCTGCTTTTTGCCGAGTTGACGCTGATGAGCTTTCAATCAGAAGTTTTCTCTTTTACAGTTGTAAGTTTCGCCCTAAAATTGAAAAATTGTACAGGCCGACAAGCATCAAATGGACAATGCCAATTTATGACCGCAATCATCTCAGAAAAATTAACCTCCACCAAGAGTCTGTTAACATCCCCTGCTGGCACAATACCCCCTGCACAAATCACCCATTAGCAGACCAGAGAATAAAGAGATTCATTCCGTCCCTCCCCTCTAACCACATGTTAGGAGCAAGTCAGGAGATAACGCGCCTCACACACCCTCTATAATAACCCCCTACTGGGCTAATTGTTGATGTCTAATTACCCTGCTAATACGCCCACTGTGGTAATTGCAGGTTTAGGGGGTTGTTGGGGAGGTTTGTCGTCCACTGGTTGAGTCACAACAAAGACGGGAGGCCGAAACAATGACAGTTTGATGCCGGTGGACAAATTGATCCTGAGCAGAGACAACAGTAAATGATCCTGTGCAGATCTGATGTGTTATCAAACATTCTCTTTACAACTGGGCCGGGCAGGAAAAAGGTTGTAGTCTTACTTCTAAGAGTTCTCTGCATGCAAGTCATTATCAAAATTCTGTATCGCTGTGCCCGACAGCTTACTTTCCAAAGATACCAAAAGTTAAAGTTCCAAAAGTTCACCACGAAAACCGCGAACATAAAACCACCGCGAACATTTCTGCATTTACAGTATTCCTTTTGCCAGGAATTTTTACCTTCCTGCATTCTCGTTGCCAATTATTCCCCTTTTTGCTGAATTCTACAATCTATACCCCAGTAGAAAGTTCTTGGGGTCCAGTCAAAAACCGTTACGATTTTGCCTCTGAAGATCTGCTTGGAGATTACTATGCACAACATCACCAATACAAACCAGAAGCTTTATCGTTCTAATACTGTTGAGCTTTGTAATGGACAGTTGATTCCATTCTTACTCTATATTCTGTACATGTCCGGAACCCAAGAGATACATCTAGGCTTGTGTCTAAATGCCTGATGATAATGATAAGTATGTATCAATTTGAAAACACCACACCTCTACATGTGTACATGTATATGCTGTATCTGAAAGATGATGATTTTCTTATTCTCCCAGAAATACAAGACAAAGGTCTCCAATGTCCCTAACCCACTCATTGGACGCTACATCACTTTATCCGGTGACTTACCATCGTCCTTTCGACAGGCTTGCCTCTGTGAATTTAATATGATTTTTCCAAGTCAAATTGACTTCGGTTGGGGAGGTAAAAAAAGTCATTGGAAGGAGAGGGATGGGCTCCGCCTTCCGATACCGTGCCCTAGACACAGTGGATAACAACCCATCCCCTACTGCCTCAAAAGGCTATGGGACTACCTTTACCTTTGACCTTACCTTTTTTTACTTAAGTCACAGAAATCAAATTGTCCATGTTGCCACCAGCCCAGCCTACAGCTACTCTGCCAAGCCTGAAATAGGGCGAGTCACCAGGGACCTCAAACGTAATGATTTTTCCATTAGTGAGATGAGTTTGCTCGTCAGACAAGGTTGTAAGCTGTGTGTACATAGGAACAGGGCTGATTAGGCCTAAAGAAATGTCGTGTTTCCGATTAACAATCGTGAAAAAAGTAGGGTTGATAGGTAGGGATTCTCGTTTTTTTTCTTTTTAGATTTTGTTTCAGTTTTGGGGTTTCCAGAGGATGATATATATATAATCAAACCAACATTGCCTTAGTCTTCTCTACACTCCAGAGACTGATACCAAAGTGACTGGGACAAGTGTGTAGCAGGGCGGGCAACTAATTGAGCCATTTCAAACCATGTCATGTGTGACCGTCTTCTGTATCAGGTCCTCCTGTGTCCATTTAAGTCAAGACGTGTAGCGCTGGGAGAATATCTTTGATCTACTGTGACATCTTTTGGAGGAGAGTAAGAGGGAAAAGGTGACGGTTTGACTGACCACTGTGATGGCAAGGACTGCACTTCATCCTAAACAACTCTAAAAGTTAGAATGCTAGCCAGTTTTTGCTGCACAAATGTCTATGACTGCATTTTCCCCATATTAGGCTTACTGGTCTCTAGTGCTGATTGCGTTTCCCTGTCCCTGGTGCTGACTGTGTTTCCCTGTCCCTGGTGCTGACTGTGTTTCCCTGTCCCTGGTGCTGACTGTGTTTCCCTGTCCCTATCGCTGACTGTGTTTCCCTGTCCCTGGTGCTGACTGTGTTCCCTGTCCCTGGTGCTGACTGTGTTTCCCTGTCCCTGACTGTCTTTCCCTGTCCCTGGTGCTGACTGTGTTTCCCTGCCCCTGGTGCTGACTGTGTTTCCCTGTCCTTGGTGCTGACTGTCTTTCCCTGGTGCTGACTGTGTTTCCCTGTCCCTGGTGCTGACTATGTTTCCCTGTCCCTGACTATGTTTCCCTGTCCCTGGTGCTGACTGTGTTTCGCTGTCCCTGGTGCTGACTGTGTTCCCTGTCCCTGGTGCTGACTGTGTTTCCCTGTCCCTGGTGCTGAGTGTGTTTCCCTGTCCCTGGTGCTGACTGTGTTTCCCTGTCCCTATCGCTGACTGTGTTTCCCTGTCCCTGGTGCTGACTGTGTTTCCCTGTCCCTGGTGCTGACTGTTTCCCTGTCCCTATCGCTAAATCTGTGCATCGGACAGGTGGTCTTCACACTTGTGTATGGAATAGAATCGATATGTGTTGCATAATACAAACTAGATCAAGCAACTTGTTAGACATTAAGGTAAAACATTACATACTACGTACAAAGATTGGAGTTTTCATGGTGGTTTTGAGCTTCGCGTTTTAAACAAGGGTGTAGGTGGGAACGAAGAAGACAGAACAAGCATTTTCAATGGTTTTGATTTTGTAGTGATCTGCCTGGATGCCTAACCTTCATTGACCTAATCTATGTTACATTAGACCAGGGCTGTCTGCAGCTTTAAATTCTTTCCATCCCACTCATCGTTTGACCCTATATCGTTGATTTTTGTTGATGAATTTTTAGCGTACGAAAATACATTTTCATCAGCTTCATGTCATGAAGTTCGGATTTTTTGGACGGATGGGGTGAATTTTTTGTCCATCTCAACAAGGGAATTTCCGTCCTTGGACCGAGGAACAGGTCCTGGAGACAGCCCCCCCTTTGGACCCACCTGTTTGTAGACCAGATAGCTGACCTACCAACCCACGCATGATTAATTACCATGTAAATTGGCTCTCCCGTCGCTGATCACACCCTTCATCCCGGCACAAACAGTGATGGAGGGCCTGTATGCACAATTCAGCACTCTAAGGCTACACCAATTTAATTTCCTGGTTAACAGATTTATTCAGCAAAAATATGGAGCGACAAGGAAAAAAATGAAAAATGAAAATTTGGCAAAAACATAACAACAATATGATTATTCAAACTTCAGCTTGAAAAAAGCAAACAAACACTCTACCGAAAACATCCAACTCACATTGGCAGACAAAAACTACATAAAGGCATTTAGGGTATTTTGCTATACTGGAAAATTGTTGAATGGCTTTAAGCCACTTTATACTAAGTAGAAATTTACTGAATGGGTGGTGTGGTGATTTTTTTTATTATTTTGATTTTTGGAAAAATAGAGGAGGTGAATCCGAGAACCAAGAAACTAAATTGGTGTGGCCTAATGATGCATCACTCGCAGGCCGCGCCAGTTCACCACTTCCAACCCAGTTGCTCTAAGTGAGGGTGCCGTGGTTACGGACACGTTTTCCCACATAGTCTTAAATGGAGCTCATTATAGTCGGATAAGTGGTCTGCGCTTCTGTCTCTCACCACATCTGGTTCAAATTACTTGGACCAGAAGGACTGGGGTTCAAGCCCCAGGTAGGACACCTCTGGACAAGAGGCGCATTGAGTCATACCAAAGACTTTATAAAAATGGTACGTACTTGTGAAACAGTATGGAAGTTAAACACACTTCACTGCCAGTGGATTAGCCCCCTGCTACAGTGACTGCACCACAGTGTGGCCCAGGGCTATGAAACGGAGATGGGCACCGCCCTATACATCAATAATGGTGTGGGAGGATTTTAACTAACTAAGATTAGCCTGGGTACCATTCTTTGTAGTAAGTCCATGTCGATTTGATTATATGGATGACATCCACTCGCGCATCAATTTCCGTCCGTTTACCCAAAAAATACAAGTTTTCGGCCATACTGTAAATTGTAAAAATACATGCTGTACATTGCAAAGGGATACTTATGTCGTACAATGGCAAGGTCAATTCCAAAGTCAAAGAAGTTTTGAAAGAACAAAAATGAAGAATCTATATTTCCGTATATACCATACTCTGCGTGTTTAGTTTTGTTTATTCTTGCTGACCACATGGATCTCATAATGTAGGCACACTTTTTGTCGCCAAACTTTTTCTTTATTTGCACGCTTGCATCAGTTTTAAAGTCCTCAGAGGATGTCATCCATATAATGAAATCAACATGGCCTTACTGCTTAGTAAGCAAGTAAAAGCGAGCACCAGCTGCAGTAACCATAGAAGATGGTACCCAGGTTAAAATAAGGTACATGTAGGGGCCTCTTTAACCTTCTCCCTGCTACCTAACCTCATTAGCAATTAACTTAGGAGCCCTTTGTGGTGACAAGTCCCAAAGTTCTTCAGTTGCGATATCATGAGTCACATTCCTGCAAAGACCAAAACTGTTGAACATTGCCGAATCATTTGCTACATCAAAACAATCATTTTACCTTTTCTGAAGCCTGCGCTGTTGTTTCTTTACTTGTAACGTTAACCATTTTGGATGATTTCAAGACGGATTTCTGGCAGCCAAACAGTTTAAAAAGGCGACAATAGACAAAAACTGTTGAATATTGCATAATCATTTGGTACATCAAAATAATAATTCTTCCTTCTCTATGGTTTGCAACTTTGCATAGTTGTTTCTTTAATATTTCAGATGATCTCTGCATGGTTTTCTGACAATCACAGAGGTGTGAAAACAACTGAGATTTTAAATAAGACCAAGGTGCTTGATTTTCACAGAGACTGCAAGCCATAATTATAACACCAAATAAGGCATGGAAATTGGAAACTTGAATTATTCACCAATTTCGGAGAGAATATTGGTAAATTTTGTAGCCTGTCCCTGGTGGCTCTAATTTGCGTTGTTCGGATTATCTCTCAATCATACCGGGATGACATCATCATTTGGTAGGGAGCAAATGATCCTTGAAATTAAACAGCCGACTGTAGGATTACATGTTGTCTTCGGGGAGAAACAAGCGCAGGTTGTCGTTACACCGAGACAACTGCAACACTTGTTTGTGGGCGGAGTTTATGGCTGTGATAATCTTTTTTACGACTGTCCAGAAAAAACGTTGGCGTCAAGTGACCAAGTGGCTAGCCTAGCGTAGCCTCTACCAGGCCCCCGTCCTATCGCTGGCAAAATAGTAGAAAACGACCGAAGTACTCCGCTTTACAGGGTAGTCCGCTATACAGTGAAGCTCCATTATCGAAATGGAACTTTATTGTATATAGCGGACTACCCTGTATAGTGGAGTACCTCGGCTGATTTCTACTATTTTACCAGCCATAGGACGGAAGCCTGATAGAGACTAAGCCTAGCGGACACGAGTTGAGGAGTCACTGCTCAGTTCCAGACATTCCTGGCTAAATGTGGTGACCTTACCGACAGTAGTATTACGTGTTGCCATCCGGAAGAAACAAGCGCAGGTTGTCGTTACACTAAAACAACTGCAACACTTGTTTGCAGGCAGATTTTATGACTGTAATAATCTTTTTTATGATGGTCCAGCCAAAGGGCCATTTCACCCATTCCCTACTTTACATCACTTGTTTTACATTGTAAACAAATGCAATATACATTTGTGCAATTTTCAAGTTTGTGCAATTGTGTATCTTAACGAACACTTAATCATGAAGAGCAAATCTAAACTTCATCACATGCATCACATGTGAAACTTAACTTCATCTAAAAGCACACTAGGTACTAAAATAATAACAGCTAAGTCGTTGGCACAGATTTTGCTTGAAAGATAGCTTTAAATAACGCTTACAGCTACATGTGCAAAAGTTATGTGTAACAGGTCGTTCAGTCCCGGGTCAGGACATCTCGGTTGGGGCTGCACCCATCTTTCGGAAGAGATGTAAAATGGGGGTCCTGTGTTTGAGGAAGTGCCTTGAGTACAGGGAAGGGCTAGCAACACTTCCCTGTAAAGATATAACCTGGTACTGAAACAGCAAGAACACCTGCTGCCCTATGTGCCACGGGCGCCACAAGGGCCTTAACAGAAGGGAAGAATAAAAGTGTCCACTGACTATGCATGATGTACAAAATGGCTAATAAACTGGTGGACCTACCGACTAGTAAATACTTAAACCAGCTCAGAAAAGATCAAGAAAAAGTACCAAGTACCAGACTTAATAAACCTAGGATTGATGTGTTCAAACATTTGTATTTTCCTAGAAATATCATGGAGTGAAACTTGTTATCGTCAAATACTGCAGAGGCATCCTCATTAGATAGCTTTAAACAATGCATGCAGTTAGATATGCAAAGGTTAGACGTGACAGGCCGTTCGGTGTAACATAACCAACTGCTTCCGCGCCGCGTGCCTGCATAGCTGGGGTGTTACGACGAAGGGCGGTTATACCGGCTATACAGATACAGAGTGACACAGATGCTATTGTTCTCTAAAGTATGTTCTTGAAAAAATGCCTGATATACATATATGCAGTGCACCTGTCGTGATTTGCTTGGCTAGTAGAATAGTCAGTTCGTCCTGTCAATCACGGGAGTGAATGGCCTATGAAATTGCTAAGCTCCTCAGAGGTGGCTGATTCTCATTTTCCAGGGGCTTGCCATGATCTCACCGAGGGGAATTCTCCGGAATTCAAATGAAATTTAGCAAGTTGTAATAATCGGTCTTGTCACATTGTGTACACAAAATACTATTTTTGAGTGAAATAGGGCTAGTGAATACTCTAGTGATACTAAACCATGATAACTAACTGAATAAAGGACATTTATATAAAATATATTATCTTTGATCTCCAAAGCCAATTTTCCAAATTTTGCATAAATGTCTATTCCCTGCTAAATACCAATAAGGCAAGCATGTGTCCGGAAAAATTGAAAACGAAATCACAATTTTACTCAGTCAAACCTGAAATTATGTGGCCATCTCTGCATAAGGACCATCTGGCCATTGCAACCACTTAAAACATGGTCAATCAGATTATTTTCCCCATTGACCCAGTCATAAAGAATCCTGTCTATAGCGAGTGTCCATCTGTCTACAGTGCCAGTTTCCTTTATTTAAGTCCATTTAGGGGGTCACTGTAGACTATTGCACTATAGACAGGTTTGACTGCATTGTATTTTGACATCTAGGAACCAATAAATTGAATTGGTGTGGCCTAGCGGTACATGTAACGTTATATCAATAGCCAGGTGGTCCTTATGTAGAGTCAGTCGCTTGTGCAGGTTTGACTGTACATTTACGTATATGAATGGCCAGGTGGTCTTGATATAGACGTCGGTCACTTGTACAGGTTTTGACTGTACATTTATGTACATCAATGGCCAGGAGGTCCTTATGTAGAGGTGGTCACTTGTACAGGTTTGGCTGTATATCAATGGTCAGGTGGTCCTTATGTAGAGGTGGTCAAGTACAGGTTTGATTGTGTCTCTATAAAACACGCACCTGCACAACAGGCTATGAACTTCGCCTTGATAGGATCTAAAACCTACAAGTTCAGAAAAGGAAGACATTGTAAGAACGTACTGAGTCTACTGAGGGCAGACCTCATGGACAGAGGACCAGGACCGTTGCGGTTGGAAAGAAAACTATGGGAGCTAAGGAAGCTTGCGATGACCCGGACACAGTGGAGAGAATTGAAGAAAGATTGATTGAAGCTTCAGAGTGTTTAATAGTATCTGTTTTATTGTCTGATTCAGTCCTATATAAAAAGGAAAAATAAGGAGCCCTGGGTGTTGGCAGTTGAATGTTCCTTTGTTTGTTTGTCTGTTTGTAACAATCAAAATATAGTAACGCAAAAGTTAAGGACTATGTCAGTTTTGAATAATCAAGAAAGAGTGACGTCATATGAATGGACAAAACCATTTAAGTTGGGGTCCTTCAGTAAACAATTACCCACCATGCCCACTGTGGTGACCATCCTTACATACATTGTTTATTTGAAAGATCGCCATTAGTGACAGTACATGATACATAACGTTACTTCCCTTATCTTCCTGGAGTCGTAATTATAAGAATCACGTTAAACATACATTACTAAACCTATCAACACACGTATCTACACTTACGCTAGTCTAAGGCCACACCAATTTAATTTCTTGGTTAACGGACTTTTATTTTCAACAAAAACAATTGTAGAAAAAAAATCATTTTTCTAAAAATATTTTTTTATGGAAATTTTAGATAAAATCCGTTAACCAAGATTTTAAATTGGTGTGGCCTAAGAGTCTTGCAACAACAGACCACTGCAGCAGCAAAGCATCGTGGACTCCTCCTACTATATATCACCCACCAGACAGGCCCACATCATGACCGGTCCTAATCCTCCCCATCTCACATCGCATCCTCATCACCTCAGCTCCCTGCATAATACATGAACGGCCAGACTCCGGAGTCCACTTAGTGCTGATTAACCAGGGCTGTCTCAAGCTTTAAATTTTGTTCCGTCCCACTCATTGTTTGCCTGGGAGCTGATTTTTAAAATTTTCATTGTTGAATTTGTCATTTTAGGCTTTAAAAATAGATTTTCATCAGTTTTATCTCATGATATTGATACTTTTGGGACGGAAGGGGTTGAATTTTTTTCTGTCCCAACAAGCAACTTTCCGGGATGGAAGGACGGGTCCTGGAGACAGCCCTGTGATTAACCCACATATGCAAAGCGCCATGCGAAGATACTGTAAATGCATTTAAATTCACATGGTTTTTATTTCGCGATAGGGAGAAAATGGATTGTTTGCGGTGGTTTTAAGTTTGCATTTGAAACAATAGTAGCGCTACAGTTATAGGTGGGCAAAAAGTTTCGCGGTGGTTTTAAGTTCGCGCTGAAGAGTTCACCGCAAAAACATTTCTGCCTTCGGGTGCATATGTTGACAAGTTGCGCCACACAACACCACAGATGCTAAGAGCATTCCAACTAACGTTAGATGTCATTTTATTTAGAAGTTTCTGTATATTTTACAAAAAAAATTCTCCACTATTGGCGTTATAAAGATGTCTCTAAACTGTTCTCATGAGAAAATACAGTACAATAGTTTTGCAGTTTTCATGGAAGGAATGGGGATTAAAGAACTTACTCCAGTTATCATAACATTAGCCAGCCTTTCATTCAGACCTTTCAGTAAAGTGAACAAAATATGCACAAAACTTCAAATGTTCAACCTGTTAATATTTCATCCATAGAAGCCACTGGGGGACAATTAATGTAATTATCTGGGTCAAATGATGAGTTATGCAGGTTAATGCTGTGGCCGTACATTATATAAAAGGTTACAATCTGTCATTAGCACAGAAAACTGATCCCACATCATTACATAATGAAATAAAGGTCTTAATGACAGCTTAATGAAAGAAATTGACATAAATTTGTAATGAAAATGTTTTGTATCTTTTCTTTTTCAATATGTACTTTCATTACGACAGTTCTTTCTACTCTCACAATGTAAGAAGGCCCGACTTTTTTGCATCATCTCCGTTTCATAGCCCTGGGCCACACTGTGGTGCAATCACTGTAGCAGGGGGCTAGTCCACTGGCAGTGGAGTGTGTATAACTTCCATACTGTTTCAGAAGTATGTACCATTTTTATAAAGTCTTTGGTATGACTCAATGCGCCTCTTGTCCAGAGGTGTCCTACCTGGGGCTTGAACCCCAGTCCTTCTGGTCCAAGTAATTTGAACCAGATGTGGTGAGAGACAGAAGCGCAGACCACTACACCACAGGGACACATGTATGTGCTATCAATTCTCTTCTTCGCAAGTTTCGAGTGGCTGATTAGCTAGCGGACATGAGATCAAGAGCTCACATTCCTGACATTCCTGGATAGACGTTGTTCTGTCCATGGGAATGACAGTTTATATGACTTTCCTTAATCCACCCAGGTGTAAAAAATGGGTACCTGACTTCGGTTGGGGAGGTAAAGGCGGCTAATAAGCTAGCCGACACGAGATCAAGAGCTCACATTCCTGACATTCCTGGATAGACGTTGTTGAGTCCATGGGAATGGCAGTTTATATGACTTTCCTTAATCCACCCAGGTGTAAAAATGGGTACCTTACTTAGGTTGGGGAGGTCATAAGCTGTGGAAGGAGAGGGTTGGGCTCTGCCTTCCGTGCCCTAGACACAGTGGATAACAACCCAGTGCCCCTGCAGCCTCAAAATGACTATGGGACTACTTTGCCTTTACCTACCATTCTGTTGCATTGCAAGACATTTAATGAACCCCCTTAAAGGCCACATGTACTATCATGTTTTGAATGCTATTCTCATTGCTTACTGACCCGGGCACTGCATATATGTCAGTGCATGTAATGAGTGGCATGATTTGATATAATGATTACTGGTACAATACAAGTCATGTACCTTCCATGTTTAAAGCATCAAGAGGAAAACAAACCCTGTGTTTTCACCTGTCATTGAATTGACAGGAAGAAGAACAAGGACTTTGATGTGCTAAGGTCCAAACAACTTACTCACAGGAAATGGAATTTTTAACATTATCTCTGTAATAACAAGACCATAGCACATCCAGGACAACAGATACAAAAAACAAAAGTTCTGCTGCAGTACCAAGGTCACATACAGGAGGGCATGATCAACCTTGACCTTCGTCCTCCCAAGACCTACCCCGACCAAATATCATTGTAATCCATCCAGAGGTTCTTGAGTTATGCTGACTACTGCTGGCTACACACACACACACACACGCACTCACTCACACTCACTCACACATACACACACACACGTGGGCGTACACACACACACACAGACAACAACACACACATGTACACACACACACACACTCACTCACTCACACGCACACACACACACACACACACACACAAACACACACACACACACACTCACTCACTCACACGCACGCACGCACACACACACACACACACACACACACACACACACACTCACACACACAGACAACAACACACTCATGTACACACACACAGACACAAAAATTGAATAAAGGCATTTAGGACATTTTGCTATACTGAAAAATTGCTTAATGGCTTTATAGTAATCAAGGACATTATATAGGTCCTTGTAGTAATGAAGTGGGTAAAAATTTTCTAAAGGAGGTGTGGTTAATTTTTTTTGGGGGGGGGGGGGGATTGGGGGAAAAATAGCGGGCGATTCCGAGAACCAACAAATAAAATTGGTGTGGCCTTACCAGACTACAGTATCCATGGTACATGTATAAAGATTTCGGTGGAAAGTCCTACATGCACTCCAGACAGCGTGGGCAGCATCATTTCCCATTGCTGTCTGCAGGATGATAGGAGGTTAGCCATGGACTCAGCAGGGCTCCTGGTAGAGGAAAGGATAGAGACGGGCTATAGGAGGTAACGACAGAGAAGAGAGTAGAGATCAAGTTCAAGTTCAACCGCTACAGAGCCTGCGGCATGCCTAAACACCTCACCCAAACTCACCCGGGTCTAATATGCAGTGTACAGAAAGTAATGATTAAATCAATGATTATAACACAATATCGAAAACGTATGCTAGCCCTTATTGTATTGTATTAGTAATTATGATGTTAAGTCTTATTCTATACTTCCACTTTGTGCCATACCTTGTACCATGTACAATTGTCGTGCAATAAAGTTCTTCTTCTACGAGGCAAGGACTTTATGTGACGCCCTTGATACATGTACATTGTCTAATCAATTATGAATACAAAACACATAACAAGGATGAGCAAATCTTAACATACACAGCACGGTATACCGAGCAATAGATTCTTAATTTTTGTTCTTTCACATCTTCTTCTTTGACTTTTGAGTTTTTGACTTTCTGCCATATTAGTATCCGTTTTTTGAAGTATTTTTTTGGGAATTTACAGCATGTATTTTCTCATTTAAATTTGCAGCTGCTTTGTATGATTTACAGTATGGCCGAAAACCTTTTTTTTTTAACTACATGAAAATTGATGCGTATGCAGATGTCATCCATATAAACAAATCTAAGTAACATTGGCAAACATCATAAGCTGACAATATAATAATCAGCAAGTGTGTCTCTTATGAGACTTAATTAAGCAACTGTACAGCACTGGTAATTGAGAATGATGACACCCTCCTATGAACTTCAATGGAAGCCGAAGGTCAAGTTTACCAATCCAGGGGAGAGACTTGAATCGTTGGTCTCTTACCAGCATGATTATAACTATAGAGATTGGAAACGATGACAACTTGCGTAAACTTGCTGAATGCAAATGTCAAGTTTTCCAGATGTAGAGCAGTGCAGGGGATAGTCTGTCTCTTGGAAGGATTAACCGTGACACCAATGCAGTGCCCAAGATTACAGAGGATGACAACCTTACATAAACTTGCCAAGGTAATTACAGACTAGGGATCGATGTTTGGGTGGAAGATTGTTAAAATTTTTCTGATAGCCAGGCTTGTCCGGGTGCCGTGCAGGCCTGTCTAAAGCTTTAAGTTTTTTTCTGCCCTACTCCTTGTTTGGGTAGCCCATGTTGCTGATTTTCATTGGTGAAAATATAATTTAAGCTTATGAAGATACACTTTTATCAATTTCATGTTCTAAGTTCAGATTTTTTGGGCAGACAGAGTGGATTTCTCTTCCGTCCCAACAAGCAAATTTCCATCACGAGACGGAGGGACGGGTCCTGGAGACAGCCCTGGTTATTTTTATCATTGGGTGCGCCGACTACTCTCTCTTTGCAGCCAGGGGCTGAATTGCGAGGAGCGGCTAGATCGCAAGGGTCTGGATGATCGAGCGGCTGCCATTCGGCGCTAACTCGGGTGACCTCAATATGACAATTGCCCCATGTGCGGCCATAGGACTGCAGGGTTTTGAAACACTCACACCGGGAAGGACCCCTTCTCTTTTCAACAAGTGAGCTGGGTTCTTTAACATGCTCGAGGTGTGGCTCTCCTCAAACACAGGACCTCCATTTAACGTCCTATCCAAGAGACGTCCCTAACCGAAGCTAGTAATTCATTTACACCTGAATGAAGTGAGGAAAGTTGTGTAAAGTGCCTTTCCCAAGGGCTCAACATCGGGGCATATCGGTGGTTTCGAACCCGGTACCTCTCGGTTGTGAACGAAACACCCTACCGATTGCGCCACACGGTGCCACAGACATGTCCTAGACATGATCCAACTGGACCACAACCCGAGGTGCCTACAGATGTTTGAGCGCCCTCCCCTAATCCGAGGACCACCTGCCATTGTTAGATCCAATTCAGGGATGAAAACAACGCTTTACAACAAGTTAAACCACACAAGGAGATGTTCCATTAAGCAGCTATAGCCACTGACCCATACCCCACTACCCAAATTGCTTAGCATGTATAATCCTCTGTGTGTCTCTTAGGGCATTACAGATGGCAGGAGAGACTCTCATATTGTCCCGCTCCTTTGTTGTGTCCTGTATTAAGCAGATGTACCAGCGAAAGTCATTGGGAGAGCACTCTCACTTTCATGGCTCCGAGACAATAGGCAGGTGTCTCCTGAGGTATAGAGGGGATCAGGAAATAATCCCTTAAAAAGTCTGCATTGTGTTTATTTGCTAATAAAAGAACATGATACTTTTTTAATTATTTGTGGGTCAAAACATCTGCATAGCGGAAGCTCATTTAATAGAACAGAGGCTATTGCAGTGGTTGTGTTTTCAATGGCGTAAAACATTGTAGACACCAGTAATAAAGAAGCTGTGTTATTCTATAGTAAAGCATTTGCCAGACGTATCTAAAGTCTGTCTAGAGTTGTTGTTGTGGACCTTTCAAATCTGGTCAGCTGCATGATTTGATAGAAAAGGAGTCATTGTGATGTTTTCAATGGCAACAGATATAAAGAATTTGAAGGCTTAGAACAAACCAGATGTCCAAGTTGTTTATTAAATATGGACTTTTCAGATCAATGCACGGTTTATCGTGTACAGTATAAGTATTCAGTCTTCAATGTTCTGAAATGGCCAAACAATTGTATTAATCTCCTTGGTTAATCTAGGTGGGGTTTTAGCCAACTTGTATGTTTTCCCTCTATCCCAATTCCCATTGACGGAAAGATCCTATCATGATCATCCTACAAAGAATCTTTTTTTTCTATTTAATATCATATTCAAATTGCAGTAAAAACTTTGGGCATTTCAATATCTTTACTCAGTTTCTATTTATTTATTAATCTATCAAACTTCACAGAATGAAATCTGAGAGGTGTTGGCAACAGGATTGCCCGTCAAGGTTGCTGGAATGGTCTTAGAGTTGTTCCGTTATATGAATTCTGTCAGATGACAGAATGACGGGTGCCAGTTCGACCCCTGCATCTAGTGTTCACATGTCCGATCATGGTCGCTGGGTGAGCCCCTAGCCTCCACCAGGCCTTCCTATGGGGACGTGTCTGTATCTGTATCTATATAGCTGGTATAACCGCCATTCGGCGTAACACACCAGCTTCGCAGGCACGCGGCGCGGCAGCAGCTGGTTATATTACACCGAACGACCTGTCACGTCTAACCTTCACATATCTAACTGCAAGCATTGTTTAAAGCTATCTAATGAGGATGCTTTCACACGTGTCCGACACGGATTGTAGAATTGACAGCAAAAAAAGGGAATAATAGGCCAGGAGAGTCAGTCCACGGTAAGCCGGGTAAGTTTGAAATTTCCTCTCGGACTGTGCGGTGGTCAACCCCTTTGGTAGCCAAATTCCCCTTGGCAAATTATTCTCCCTATTAGTTTTAGCCTAGCCTCTACCAGGCCCCCACAGATGGCCGGAAAAATAGTAGAAAATGGCCAAATAGAGTGAATAGTATGCTAAGGAAGTCAGTTATGGAAAGAGGGTCTAATATACCATCCACGGGTGGCAAACTGTAAATGCTATAGCGGATTAAGTTCTCTGGCATGTTATTCGTCCATTCGGCTAATTTCTAGCGACCTGTGGAGCCTGGTAGAGGCTAGTATTAGCTAGCATAGTGTCTGTTAGAGACTAGTGGTTCTGTCAGGGAAGCCAGGCAGTCAGACCCCCCAACATCTGCTTGGAGATAACCTCCTTGCTCCCTGTATGGGCATGTTGAGGGCAGTGTTAATCACTGTGTAACCCTAATTATGTGGGTGGAGCCCCTAAATCCCCACACTACAGGGGGCAGGCACTACCAACCAGGGTTGTCTTCAGCTTTTAACTTTTTCTGCCCCACCAAGGAGGTTAAACCTTCTTGGTCCCACATCACTGTTTGGGAGACCAATTTGTTGTTACATCTTTATACCAAGATGTCAAAGATTTCATTTGTGACTGAAATCTCTCAAAAATCTTAGGGTTTGATAGAAGACTCAGTTACTAGCTAGAAATTTCAGAGCAACTTCTAGACTTGTGAACAATTTGGATTGTAACTTTGGACTGCATGAAATTTTTGTAAAGGCATCACTTTAAAACAAACATCCTTTGATAGAACACTAAACAAATCATGTGATGACCCCCAAGCATGCAGAGGAGGGGTTCCGGCTGGTTTCTGACAGGCTTTCTACTTTGTCATGTTTTTTTCTTCTCTATGAACCCCACAGACAAAAGCCTGACGAAAACGCCTAAAAACACGTCAAAGACCAACCGGAACCCCTCCTCTGCTGCTGCTTGCTCGATGAGGGATAGTAGTTTTCTCACATTACTTTGCTCCTTTGCTTTGTGGCTGCATGAAATCTTTATGAAGACATCTCTCTATTTAAAAAACAATATCTTTTGATAAGAAAACTTAAACTATGGATTCCCAAACAAATCAACAGTTTGAGTGATGACCTGCTAGCTGGATGAGGGACAGCCAGGACCTCACCCCTGCCCCCCTGGGGACCTCTCCCCACCCCCTGGGGCTGAATGGTGCCTTGATGAGGCTTCCTGCTGGGGTGAGGGGAGGCCTGGCCAGACAGCCTCGCCCTCCCAATTAGCCAATGCTATCAGTCACACTGTCCAGACCTCTCCAGGACCACCAATCAATGGCATCCAGCAACAGGGATGTAACTATGTAATGTGGGAATTCCACTTTTACACTTTGTCTTCTTATGCTAGATCATACAACACACACTCTTTTTGTGTCAATGTGACAGTGATGTAGCCTGGGTGCCATCCTATTTCTACCGGGGCTCCTACACTCCCTACCCTAGCGAGTGTTGGAGCCCCGGTAGAAATAGGATGGCACCCAGGCTAACAGTGATGGGACATGATGCAAAAAGACAAAAAAGGGCCTTTGTGTGTTTAGAAATAGACTCTCACCAATTTGGAAGTACGTTCTCTGACTTTTTATGTGACCCTTTTCTCAGGAGAGAAGGCCCCCACAGAAGTAAAACGATGACGAGCATTTTTTTTTACACTTTAATAATTCAAGGACATCATCCCTGTTAAATATCAGTATAAGAACAATAGTCATTATTATTTACCTATATCAATCATCAAATTGCTCAAGACTTCTATATCCATCTTCCTTTCCTTTTACCATTTTTACCCCTTCTCGGATTTGTATTTTTCTTTCTTTTTCTAAAGTTTCTATCCTTCTCGCCTGTTTCTTTTCTTCCCCTCCTTCTTTCATAAGTTTCTTTGCACCTTTTGTAGCCTCTACCAGGCTCCACAGGTCGCTGGAAAAATCATAGAAATTGGCCAAATAAACGGATAACATGCCACTGCCAGAGCCAGTTATATATTAGTCTGCTATAGAAGTCACAGTTTGCGACCTCTCGTGGATGGCATATTGGACCTTCTCTCCGTAGCCGACTCCCTTAGCATAAACTCCATTTGGCAAATTTCTACTATTTTTTCAGGCATCCGCGGGACCTGGTAGAAGCTACCTATTTTGAAGTAGGCTGCCTTTCAAAGTTCAACTTGTCTGTTGGTCTCTTCATCTAGGCAGCGAGTATTTTCCCATTCCTAAATCTCCAACCATACAACTGATAATATCACGCAAGCCCTGTGGTAAAACTGTGTGGTGGTAACCACAGTCTCACTCTGTCACCTATTTTATCATACCTATCGTCATTGTTGCACTGTCACGCCGGTATGTGTCTGTTTTGGGTATGTCCCACTCACAATAGCCTGTCCTCTGTCTGGACTATCTCAAACATGCGGCGTGTGAGATTTTACACTCATCATGGCCCCCAGGCTATATTGCAGGTCTACTGTCTGATCAGGAAAGTTGACTAGACGAAAAATCCTGCTCTGATTTTCGATCTCTGAAAAAAACATGACAGATGTTTTTATTTTGTACTAGTATGTCAAATATGATATGTTCCAGTATAATATGTTAAAGTTTAATGTCAACCTTAAGCTTGCAGATTTCTGGTAGAATTGTTGCGAATGAGCCACTTTTCCACCCTGGCTCCAGTATTTTCCTCTGGATGTCCTGATCTGAAGACGCTCACAGTAAGATCAGTTTGGATTTGATTTGCTAACCTTCTCCCTGCTGCCTAACTCTGTAAGTAACCAATAGAGAATGGGGACTGCCAAATGACTACTTCAGTGTGCTAAAGGTTAAAGTTATGCCAACAAAATTATTTTCAGACTTTCTGCAAATTATGGCAAATGAGTTGCCTTTCCCCCCTGAATCCAGTTCTCACTTCTGAACCTCCTGAAAACGCTCACAGCAACGACTGCTTTCACATTAGGAAACATACCGAAACTAATGATTAAACCAACTCAATCATAACTGTTACGCTATATCAAAATGTACGCCCTTATTGTATTGTATTAGTGATTAGGATACTATATCAAAATGTATGCTAGCCCTTATTGTATTGTATTATTAATTAGGATGTTAAGTTTTATTCTATACTTTTACTTTGTATTATGTTTACGAATTGTTGTCATACTTTGTACCATGTACAATTGTGGTGCAATAAAGTTCTTCATTTGTTAAAGTTATGTCAAAGTTTGCAGATTTCCGGTTGGAGTCACCTTTTCCCCCCTGGCTCAGTATTTTCTGCTGGATGTCCCGAAGACGCTCACAGATCACTATTCAGGTGATTAAGAAGCCCCCATACTGGGGTAAGAATTTCCGCTGCAATCCTCTTCACTCGAACCTGGTTAGCCAGGAGACAAGCCAGACTTCCCCCGAGCCTACAGCTGACAGCGGCGGTTCCTCAAGACATTTTCTGAGATCAAAGGCAGAGAAAGTTGGAGGAAAGGATGCCTTCTGTCCGGCTGTGAGACTTCCACTTGCACATGGTCGTCTTCAAGTTAAAAGTCACCAAAATTGGACTATGCTAGATATAAGGAGTAAGAGAGAGTCAGATGCAAGGTTTGCTCCCAGCCTTGTGTTGCCATGATATCCTGTTGCTAAAATTCATAGTTAAGAAGACTTCCTGCATATTTTTTATTCATAATTGTATTGACAATGTATCCAGAGCACCACATAAAGTCCTTGCCCCATGTACACTGCATATATATTAGACCCGGATGAGTTTGGGTGAGGTGTTTAGGCGAACCCCTACCTGACTGCTGCCCACCTGTGTCAGGGAGGAACTCCGCAGCAGTGTCATCAAATACTGATACTACTAAACATCTACCGGTACTGCTGTTTCTAGGTTAAGATATATTTGTAAAGCTTTGACAATCAAGGAGTATAATTTTGTTTGTGTTCAATCAATCAAGCAAAACAACTGTGACCAATCTAAATAAAGATTTAACAGACTAAATGCTAGTTTGCTCAGAACTTGTATATCATAATCTTTATCCAAGCCACAGTGATGTTGGAAAGTGCTCTGTAAATCAACCTAAGTCCTTTAAGTCTGTGACTGATCAGCAGACTTAAAGTCTTAGCATTAGCAGGACAGGAAAGACTTTCAGGTTCTCTTTTGCATGTTTGCGTTTGTTGTAGTACATGAAAATAAAGTTGGATTCTTGTGTTACTTTGTTATGGCCTTGTTATAATGTCAATGAAATGGGACATAAGAAAAGCATTTAAGTTAATGCTTGAATTTTGCAAAGAGCTTCTGAAAAGCAGAAAATGGCTCAGAGAGAAAATGGGATAAGTGGAAGATTTGAGGAAGCAACTTTCAAAATTAAGACACAAGAAAGCTCTCTAGCACTCCTAAAGAAAAGTCACAGAGTTTTCCACATATTTTTGCCTGACAATGCCCCACTTTGTTACAAAACTTTTCTGGTACCTCAAATTTCCCATATTTAGATGAAAAAAAATATAATGTTAAGATCAGGAGACACCAGAATTGTATGAATTTAGATCAATGTATTGCTCTGATCATGGGACAAAATTTGAACATCACGCCAGCCTGAATTCTTAAGCATTTTCCATTTTCCCCTGATTTCTAACCCAACAAGCTTCTGACAAGCCTCTTTAGATCACAGAATCTTAAAATTTAATTTCCTGGTCTGAAGAGATCAGAAGAACTTGAATTAAATACAGACAAGAAAATCACTCCCTGACCTGAATTCATGAAAACTTTTTCCCCCTGGGTCCCAAATTTCCTACCTAATGCTAACAATACCCAACCTCTAACTTTAGAATCATTCATATCTCTCTGTCAAATTTGGGATCAGAAAATTCCCAGACACGAAAATTCCCTGGTAACGTTACTGACTTGACCTAAATCCATTAATAAGATTTTCCCCAACTTTCCCACCCCAGGGCAAATCTGTAATTCCACACCAGAAACATCCTCTTGTCTGGAAAAAAATGTTTCATCTTGAGCTTCTTTGTCAATGATGATGAGAAATTGAAACCAAAAGAGATTATTCTGCATGATCCCTAACCATGATTTTAAATTCGATGATATTTTCTTCCAGCTATACCAGAAACACAACTGACTCTTGTCAAGAAAAAAAAAACTGTTATATCTTCTGTTTTGTAGTTCATAGAAAAATGTTGAAATCAAAAGAGATCATTAAGAATAACTCACTCTTGTTTAACTTTATGGAGAGAAAAACTGAAGTATCTTCAGTTTCCAAGTTAAAGATCATAGAAAACTGAAGACATCAACTAAACAGAGATCCAAAACCTAGTTTTAAAATCTTCCAACTCAACTGAATGTCACCTGGAATGTCTCCCCCCTGGATCTGTCTATACTTCCAAATCAGAAACACTACAGTCATGTCTAGAAAAAAAAGAGGCATATTTTCAGTTTCCTCGTTAAATATCATAGGAAACTGTTGAGATCAAAAGAGATCATTAAAAACAAATCACTCTTTCTATTTGGCTATATAGAAAAAAATTGCACCAAATAATTCTTTTGTTTCTTTTTTGAAAATCAAAGGAAACTGCTGAAATGAAAAGAGATCATTAAAAACATTTTAATGATTCCCCATCCAACAATATCAACCCAGGGGCCTGTCCATACCTCCACACCAGAAACACTATTGACCTGTCTAGAAAACAAAAGTGTCTTCTTCAGCTTCCTTCAAGCTGTAGAAAACTGATCTTTAGATCATTAAAAACACGAAGCTTTTGAAGATTCCCCGCCCAGCAATGTCCAACCCAAGGGCATGTCCGTACTTCCGTTCCAGAGACAGTCTCTTGTCTGGTGTGTCTTCCCTCTCCACCCTGGTTATCCCTGTTAGTTAAAATCCTCCCACACCATAATTGATGTATAGGGCGGTGCCCATCTCCGTTTCATGGTGCAATCACTGCAGCAGGGGGCTAGTCCACTGGCAGTGGAGTGTGTTTAACTTCCATACTGTTTCATAAGTATGTACCATTTTTATAAAGTCTTTGGTATGACTCAATGCGCCTCTTGTGCAGAGGTGCCCTACCTGGGACTAGAACCCCAGTCCTTCTGGTCCAAGTAATTTGAACCAGATGTGGCAGAGTAGCAAAGGCGCAGACCACTACACCACAGGGACACCCCTTTGGTTATCCCTGTGGGGTTGTGATATTTATGTTTCTGGTCTCCTTACCTGTCTGCCAGCATCCTTAATTGAAGAAATTAGGGGCTGAAGGCTGCTGATTTAGATAACTATCAGACCAGCGGTGGCCTGTTTCCTCCCTGTAGTCTACATCCACTTGTTTTATCATCCTCTAAATCTTGATGTCTGAGTTCTTTTGACATTTGTTACCCCTTATCTGTCTGGTATATTGTAGCCTGTTTTGTTGCTGGCATAAACTTTAGGGTAAGATAATCTGCTTTTAGTTGTGAATTACAGTGCACCCCCTTTCCTTTCTGGCCCAATGCTGTTTTGTTATCTCCTTGCTACCCTTAGGCCACACCAATTTATTTTCTTGGTTAAGGCCACAGGCCAGCCTTCTGTTTTTATGATGTTTTTTTTTCTAAATTATTTTTGGGGGGGAAATAAAAATCCGTTAACCAAGAAATTAAATTGGTGTGGCCTAATGGAACAAAATCTTTTTTTTTTAAATGCTAGATTGGAAAAACAACATGAAAACAGAATCTCAGAGGAATGTTTTTAATTTGGTGCACACAGTTTCAGGGAGTGAACAGGGTCAGGTGTAAGTTTTCACCCCAGCATTCTGTTTTCATTATTTTTGTTGTTGCTAAAATTAAAAATCCGTTAACCAAGAAAGTAAATTGGTGTGGCCTAAAGAAAGATTCACACAAATGAGGGATAAAAGATGTAAAAAGCAACTTGATTGATTATATTGGAATGCAGTCCTTTCATCAAAATCAAATTTCTAACCTGGGTTAATTTTCCGACGGTACAATACGGCATACAACACAAAAAAATGCACACAGAGTGCAAAATCACACAGTAACTGCATGTAATTACAGCAAGGACTTTTAGAAGCAGCACTTTATTTGTTTTCTTTGGGCCTCAGTAACATACATAAAGTCTTAGGTCAAAGTCTTCTCACTAAAGATATACCGTATCAAGACTTCTTTGCTTTACACAACTGCAGGGTATGAAAGGAGACCTTAAGATTGAGAAGTAGACTTATTAGGCCACACCAATTTTATTTCTGGATCTTTATTTTGCGAGAAAAAAAAAATTTGAAAAAAAAATCAGGAAGTTTTCATGATTTGTTTTTTTCAAAAACGTTTTTTTTTTTTTAAATAAAAATCCGTTAACCAAGAAATTAAATTGGTGTGGCCTTATCTCAAGACATCCAGCATACAAATATTATTTCAAGTTGGTTCTTTAAGTCACATGGGCTATTTCCTTGCCAATTACTAATGCACTGTATGAACTTGGAGGTAGACTTACAGATCTTGTCAAGGTCTTTATTTTACTTTGAAATCGAGATCTTGAAGTTATCTGAAGATGTTTACAAATATTCCTTCCGGTTGCCTCTGCAATCTTGACGCATAACGTGAAGACTTAAAGGTCTAGATGTCTCAAGATGTTAGGAAAGACTCCTTCAAGTTGGAGTTTCAAGTTTCAGCTTGAGTTTTGATGTGTAAGACGCCTTTATACCATGCACAAGGTCAGAGTGTTCCCTATAGATATGACACTCCTCTAGTTTACGCTAACACGAGGTGTGAGGGTAGACTCTGTGAGAGAGGACCAGAATTATCACACGATATTTACAAGAGGGTCTGCATGGGATGTCCTGACAACACTTAACGCTAAATACAGAAGAACCCCTTACGTATTATGCTAAAATCAAGAAAGGCGATTACACAAAATCTGGTCGCCTCGCTGCGAATTACGTGACTAAGGCGGCTTTCCCTACGAATTACAGGAAATAAAAATAGGCTGCCTATACACATTATAGAAAAGAGCATGCAGACCCTCTTAAAAGCACTCCTTACGGTAGACTTAAGTAAACTGACCGTGGCCTTGGTCGGAGGTCTGAAGTACCAGAAGTGAAATACAGCCAGGACTGATCAAACAACTTGCGAGAGTCCTGATGGAGTCTTGATGCACTTCCTGGCAGACGACTTGAGAACCCTTGAGCGCACTTGAGGAGTCTGAGTAGGGGTGGAAAGGAGAATGTCACTGACGTTAGCATTGTGCTGTGAAGGAAGAGATGTCAGTTTGGTCCCACCACAAGTTCCTCTTCCCTCTGGTTAAAGCAGGGATGCATTGAAGACAGACAGAAGGAAACAGGCAAAGTGGAGAAAGGACTAGGGCTGTCTCCAGGACCGGTACCTGTCCCTCCGTCAAGGGATTTGCTTGTTGAGACAAAAATAAATGAAGTTTAATACCCCATCCATCCTAAAGATCAGAACTTCATGACATGAAAGTAATGTAAATTTATTTTCGTACGGTTAAAATGACAGATTTAACAATCAATAGCAAGTAAAAAGATGGGGCTTGAAAATTGGGAGAAAACATGGAGACAGCCCTGGCTGTGGAGGAAGAAATGTCAGTTTGGTTACACCAGTTCATTTTGTCTCTGGTCAAAGGAAGTGCACTGAAGACGGACAAAGGGAAACTGACAGGCAATGTGAAGAAAAAACAATGAATCCGTGGTTTAAGTAACTTTTATTGAGAAAATGTAGAAAAGGAGTAGCAAGAGAAAACTGTGTTTAAAGGCATCACAGACCACCTTCCTGCCTTGCTTTTCAATGAATGACCCCACACAAACCCAGACCAGTAAAACATCAAACAAGAAGATTTATTCTGCATTAAGTGAGATAAACAAGGATTAAAGTTTAAGTCTTTTCGTAATCTTACCTTAACAGGCCAGGCAAGGGGTAATGATATGATGATTTCAAAACACATTCTTTCATGCATGTACATGTATGAAAGGTTCACCTCTCGTATGCTGAAAATGTCTTCTTTCCAAACATGATTAAAAAAAGGATTGTCTTCTATTGATTTCTATTTCTGGGTATTTTACTTACTTGACTTTATGTGATGTTGGATGCCATTCAGTACTCACGCCATGTAACATTTACTGTTTACATTATCAAATAGAGTTGATGTTTGATGGAATGATAAAGATGAAATAGGAAAAGGGAGGTATCAAAGAAAAAAAGGAACAGAATCTACAACAGCAAACCTTCAATCACACAACTATCGAAGCATTAACTAAATAAACAAGGCTTAAACTAATAAGTCAAGTTCCTTTGGTGTGTATTTAAGAGCTTAAAGTTTAGAAGCAACAATGGGGCGCTTTGAAGTGACGTGGGTTCATGAGACTCCCGGTGATAAAGTGAGTGTGTAGCAGACTTAGTAAGTGATATTGCTCAGGCTAATCCTCCATCAGTAAATACTGGTCGCTTCGGTGCCGTAACTCGGGCCTCGACGGCCGAACCAACAATGCACAAGGCCAAGATTAACACTCGCTACACAAGCCAGATTCCTATTTCACCTCCGTGGCAGACAATCTGAGTGGTTGTGTGCGCACTTCAGCGGTCTGAACAGTTTCAAAGGGGATTAACCCCCGGGTTGCTTACACAGTGGTGAGTGTCTGTGAGCATCGCCAGTCCAGCTAACATTCTTCTGGGGCTGAGACGAACTGGTGGAAACCACCGGGCCCGGACGGTCTTGGGAACGGACATCAGGGTGGGAAACAACGGACTTCTGTTAGGGAGTCCTGGCTATACAGAAGGAACAGTTGGATAAATCAAATGAAAAGTGAAAAGATTGTGATCTTTTTTTATGAGTGATGAATGAATGCTTTTGCGAGTCTCGGTTGAGGATATACGGATATATGGATGGATGGATGGATGGATGGATGATTCATTGGGTTTTGAGTGAGTGAGTGAGTGAGAAAGTGAGTGAGTGAGTGGGTGAGTGAGTGAGTGAGTGAGTGAGTGAGTGAATGAATGAATGAATGAATGAATAAATGGGTTTTGGAGTCCTAGTTGAGGATTTCCACCAAGCGTTTCTTTCTTTGTCTAACTTGTGATCAATATATCACAAATGCAGTTTGCCATTTCCGTGCTTTAATCTTGAACTTAACATATGCTGGAAGCTTTTTTGCAAAAGTATGCAATGTCATGTGAAAAGATTCTTGCCAAGGATCTCTATTGCTAAGGTAACAGTCAGAGTTAAAAGTGGAGCATTGGAATTTTACGGTTGAAGAGGAGTGTTTTAAAGTTTGTCTTTATCAGTTCAGGCTCCAGTACGGCAGACATATGTCTGTGGTTAAGCTGGACTTCAGGCCACAGTAGATAAATCTTAAGGATATCATCCACTGCAGACTTCATATCTAATGCCAGAGTGCAAAAAAAACCCATATGAATTATGTCTTGCTACATGTTCTTTAATGTTTTATGTGTGGTTCATGACACCAGCAATAGCTGCTTGTGTCCCACATGTATAACACAATATCGAAAACGTATGCTAGCCCTTATTGTATTGTATTAGTAATTATTACTTCCACTTTGTGTTATGTTAACGAATTCTTGCCATACCTTGAACCATGTACAAGTGTCATGCAATAAAGTTCTTTTATGTATTGTATTCGTCACAATCCCAATGAAATAAAACCAGGTGGGCAAAAAGAAACAAAATAGACACCATAGATATTGTCACAAGACTTGAAGAGACAAAATGTGTTCAACTTGACTCTATTCCTGTATTAAGAAGTGCAGATTGTGACACTAACGTGGTGGCCTAAAATCACCAACTACACTCAATACTACTACACAACATATTTTCCCATTTTCAGTATTTTTTGTCACCTTAACCATCACAAGAGGGGACCAAAATTTATTTCTTTTTTCATCCATAAGATAAATGTAGGATAGAGGCATCTGAACTTGTCCAATCTAGCTTTGGTGGGAAGTTGCAACAGAATGTAAGTCGCAAGTCCTGATGAATGACATTCCTTCTTAATTGTTTGCCC